>NC_133620.1:14497845-14822574 GCF_048593235.1 Sminthopsis crassicaudata | reverse complement strand
GTTTGCCTCAGTTTTTTTGTCTGTCAGATGAGCTGAAGAAGGAAAGGGCAAACCGATCAGTATCTCTGACAAGAAAACAGTGGAGTTGGGAAGAGTTAAACATGGCTAAAAATGATCAATTGGCAAAAAGGTGTCTATCTCCCGGATTGTTGGGAGAACCGAATGAGGCAATTACTGTGACTGTTAGACATTTATTATTATCAGTTATTTTAGGTAATTGTATGTATGCGCTTAGCACAGTGCCGGGCACATGGTAAGCATACCAGTACTGGAAATAGGGGCGGCGTTAGCTGTGTGATCACGAACAAATTACTTGCCCTCTCTGGGCCTCCGTTTCCCCGGCCCTGAAAGGCGGCAGCATGTGTGCGCCACCTGTGAGTAATGTGCTCGGGAAGAGCGAAAGCTCCGTATATCACTGGGAGGTGTCACTGGGTGTGAGTTATCAGGGCACGTCTCTCTCACGGAGAGTCAGCTTTTCCACATTTCCTGTAAAGCCTTCTTTCAGCTGTTTCCTGGCCATCCTGTCACGGTGAGCGGAGAAAGAAGGATGACCCGGGGAAGGAGATCAGCAGGAGCGGGATGAAAAGCTGGACGGGGGCGCCTCGTTCCTTCCGCTCTCTCGTCGCCCCCTCTTCGGGGGGGACGAAACCAGGGGCTCAGCAGAGCCCGCTCCCCTCCCTCCCTGGGCTGCAGATCCTTCCTGCTGTGATTGGTGGGGGCGAGATGGTTACAGAAACAGCACTGATGGAACTTTCATTAAATGTCCACTGTGCCCAGCCCGGGGCTGCCTTTAGAGATACAAACAAGAAGGAAACAAGTGTTGCCATCACGGGGATATATTTCAGGGCCTCAAATCCAAAATGTAACCACAAGGAAATACAAAAAATATACAAAATGACACGGTGGGATTTTAAGGGGGACAGAGCATTAAGCAGGGGGCTGGGGGAGGTGAATTCCGAGGAGTGGGGAGGTGGAGGGGAGGAGCGACTGCCCAAGTGGTGCAAAGTCACTGAGGTGGGAGATGAAATGTGTGAGAGCAGCAGCGCGGGGGTCAGTGGCTTGACCTTGGGGGACGACAGGCCATAAATCTGGAGAGGTCAGCTCGGGCCGGGTTGGAGAAGGCTCTGAGATGTTGGGACCGGGTCCTGGAGGCCAGGGGGAGCCAGGGATCCCCCCGAGCAGGGGTCGCTTTGGTCAGCTTTGCCGCATCTCTCAGGCGGCTCGGAGGAGGACGGGAGTAATGTGAAACAAGATAGGAGAGGCTGCTGGGAGCCATGTTATGGAAGGCTCTTAAATCCCAGACAGAGATTTTCTATCTCACCCTAGAGAAAATGGTGTTTGCCACTTGTCTTCAGGCTTTCCAAAATGAAATCTGTGTATTTTTTTGGTCTTGGGGGAGGCTTCAAAGGCGAGGAAACAAAGAAGCCCGAGCTCCAATTGGGAGAGCACATTGTGGGGGCCTTGGAGGGTTCGGTGAGGGATGGGAAGAAAGAGAGGCTTGCTGAAAACTTTCGCCATATGCTAACAATATCCAACACTTGAGTTTATTTATTGTTGAAGGCCTGTGTAAATCACATCCTTCTGAAAGTCATGGAAACTGCACATTCGTGCATTAAACTATGTAAACAACAGAAACTGGCCATCCGTCCCATGTTTGCTTCACTTCTTTTGAATTATCGCGCAATTTCGCGAAGGATGAAGTGCCCGTTGCACAAGAGAAAGGCTTCCTGTTAGCACCTCCGATTCTGCTGATCCAGGCAAGGTCTCCTGGCAGGAGCCCGCCCCCTTTATCTGGTCGCAGACCAGGGGGTTCGTTCCGAGCCCCGGCACCGCCGATGGTTCTGCCTCTCGCCCGGACGCCACATGTTCGGCCCGGGCCGGGCCCCGTGACAGCGGCATGCAGAGCGGGAGACTTTGCAGCCGGTCAGATTCCACTCTGGAAAGCCTCTGCCTGCAAAAGGCTTTGAACTAATCAATAGCACTTTCAGCAGTGATAAGAACCACATGCTAACACCTAGCTTGCATAAGCCAGAATTACAGCCCAGAGACAGGCTCCCCTCTCGTTCCTCCCCGCCTGGGCCAAGTTTCAAGAGTCCGGCCTTGCCCTGCCTCCCCCCGGCCCCTTCGCTTGGTACGACAGCCCCCTGACCCCTGCCAGCCTTGTGCCCTCTCTCAGCACTCCGTGCCCTCTCTAGAGAGGGCAGTGATTTTTGTAGGAAGAGGTACTTTCCTTATCCAGAAGTTCCCAAAGTTTGGGAAAACCCAAGCCCAGCCTCTATCTGTGTCTTAGCCGTAAGCTGTATTTATTTATGGACACGTCTCTGTCTGGGAGACCGTACTCTCCTCGAGAGTGTATGCTTTTCCTTTCTTTCTCCAGCTCCTGGCACATGGGAGGTGGCCCTAATTGGCCAGGAAGCCTGCTTGTTCCCCAGAATATGGCCAGTGGCTGGCAGCCCATTTGAATCTCAGATTTGTGGTTTCCCAAAGAGCACAACTATTATGGTTCAGAGCTGAATTTGAAACCGAGTTTTCCTGCCCACATGAATGTGCTCTGGATCTTTTGGGCAGGCCGTCTGGGGAAGTCCGTGGACCCCTTCCCAAAATCAGGGTTTCAGATTCATAAAATAAAATATATATGATTACACAGGAAATTGCTTTTTAGTGAAATGTAGAGTTAACAAAATACTTTCAGATAATATTTTATTTGTCCAAATACACACAAAGATAGTTTCAATTCACCTTGGTGTTCCAAATTTTTCCCTCTTCTCCTCCACCCAGATAACAAGCAATCCAATATAGGTTAAACATGGGCAACTCTTCTAAAGAGAAAACAGATTTTAGAAAATTCATAGGTTAAACATGGGCAACTCTTCTAAAGATAAAATAAAATTTAAAAATTTCATAGGTTAAACATGGGCAACTCTTCTAAAGATAAAATAAAATTTAAAAATTTCATAGCTTAAACATGGGCGGTTCTAAAGAAAAAACAAAATTAAAAAAAATTTCATAGGTTAAACATGGACAATTCTTCTAAAGATAAAACAAAATTAAAAATATTCATAGGTTAAACATGGGCAGTTCTAAAGAAAAAACAAAATTTAAAAAAATTCATAGGTTAAAAATGGGCAACTCTTCTAAAGATAAAACAGAATTTTAAAAATTCATAGGTTAAACATGGCAGTTCTTCTAGAGATAAAACAAAATTTTAGAAAATTCATAGGTTAAACATGTGCAGTTCTTCTAAAGATAAAACAAAATTTAAAAAATTCATAGGTTAAGCATGTGCAATTCTTCTAAAGATAATACAAATTTTCAAAATTTACAAACACCAAATTAAAACCTCTTTTTAAAAGGCGAGAAATAGAGTTCAGAAAAGACTTGCTCAGAGCACAGTTCATGGCTGAGCTAATAAATGTTTGTCAATCGACTGTTTGATACCGCCAGTCATACACCAGGTCAGTAGCAAAAGTAGGATCTATTATTACCATGATGTTCTTTTTATTGTCGTTCAGTGACTGATCTTGTGTGTGTGTGTGGGGGGGGCGTGTACCCCTCTACCAATGCAGGTTGCAGCTTGTTTGGTCTTCAGGAGTTTCAAAACCCATTGTTCTTCGTGATGCTTGGTGACCCTTTCTGGCCTTGCTTTACAACTCGGTTCCGTCAGTTTTTATGGAGAAGCAACTGTGTGGGAATCATCATTCTAGGTTCTAGGAATAGAGACAGAAAGGAGATTTTCCCCAGATTTGCTTACGATCAGAACTCTCACATCATTCTGAAGGACGTCCAGGAGGTGTGTAAGCTTAATGTGAATAGGAGTAGACTTGGAAAATATTGGCCCTCTTTTTGGTCACAGATCGGATCTATACAGTTGGAACTCTCATGAATTCCCCTTCTGGGAATGACTTTGGGGAACACTACAGAGGAGCAATTTGCAGACAGACCGATGGCTGAGGACCTCATGCCTTATCCAGCTTCCTCTGGCTCTTGTTGAATTTCAATTTTGAGCCCACTTTCCATCCATTTTGAAGATATTTTTAACCCACTCTTGCGTTTTTGATATCCTGTGTATGGTAGATGATTTTTTTTTAATTTAAGCAAGATGAGAAAGATAGGCTTGCTGGCTGGTCAGCTCTGCAAGGGCTTAGAGGCACTCTCTTGATCAAAGAGGGCACATTTGGGGAGAAGGTGGAGAGCCTTCAAGAGAAACACCGGCTCGGTATCAGGAAGAACTTCCCTCCATTAGAGTTGTCTGGAAGTGGGATGGGCTGCCGTGGGAAGGTCCCCCGTCACTCCGGCCCTCGAAGCGTGTTGGAGGGCCGCTGCTTGGGATGTGATAGAGAGCGCTCTTGGTCAGGTGCGGATCAGACTCTCTGACCTCTGGGAAGTTTTGCGTTGTAGACGTCTAGGAGTCTGGGAAACCCTTGTCTCTGTCTTCCTTGTTTACAGTTATCTATACATTGTCTCCAGCCTCTCTCATTCAACCCTGAAGTCCTCGAGATCAGGGACTCTTTTTTTCAGCTCTCATTGGACCCCAGCTCGCTACATCCTAGGTGCCTAATAAATGCTTATTGACTTTTCTGAGCCATCCCCAAGAAAACTTTCCATTTTGTGAACTGTTTTTTTTCTTTCTCCAAGCAGCCATTCTCCTCCTCCCCTTGTGGGCAAACTGCTAGTTTCTCTTTGTTTATGGACACTGCTTTTCACAAACACAGTGCTGATGCCGAGGAGCTGTTAGCAGCTTGCGGGTACGTTGGAAAAGTGAGAATTCCCAAGAGGGCCTCATGTTTCTGAGCAGGCCCCGCACTTCCTCTCCTGGTTAGTTAGCCGAAGGACCCCTTTGCTCTCTCTGACACTGCCCCGTCGCCAAGGAGCGCACTTTCCCCCCAAAAAGGGCAAATTGAGCAAATGAAACGGTGTTAGGGGGAATCACCAGCCCCCAAATACCTGAGCAGAGATTAGGTGGCAGCTGAGGCGTGATGGTTATCCAATACTATACCTCTATTAGGATTAGGAAAGAACTCTTCCCTTGGAGGAATCATCACCCTTTCATTTGGATCCGCTGGTTGGATGTTGCATCTGAAAACCCTTTTGCAAGCGACTTCCAACCAATCTGGCAGCCTTTCTAGGCCTTTCAGTGCAAGGTCTGAGAAGAGGCCAACAGAGGGAAGGGAAATCTCTAATGGATTGGGTGGGGGAAGGACCAGGGTCCTCCAGGAGGGGATTTGGGAGCTTTGTGGAGAGTCACATTTCCTCCTCAAAGAGAGGCAGCGTGGTATGGAGGAAAGAACCAATAGATTTCTAGATACCAGCCCTTCAGTTACTCAGTTGTCCCCCTACCTCTATCCTGAAAACTCATCTTTTCCATCATGCTAAAAAAAAAAGTGTTTCCCCCCCACACACACACAGGTAGGTAGATGGTACAGTGGCTACAGCTCTGGGATCAGGGTCAGGAATTCAAATTCTACCTTAGACCCTTTTAAGCTTTGTGACCCTGGGCGAGTGACTTTACCTTTCTACCTCAGTTTCCTCATCTGTGGATAGTCATAGCACCTACCTGAGGGCCAGATAAGATAAACTGGTAAAGTGCTTTCTAATTTAATTTCTAAATTAGATTGTTATCATTGGGGCCTTAACATTACGACTGTAGGTACCAAAAAATAATGGATAAGAAGCGTAATCAATTCTTACCTAATGGACATTGCCTCAGTTATACATACTGAGACCTGGGAAAAGGCTCTTAAGGGAAGATAAGAGAAATATTGAACAGGATCCTGTCTGATTTAATATATATAGATTGTCTCTGGAAGGCAGCTAGGTAGTGACTTCAGTTCAGCTCTTACCTCAGGCACTTACTAGCTGTGCGAGTCACTTTACCCTGTCTGCCTCAGTTTCCTGATCTGTCAAATGAGCCGGAGAAGGAAATGGCAAAACCACTGCAGTATCTGCTTAGAAAACCCCAAATGGGGCCTGAAGAGTCAGATGTGACTTAAATGACTGAAGAGATTCTTTCTAGAGAGAGTTGCCTTAGCATGCGGAGAAGCATAGAATGTGTATCAGAGATGAGACTGGAAGTCAGAGCTTTCTGACTTCAAGGTCTTCTCGTTCTCGATGGCCATGATGTCCTGAGAGTCAGAGGCCGTGGGTCAAATTCACTCCACCAAGTATTGGTCGGTAAAGGGCTTACTATGCGCTAGGCCCAGAGATGTACAAAGACATCGTATGTGTGTGTGTGTGTGTGTGTGTGTGTGTGTGTGTGTGTGTGTGTGTGATGTACAAAGGCAGTCTTGGACATAGATATATACACATATATATCTGTATATATGTATACATATACATACATATATATGCATATATGTATACATATATACAGATATATACACACACACACACACACACATATATATATATATATATATATCTTTTTTATAGTATATATAAGTTGCCTTTATGGAGTTTATATTCTGCTGCAGTAGAATCCCAGCCAGTTATGACATGTGTGACCCTGAATAAAGCTACTTCCCTATCCTTAGCTATAGTATAAAAGAAGCAAGGCTGACTTAAATAACTTATAAAGTCTTTTCTAGCTTCTATCTGCAATCCAACTTTTCCTCACCATTGCTTGTTTCCAAGATGTATCATTGAATAAAACTGAACAATAATTTTACAAATAAATACTGATTTTACAAATATCTACTGATCCAAGTATCTAAAATTTAAGATTGTAGTTTTGAAAAATAAATTTAAATTGTGATATTTTATTTTTATACCATTGATATTTCCCAGCTTCTCTCTCTTCTTCCATTTTCCAGAGATCCATATGTAAAAAAGCTATGATAGAAATGTCAGTTGTCATTTTTAACTGAACAATTATTAAATCATTTGAGAAATAGGTCCATTACATCTGAGTGTTGATGAGCAAAACTTGATTTAAAAAAATAACACTCGGGCTTCGAGGGCGTTCTACTACCTATCAAACTGACATGTTTCACTTGAGAGAAATCGAAACCCATTTGTTCTGTAAAAGTAGTTATTACTGTCTATAAGCCATCTGAAATAATTATAATAATGCTGACATTTATTGAATGTTTTAATGTTTGCAAAATACGTGTGCTGTTTTATTTGTACCTCATGATGATGGAGTAAGGATAGGGCCCTATAGAAGGATCAACTTATATGCTGTAGGAGAAAGAGCTGGGAATGAGAAAATCCATTCTCCTGTTCTTTGAAAAATACTTCAGTTCTTCAGCCTCCGTTTCCTCGCTGTGAACTGAAGGGGTTGGATTATGTGACCTTGGAGTTCCTTCTAGATCTATAATTTTGCAACTGTAAAATTGTCCCCATTTTGCAAGAAAGGAAACTGAGGTTCAGGGGATGAAGAGACTTGCTTCCAAGGCAAATCTGTCGATTGAAATAAGTCTTACATTTTGGTGCAAGGGGTGGGGGTGGGGGGAATCTAAGTCACTTCTCTAATGGATTGTGGTTTTCTATGTATTAAGTTACGACATGTACGTCCATGTGGACAGATGCTTCATCTGTGACTCAGCAAGCACTTATGAAGCACCTACTGTATACCAGGCTTTGCACTGGGTGCTGGGAATAGACAGCAGCTGCTTCAAGCTTCTGGCTTTTGTGCCCAGGTGGTTGGGTGAAGGAAGGGAACTGCCGAGGAGGGATTGCCCTTGTCGGGGTCTTGGACGAAGGCGGCGTGTTTCTTCCCTTTCCTCTCTCCCCCTCCCCTTTCCCCTCTGCCCTCCATCCTTGGTCTTCCCTCCATGGGAAGGAGTGGCGCGGCGTGCTTCGAGCTCACCCAGGCTCTTGGCATTTAAGCCCAGGAGAGACTGGCACAAATTTAGAGGGGGATCGGGGCCAAGGACATGACTGTGCTGGCAATGCTGCGTGTTTTTCGTGCTCTGTATTTATAGTAATAAATTTCAAATAAGGAAACAGACCCCGCCGCGTATACTGTGTCAGGAAGGAAGTGTGGACACTCTTGTGGCCCAGCTCTGTTTCCCTTTCCCTGCCACAGGCCGCGGGACCCCAGCAACTGAAGGGCTTGTCTTGCATATGTGGCCAACAATCAGAGGCTTTCGGGCATTCCCTCTTGGAGCCCTCAGACTCGTCCCCGTTCTCCCTCTGTGGGGAACATTTCTAGTTCCCTTTTCTGGGACCTCGCTATTGCTATAGAGTCCTGCCTCATCAGGGTGCAGAGGGGGAGTGCAGAGGGCTCCCTTCTTCAGCCTGTGGCCTCCATCTTCTTGATAAAAGATCAGATCCTTGAGTTGAATCGTTCTCCCTGTGTTCTTATTTTCAGGAGCATTGTCTGAGGCTGGAAAACATTTATTTTCATGGAGGAAGGGAGATAGTGGGAAGGGAGGGCTGGGTTTGGAGACAAGGAGTCTCTAGTGGGACCTCGACCCGGACGCTTGCCAGATGTGTGACTGTAGGCAAGTCACTTCCCCTTGCTACCTTCATTGGGAATGGGGGTCTCAGACTTAATCCCCACCATTAATCCCCAAAATACCCAAGTATTACCTGATACACTTTAAAGCAGAGGTCCTTAAAAAGGCTGTGTGGACTGTATTTCAGCATAATTGATTTTCTTTGCAATCTTATTTATGTATTTTAAAATGCTATTCTGAGAAGGATTCCTTAGACTGTGCTAGGCTGTCAGAATGGCCCACAGAAAAAAGCAGGTTAAGGACCTTTGCTTTACAAAGAGGTGGGGCGGCGCCACGGTTAGAAAGCTGGCTTCAGAACCAGGAAGACCCGGCTTGGAGTCCTGTCTTTGCCATCTACTGTCTGGGGCCTGAGCCGGTCGGAGTCCCCGGCTTTTCTGGACTTCAGTGTTTCATCTGGAAAACGAGGAGGTTGAACTAGTTGGAGACGTCTTCTCTGACTGCGGGCCTTGGGAGAGGTCCTCGGCCCCTCAGGGCCCCCTGACAGCTCCCAAGCTCCGCCATGGGCCCAGTTTGCTTTGGGAAGACTTCCTCACAGAGGGCTCCTGGGACAAATGGTATACAACGTTAAAAGCTCAGTTCAGAAACGAGCTTTCTTGTTCACGATAACGGCTGTTACCTGTCTAGTTCCACCTTTAAATCTCACTTGTATAGAGTCGGATTTCAGTGTTCTGCATCAGCAGAGAAAAGGGGCAAAAGCCGAAGCATAATCTAAAAACCATTCGCCTGGATTTTTTTCCCCTTTTTTATTCCAACCCCAAACATGCCCCATTGCCCGGAGCCCGAGGCTCCCATTTCCTCCCAGATTCAGTTTTATGACTCCAGCCTTTGCCGTGTCTACATTTGAAGGATGAAGTTTGTGGTCTGACCACTTGTGGATATGGGGAAGCAGATGGGGCTTATTTGGAAGTGGGCAAGTGGGCGGCCTTGTCTCAGGCTGGACGGCCTTGTCTCAGGCTGGACGGCCTTGTCTCAGCCGGGACGGCCTTGTCTCAGCCGGGACGGCCTTGTCTCAGCCGGGACGGCCTTGTCTCAGGCTGGGCGGCCTTGTCTCAGGCTGGGCGGCCTTGTCTCAGCCTGGGCGGCCTTGTCTCAGGCTGGACGGCCTTGTCTCAGGCTGGGCGGCCTTGTCTCAGGCTGGGCGGCCTTGTCTCAGGCTGGGCGGCCTTGTCTCAGCCTGGGCGGCCTTGTCTCAGCCTGGGCGGCCTTGTCTCAGGCTGGACGGCCTTGTCTCAGCCTGGGCGGCCTTGTCTCAGGCTGGACGGCCTTGTCTCAGGCTGGGCGGCCTTGTCTCAGCCTGGACGGCCTTGTCTCAGGCTGGACGGCCTTGTCTCAGGCTGGACGGCCTTGTCTCAGGCTGGGCGGCCTTGTCTCAGGCTGGGCGGCCTTGTCTCAGCCTGGGCGGCCTTGTCTCAGGCTGGACGGCCTTGTCTCAGGCTGGACGGCCTTGTCTCAGCCTGGGCGGCCTTGTCTCAGGCTGGGCGGCCTTGTCTCAGCCTGGACGGCCTTGTCTCAGCCTGGGCGGCCTTGTCTCAGGCTGGGCGGCCTTGTCTCAGCCTGGGCGGCCTTGTCTCAGCCTGGGCGGCCTTGTCTCAGGCTGGGCGGCCTTGTCTCAGCCGGGACGGCCTTGTCTCAGCCGGGACGGCCTTGTCTCAGCCGGGACGGCCTTGTCTCAGCCGGGACGGCCTTGTCTCAGGCTGGGCGGCCTTGTCTCAGGCTGGGCGGCCTTGTCTCAGCCTGGGCGGCCTTGTCTCAGCCTGGGCGGCCTTGTCTCAGGCTGGACGGCCTTGTCTCAGGCTGGGCGGCCTTGTCTCAGCCGGGACGGCCTTGTCTCAGCCTGGACGGCCTTGTCTCAGCCTGGACGGCCTTGTCTCAGCCTGGACGGCCTTGTCTCAGGCTGGACGGCCTTGTCTCAGCCGGGACGGCCTTGTCTCAGGCTGGGCGGCCTTGTCTCAGGCTGGGCGGCCTTGTCTCAGCCTGGGCGGCCTTGTCTCAGGCTGGGCGGCCTTGTCTCAGCCTGGGCGGCCTTGTCTCAGGCTGGGCGGCCTTGTCTCAGGCTGGGCGGCCTTGTCTCAACCTGGGCGGCCTTGTCTCAGCCTGGGCGGCCTTGTCTCAGCCTGGGCGGCCTTGTCTCAGCCTGGGCGGCCTTGTCTCAGGCTGGGCGGCCTTGTCTCAGGCTGGGCGGCCTTGTCTCAGGCTGGGCGGCCTTGTCTCAGGCTGGGCGGCTCTCCCTGCCCCTTCTCCTGAGGACCGTTGCACTTGACTGCCCAAGCTCTGGCTAAGATCTTTCATTCACATCAATCCAGTCTGAGGCAATCTAAAACTTATCCAAGTGAACCCAACAATCACGTTTAGTACTCTGTACTGGACACTCCGTAACCTGCTGCTGAAAACCCCTACCCTCAGGGGGCTCAGGTTCTGTTGAAGGAATACAATACGCCCATAGCTAAGTATACATGTAAATGATGGAGAGGAAGGGAGAAAGAAACCAGGGAGAGGGAAAACAGCCCCCAGAGGAGGGAGCGCATCTGCTGAGCCGGGAGGAATGCGTCCTGCACCCGGTAACTGCCCGTACAAGGCGGGAAGGTGGCGGAGGAATGCTGATTTCTGGGAACAGCAGGGAGCTCATTTTGACCACACCGTAGAATCCTTGAAGCAGAGTAATATATAGCAAGGCTGGAAAGGGAGGAGGGGAGCCAGGCTTTAAGTGAGTTTTTTTTTTCTCCTCCTGCTTTCCGTTCTCCTCTTCTTGTCTACCCCTGGCCATACCGCTCATTTCCGATTTCATTGGGTCACAGTGTCTGGCTGAGAAGAGTTACCATCATGTAAGCTAGGAGAGAGGGAGCTCCAGGAAAGTGTGAGATGGGTATCGCCATCTTGCCTGGGAAGATCCTGAGGAAGCTCTGAGGAGGGGGAGAGTTCTTATCCCTGAGTAGCTTCCTTCTTGGCGGTTACGTCCTGGGGAGCAGGTCTTGGGTTGGGTCGGCCTGTGGGACCCGGCGTCTTGTTCACAGAGAGCAAGTGGCAAAGAGAGGAGCCTCTGATGGAAATGAATCATGAGCCCGGGAACGCCACGGCCCTGAGGGGACTCTGTGGTCACGTCAGAGGCCTTGGCTGGGCACGGGGCACGGAGCCCTGATGTTCAGCAGAAACCTGAAAGGGATCGAAGCCTACAGGAACCCAGCAGATGCCAGGAAACAAGCAGCACCTGGGAATCAGGCTCCAGCTCTCCCATTTACCCTCAAACTTACTCTGATATTATAATAATAAACTTTACAAAATGCTGAAAAGATCAAGAGAGAGGCTTTTCCCTCCTGCCTCCCCCCATACCAGACAGTACTCTCACCCGTCTGGAGTCTTTAGGATCAGAAGAACTGGCCTGCATATGCAATTTTTATTAAAACACAGGTGTTTCTCAGTGCATAAATTTCTTTCTACCCCCAAAATACATAGAGTCAAACAAGTATTTTAACATGGCTTTTTGGATGGAGAGAATTAAAAATAATCCTTTTGATCATTCTCGCATTGCCGATCTGATAGAACGATTATGTTGTTAGGGGGGAACATAGCCTTTTTATGCAACAAGTAGGAATTCTTCTGTTCCTACTGACACAGCTGGAAAATTCTAATGGAGCAAAGAATCAGGTAGACATTGTGCGTGCCGGGGTTTAAATTTCATCCCCTCTCTGCCTGCTAACAAAAGCAAGAGTGACGCCCACCTTCGGAAGACAAGAAGACTGTACCTTTATTAAAGATCAGCATTGGGGTAGAATTCGCGCTCTTGCCAAGTCTCTAGAATGTAGGAGAAAAGGAAGGAATCAACATTTATTAAGCTCTTATTATGTACCAGGCATTGTGTGAAGAACTGGAGAAATCTATGTGCACACACACACACACACGAACATATATAGGTATGTGTACATGCATGTATCTGTATCTATGTAGTATTTATATGTAAGCGAATATTGGTATAGAGAAAAAGAGAAGTGAGGGGAAGGAAGAGATAGAGAAAAAAGAGCAACAAAAATAAGAGTCCCTGCCTTCAAAAAGCATACATTCTAATGAGAGAAAGCAGCCCCCTAGGAGACTAATGATTGGGACGGATGTTTATTTTGGCATGGCAGACTGGGGCTGAGGGTCATGTGTAGACTAGGAAAAGTCGATGGGCAGGTTGACTGTGGGGATGACCAGGTGGCCAGGTAGGATGTGAAGGTCTGGTGTCTGCTGTCTGGATGGCCAGCCAGCAGGTATAATGGGCCTTGTGAACCAGCCTGAACTCACTCTGTAGCCAGTCAGCTAGACTGGGTGCCATGGCAGGAACTCTAAAGAGAAAGTGCCTGATCCCTGGGGCCTCGAGGCCAGGATTCTGGATGTGGAGGGTCTGGTCTCCTGGTCTCAGGTCCTAATCCATACAGAAAGGAGTAGGTCTGCATTAGCAGGCAGATGGGCTGATTGAATGGCTAGAGAGGATGAGAAGTTCAATCTCCATAGAGCTTAGTTTCCCCATTTATATCTATTCCCCATTTATAAATTGAGGGGGTTGCCCTAATTGATTTCTGAGTTTCCATCCCATTTTAAATTCATGATCCCACAATTGATAGTCCAGATTTTAGTTTTATACTAAAGTGAAAGTGAAGGGCTGGTGGTCCTTGTCAGCTCTAAATTCCTAGTAATAAGAATCTCAGCTCCTTTATTCCTGGTGGATAAAAGGTCTGTGGTACTGAAGATCAATTCAGTCACAAGATTTAAGTCAATATAAAAATATGTTAGATAAACTTGATGTTTTAAAATTAACTCTCTTGCAATCTGGCTAGACCCAAATGGTCATATTATAAAGAAACCATGTCAGCTTGGCCATTGCTAAGTATCAGTGTGGAAAAGGATTCGCTCTACTGGCTTTGAGTAAATTAAAGTCATTGTTTTTTTATTTGTTTTTTTTTTTTTTTTTTTTTTTTTTGGAGTCAAGCTATTTATTAATCTGTATAAGCAAGATCACAGATGCAAGCATTTTGATATAAAGTATGGGATATTTCAGATTTGTTCGCCTGTCTTTTTCATGATTCTGTGTATCAGATTCTGATCTCTGGTGGGAACAGGTAAACCGGACTCCTGAATTAGAGTGATCCCAAATTAGTGATGGTCACTCGGCATCCATTGACCTTGTCGTTCAATAAAGCTGGGCTTTGCATGTGCTGGACTTTCTTAGAATTCTGATAGCTCATTTATCTTTCCTCTACTGTCTGAGTACTAGAGACAGGGAGAAAATGCTGCTGGGAGAGGCTTAACTGAACCACACTGATGTCTTGGGACATCTGGGTTTAATACGTAAAATACTTAAAATGTGGTACAGCTATGGCTCAGCCGTAATTCAAACCCAGGTCCTCCGGATTGTAAATTCGCTGTTCTTTCCACGATGTCATGTTGTCTACTGGATTCTTTCCAGCTGTTCCAGATGACAATTAGATGGAGCTTTGCAAATGCTGGGCCTACAAGCCTGTCAGAAAAGCAGATATTAGCTGAAGCAACCTCTTGGTTCAGTTGATCTTTTTTGGGCATTTTTGACCTCTAGAAATGGCTTTCATATATTGAACTGAAAGTTTATAGATTCTGGTATCGGTTCTGTTTTCTGGGACCTAGAAGATCAGGTTTGATCCTTGTGGTCCATGAAAGAAAGCCTCTTAGATATTAGAAGATGGTTATTATATCCCTTCTAGGTCATCTCCAGGCTAAAAATATACCCCTGAGATCTCCCAAGATCTAACTTTCTTTTTGTTTAATAGTATTTTATTTTTCCAATTACACGAAGACAATTTTTAAGATTCATTTTTATAAAATTTTGAGTTCCAAATTTTCTCCTTCCCCTTTCCTCTCTCTAATGTGATAAGCAGTTAGATATGGGTTATATATGTGCAATCACGTAAAACACATTTCCATATTAGTCATGTTGTGAAAGAAGAGAAAGAAAAAAAATAAAGTGAAAATAGTCTGCTTCGATCTGCTCAAGATCTTTCTTTGAAAAAGTCTCAAGAGAAAAGAAATTTTTAAAAAGAAGCATGCTTTCAGAGAAAGGTAGAACATTTTCCCCCCACCGGCGTTAGGTATGATAAGCCTTTATTGGGGGAAAGATTGGCGTTTCTCAGGGAGCAATCTAAAAACAGAAAATGACTTTTTAAACCCTTGATGCTCACAGAAACCTAAATATTTTCTTCACTCGATGACGGGAGGCAGAATAGTGTATTAGGTAGAAAACTGGCCTCTAGCTTTGGAAATCTCTGGTGGTGACTGGTCAGGGCACGCTTGGCTGGTCCCTTAATCTTTGAAGACTAGAAGGTTCAGGACAGATTGGAAAGGGAGTGACTTACCTCTCTTAATTCCCTCTGCCAGTGAAATCCTAAGAACAGAATCCAAAACAAAACCAAGATTCTGAGCATTTAATTGTAGAGAAGGTTGCTAAAAGGTGTGTGATGGAGGAGCAAGAGGACCATCAGGGCTTGGGTGGATGAGATGGTGAGGACTCAAGTAATCACTCCATTCCTGTTTGGTTTGTGTTCTGTGCCAAGGAAAAGGGTGTTTGGAAGAGGGCACAAGGTGGCTAAGAAAAGGTGGAAATACTTGGTTAAAAGAAAGATGGCGAGAAGGGGTCTAGCTGCCCTGGATGCATAAATGTCTTTAAAATCAGATGACTTAGATCTCAAGATACCAAAAGAATGAGTGGGCTTTCCTTCATTTAGAAGCATTTTTAAAAGCATGTAGAAAATGCATTTATTAATACCATGCATTTATTAATCACCTACTGTGTGGTGCTGGTGATATAGAGACAAAGACAAAGAAGTTCCTGCCCTCCAGGAACTTATGTTCCCATGGGGGATGTGATACATATCCAGATAGTTTAAAAAAAAAAAATATATATATATATATATATATATATATATATATATATATGGAGAGAGAGAGAGAGAGAGAAACAGAGAGAGAGAGAGAGAGAGAGAGAGAGAGAGAGAGAGAGAGAGAGAGAGAGAGAGAGAGAGAGAGAGGGCAATGGCCATTCATGGATCTTTAAATAAGGATGGAGAACCAGAAAATTCTGCAGGATTGGGAAAGTGACAGTGTTCTGATTTTCACAAAAAGACAGTGAGTATCCTTTGCTCATTTTCTGCCTTTCACACACACCCATACCTTTGAATTTAATTTATTTATATTTTATATTAAATTATCTTTTTATGTATTGCTTTCTTTTATTAGAATATAAACTCCTTAGGGTCACAGACCATTTTGATTTTGCCTTTGTGTCTATAGCATCTAACATGTTATAACCACTGAATAATTATTTTAAAAATTATTGCTATCTTTCCTTTTTCTATTACTCTTCAAATAGATCCTTCCTCTTCCTCTCTTAGATGGCTAGACCTTATAACAAAGACAAGGAGAGGGAGAGGAGAGAGAAGAGAGAAAGAAAAAGAGAAAAGAAAGAGAAAGAGAAAAGAGGAGAGACAGACACTCAGACAGAGAGAGAAAGGAGAGAGAAGGTGGTAGTTCACCAAAATTAAGAAACACCCTGATTTGGTGTGACAGTATATGCAGTGTTCCACTTCCATAGCCTCCAGTCTTTACAGAAAAAGGAGGGAGCTACATATCCATGTCTTTTCTAAAGGAGCAACATCAGTTATTAGAATTGTGTAGTTTTCCATTATTTTTTCCTATTTACATTGTTGTAGTCATTGCTTATTTGGTTCTCATTTTTTTAACTTTACATCAATTCATAAAATCTTCTCATGATTCTCTCTATACTTTGTAGGAATCATTTCTTACAGTAACAAATATTCATTAACAGTAATTTGCTTAACCAGTTCCCAGGCAAAGGAGACTTTCTTTCCTATCTTTGGTTATCACTGAAAGGACCACTATGACTACAACAATATAAATCTCCTCAAGGGAGAAGCCCAGTCGTGGAATCTCTGGGCCAAAAGACATAACCATTTTATTTACCTTCTTTACTTGATTAATTCTGCAAGAATTAAATTAACTAGAATAGTTCATGAAAATCTCAAAATGATCTTTGTTGACCAAGAAGCAACATGGCTTCATCATATCGGGTAAAAATGAGAAAATGGCAAATGGACGTGACTTTAGATCCCTCGATGTTCTACTCATTTAGTTTTGAATATTCTGACAATCAGTGAAATATCAGAAGTGACAGTAATCATCATGAATAGAAAGTAGCTTTTTTTTTTTAAAGTGTGAAATAGTGGGTGTGATAGTTAAAATTGTAATTTCATGAAACATGGTGTACTGAAAAGCCGCAAGCCCATAAGCTAATTTTTTTAAGGGCAATTAAGAGTCAGCCTTCTGCAGAAGCGTTTTACTTTGTCTTGTTTCCTCAATGTTATTAGTAAGGAGGGTTCTTTCCATGGGACAAAGAGGTTGGGCAGGGTGCCTCTTAAATGCATCTTTGTACCTTGAATTTCCTCCATTAAAACTAGGAAAATCTAAAGCAGAGACTATTGCCAAGAGCTGGCAACCGTCCAGGAAGAGATCCTTAATATATGGTCTTTGCCAATTTCTGTAGTTATTGTTGCTGAGGATGAGGTTAGGTAGACAGACATCATGGTGTCCCTCTAGCCCATCTTCATGGATTCCTAATACTTTGGGTGTCGCCTTTTAAAGTTGTTGTCCAAATGCAATTGGAAGATGATTTTGTTTAATGAGCTTCTCCTAAAATGGCCTTTTTGCACCCAGAGCGTGCTGATGCGTGATACTTTTTCCCCCCAACAAGGCTAATAATACAATCATAATGCCATGGGGAAATAATCCACAGTGTTACTTGTCATCTCTATGAATTGTTCAGATCTTCAGTGAACGTGAAGACATCTGTTCCCTCTTTCTCCCTGAGCCCTGTAAGATGTCTGTGGTGTGTTGGGGGGTTTCGTTTGACATCATGGTGCAGTGAGATTGCTGGGGGTGGGACACATAACCTGGAGCTGCCATTATTAGCTTTTTGACCTTGGACAATTGTTCTAGTTTCCTCCTCTTTCAAATGGGGGGGGGGAGTTTGACTTTGTGATATTGAGCTGAAAAAAAGCCTGAAAGACCCTCTAGTCCAATTTTGCAAATTAGAAAAATGAATAAACTTTCTAGAACCATAAGCTGGAGGGCAGATGTAATAATGTTAGGAATTTACTTCATCAAGACACTTGTGTCCTGAGTCCTGACATCTTTTTGGAATATTCAATTCCATATTATCTGGCAGGTTGGGGAGGTTTTTTTTTTAAATGCAAAAACAATTAATTTCAGCAACTATTCTATTTTATCATTCCTATAATCTAAAACACTTCAAAGATTGATGAAGTTGGAACTAATAGTTTTTTAAGGTGTAGATAAAAAACAAAACTATGCTGCACATAAACTGTGTGCTCCACTGGTTTATTCAAAGAATCAAAAGAATGGCAGAATATCTCCAGTATATTGGGTAAAGCTTTTGTCACAGATTTCTAGGAGAGCATGAAAAAAGTTGGGAAAGCATAAATACATGGCAATTCTTCCTTCCTTCCTTCCTTCCTTCCTTCCTTCCTTCCTTCCTTCCTTCCTTCCTTCCTTCCTTCCTTCCTTCCTTCCTTCCTTCTTTCCTTCCTTCCTTCCTCCCTCTCTCCCTCCCTCTTTCCCTTCCTCTCTTCCTTCCTTCCTTCCTTCCTTCCTTCCTTCCTTCCTTCCTTCCTTCCTTCCTTCCTTCCTTCCTTCCTTCCTTCCTTCCTTCCTTCCTTCCTTCCTTCCTTCCTTCCTTCTTTCCTTCCTTCCTTCCTCCCTCTCTCCCTCCCTCTCTCCCTTCCTCTCTTCCTTCCTTCCTTCCTTCCTCTACCTGATAACAAAGAAAAAGAGTGATTATCTCTCACAATATATGAGGCATTAAACCTCCACAGTCTCCTGCCTTTCCTGGATCACATTCCAGTGATAATTTGGGTATAAGAAATGGAGTATCATTTTTCTGGGAATATCATGTGAAGAGAATGTTTCAAAAGACCTAGGAGAAGACTTTGAGAGAGACAAGGAGACCGACCGTGTGGACAAGAATTTCACGGGATGAGGATGCTGGGTGAATTGCGGTCTGTGGGAATTGTTCATATCCATGAGATTAAGGATTCAGCTTGCTCCTGAAGCCTGCATAGTATAAGAGGCTGTGCCCTTTTCTATGAGCTTTTAGGTTCCATGAAGTTGTGAGTAAAAGATTCCTTGGCGCTTGAAAAGAAAGGCAAACACCCAAAAGCTGTATTTCTCTTTGCCGGTTTCCCCGCTCAGGGACGGAAGGGGTGGGAGCCCTTGTGAGTGGAGGACTGGTTTTACAGGTGTATGAGGGGGAAGGATGGGAATCTGTGCATAGTATCAGTGGGAAGGGAGCAGAAGATTCGCTGATACATGAAACTTCAGAATAGGCTGGCAAGGATCAACCATAGCCCTCCCATCGCCCCAGGATGCTAGACCAATGCAGGAGAAGGTTTGTTGGAGCTCACCTGGGAAGTATCAGGTATTAACACAGAACAGGACTAAGGAAAGGCAGAGAGAGGCAGAGATTTTTCTGCCTCCAGCCTCCAGCTCATTGTGATGGATTGCTGTTGCTCTTGTAGGTAGCTGTAGGTTGCTGTTCATTCTCTTTAAAATCTTTATCTTGGAGAGCACGGCTCAGGTGCCACCTGCACATAAAGTCATTCATCCTCCTCCTACTTAGTCATTAGAGCTTACAACACTCTCTTAGAACAAATTCTGCCAATCAGAATTTATAAAGCGCCTACTATGTGCCAGGCACCATACTAAGTGATGGAGATACAAAAAGAGACAAAAGGTAGTTCTGCCCTGGGATCACTCCCATTCTAAAGGAGGCTTAAAACTTTGAAAAGTATTTAATGTAGGTGGAAGGCTTGTTGGCTATGGACAGTATGGACGTACTATCTCCCCATAAGAATCAAAGCATTTTTAAGGAACTTTTCTTTTTCATCATTTTATACCTGGTGCCTGACAGGTCATTAATAAAATGTTTAAGTTGAATTCAATACATTACCTACTTTTTCCCCCTGAGGCTGGGGTTAAGTGACTTGCCCAGGGTCACACAGCTAAGAAGTGTTAAGTGTCTGAGGCCAGATTTGAATTCAAGTCCTCCTGACTTCAGGGCTGGTGCTCTATCCACTGCTCCAACCTGAACTACTTTGAGTTGATGGAGTTTTCAAATTGAGTTTTATGTCCAAATATCTGCAATTCTCCCTAGCTCCAAATAATAACTAATAAGCATTTATTAAGCATCCACTGTTTACCAGGCTCTGTACTGAAAGCTAGGGACACAAAACAAGGCGAATGACATCCTTGTTCCTCTAGCTGCTTATAAACTACTGGGAGGGACTCAAGCAAACAGATACATGCAAAGAAGCCAGAGACAGAATAAATAGGAACTAATTAAGAGAGAAAAGGCACTAGAAGGAAGGGAGTTTGGGAAGGGCTTCTATGGAAGGTGGGGTGTCAGCTGGGACTTTGGGGAAGCCAGGGGAGCATTCCGGGCGCGGGGGACCACCAGAGAAAGCATCCAGAGAAAGTCTCTCGGAACGCCGCTCTCCCCTCAGATCCCTCAGGTTTGAGGGCCGGGCTGGAAGCAGCAGCCACTGGCTCCGTTATGAGCGGAGCTCCAACTCCATTGCCTCGCCTCCTCTCCTAGACACACTGCTAATTTATTGTGGCAACGCGGTATTTAGACCACTGATTAAGTGAAGTCTGTCAGTAGAGTTAAAAGAAATTAGAGACACTATCATTGCTAAATCACTTTCCAATTCAAAGATGAATTGTAAACATATGAATTCATTTAATTATAATCGTGCCAATTATAAGAGAAATGGTAACACTGAGCACAGTGGCTTTTATGTAATCATAATAATGGCATGTATTTATCTTGGTTTGGCAAGTTAGAACCTCCTTTAATAGTTGGCTTTGCCTAAAGAGAATGTGGTTTTGCAGAAACCCACAAGAACCCCCTCCCCCCCACACCCCCTCCCATTTGTTACTGTAGAAAATACTGAACAATAATCATGCGGTTGAAATGATTAATGTATTCAGGGGTGAGGCAGGAGCTTTGAGGTTTAAAAAGTGTTTTTATTTACATTCTCCTCTGGATGGAAGATGGGGACCAAATAAGAATAAATTGAAACGCTGCACCCGATTGGACCGGCCGTTCGGTTTTCATTCAGTCGTGGTTCAGGATGGCTATCGTCGAGGCTTTTAAGTATTTTCTCCCTCCCTTCTGGTGACTTCTTTCAGGAGACCTCCACTCGAATAACTAGAAGCATCGTGTCCTGATCAACCCAGCAAGGACTTAGTGGAGGCTGTGTGAACTTTATAGAAATTCTCAATTTAGAGTCATGGGGGGGTTGTAAAGAGTAATTCCCATTTCTTGAAGAATATCAATGAAATGACTGCCCATGTGTAACATACTCTATCAGATTGCTTGTTTTCTCATTAAGGAGGGAAGAAAAAATTGGGAACTCAAAAAAAGTTTAAAAAAGGAAAAAATGATAAAAAAAAAAAAAGAATTGATGCTTTACTAAAGGAGTTGCTTTTTTGCAGGATAATTCTACTCACGTGCCCTGTTTTGAGATTATTCTTAATAATAATTGAAGTAAGACTGCCAGGGAACTCCTCAATTATAATCTCTGCTTTGCACTTATTCCTTCTTTCTACTTGTTGAAAGAAAGTTAGGGTGAGTGCTCCAGTTTTTGGTGTGGAGAAACCCACAGAGTAGCCTCACTTTTCTTGAAAAAGAAGGAGGAATCAGAGTTTATAGAGTTCCTTAATGACCACTCAAGATAGTAAACTTGTACAGAGCTTTGTTTGGAGAACAAACTGAGGCATTTCCTCAGATTGAGGATTTTTTTTTTCAAGGCACTATTCATAGCTAAACTGCTTTTCAGCCCTTTACTTTAAAAAAAGAAAAGAAAACATTCAGGATCTAATCTCTGCTACGAATTCGAACAGGGGTAAAAGTTGACAACCTTTCCATTGGACATACCGAAAGAGTTAAAAAAAATTTGGGGGGGGGACTGGAAATTTGATATGAAACCATGGGCAATCGCGCTCTAGGTTGGAACACTTGATTATTCTTTTCTCGATAAATAAGAGCGGGTGTACAGTTAATTTCAGCACTGTAATTGAGCGGTGCATTCTGGGAAGCTGAAAAGCCCTGGAAGATGAGGAAATGTTTTAGAGACTAATCATGAGAAGAAAGGAGTCTTTCATAGTCCGTATGATGCTGTTGTCAGAGCTAAAGGCAGATAATGGTTCGGTAATAACGGCACATTGTGAATATTTAAGCTGAAAAGATTTGGACAAAACGAATAGACATTGTTGGTTTGCTAAACCGAACGGTTGGTTTGGGGGCTTCAAAGACACTCAACTCTTGGCAATATTTTTTTTTTTACTCAAAGTTTTCCTTAAAGCAAAATGATTTGGGGAAAGTTCTATTAAACATCAGTCATTGGGAAGTTTAAAGCTGATCTTTCTCCCTGAGCTTTGTTGTCGTAAGTGAGAACATTAATCTGTTCCGGGGGGATATTTTTGGTGTGTGTGAGCAAAGTATAATGTCTAAAGTGTGATATGTTTCCCATTACATAAATTTCTTTCCACTGAGGTGGCAAAAGAGACCCTTGCATTGGATATTCTGAGAACCATGGGCTAAAGCACTAAAAATAAAACCGAGTGTGTCAGATTGCAAGTAAGCAAGCTCATTTGCATGTATTTTCTTCCTTGGGCTTCCATTGCCCTGTGAAGAGTCACACAGCTGGATTGCTCACAAATATTGCCCTGTTCCCCCCCCCCCACTCTCCGCCCCGTGCATTTTGGAACTGTTTGCCATCTTCCTCTGTGCATCTGGGAAATGCACTTTGCTACAAGCACAATTGTCTCCACGTGGGGGGAATTTTCCTAAAAGTTTAGAACTTGGGCTGTCTTCACTCATCTGTATTTTAGAAAGAAAAGGGAACCAGCGGCGATGAACGTAAGGAAACAAAGAACCGTTTCTCCCCCCCAAATCCCTTCAGTGCCTAATACTTGTATGCAGCTGCAGACCTGGCACTTTGCTTGATATTGGATGGCCAACGTGCAGGAGAGAGAGGATGTCACCCAGCGAGCTGTTTGTGGACTGGTGACTTTTCTTGTGGAGAATAGGATTTCTGCAGGGTCATAGTTCAGATTTTATATGTATACGTATAGTCTTCCAAAAATGTATTTTTGTCCAGATCGGTGATTTGATTGGTGTGGGGAGGTTCCCCTGTGAAAATTCCCTGTGCTGATGAAGGTTGGCAAATCAGAGGACTCAGAGGTTAAATAGCTTGCCCATGATCACAAAGTATTTCTCGGAGGGAAGACTTAAACCTGGGGTTTCCTGAATCGAAGCCTCGATTGCTCTACACCGTGACATGATGCTTCATGCATAGAACGCATAAGTGCTTAAACATACATGAATTTATTATTGACTTTACTGGGACATAAATAATTGTAGGGCTGGTATTTCTTTTATAAATATACTTTTCATGAGTACTTTTTGTGTAAAGCATGAAACAAAGCAGACTTCTGAGGCTAGACAAATGTTTTTCTTGAGTAAAATGATTACTTATAATAAATTATGTCACAATTTCAGCCCAAATAACTTTTTTTTATTCTGCTCTATAAAGAATTCTTGGGGGGGGACAAAGAAAACTTGCTGAATGTTTACACGAGCATTCGTTTTCCCCCATATGTTTTAAGTCTGTATGTTTGTTTAGCCTGAATATTATTTATTTTAGAATTTTTTTGTTTTTAAATTTTTCAGAGGGAAATTTTAACAATAGTTCATTCTTTTGACTCTGAATTTCAGTAAAATCCCATCATTGGAAAGATGCTTCCCATGGGATTTGGAACAAAGAAATATAACCTATTTTTCCATCAGATCTTCATAGTCTTTAGGCAGAAACTTGTAATATTGATTTATTAATTGATAAGAATTATTACCTCCAAATATTCTAGTATCCTAATGGATCACTCATCTCATCAGTGTGGGAACTCCTTCCTTTGAGGCAGTTCATATTTAATCCTTGCTTGCCCACCCAGTGTGACTGGCATCTGTGCCCTTCCATACATTCCACCCACTGTAAGTGGTCTTTCTAGCTCTGACGTCAGAAAGATACCAATGGAGCACATGATCTGCCCATTGATTAGCCCTGACTCCTTCCATATGACTTGCCTTTCTCCTCATCCTTTTCTTCTTCCTTCTCTTTGTCTTTCCTTTCTCCTTCCCCCTTTCCTCTTCTATATTTCTTTGAGGATATCTTTTTCCTTAGTACCCTTATAGCCAAACCATCATACTCTTCCCTTTGAATAATCCCCATTTTCTACTTGCCTGAGATCATCGTGCTCCATGTCTCACAAGCAATATGACATCCTTGGAAGAATATTAGTATTAAAAAGATAGAACTTTCTGCGTTGCAGGGAGAAACTTGAGGGCATGAAAGGTCATTGCAATTTCCAAAAAGCAGTCTAGCCTATTCTTCCTATCCTGTGTAATTTTTGGCTAACAACAATACTACTAATAATAATTATTGTTATCATTATTATAATTATGATCTGGCATTTTTGTGGTTCTTTCAGATTTTTGTCTCATTTAAAAAAAATTTGGGGGTGTTTGTACCCAGAGCCTTGAACATGATACCTGACAAATGCTTAGACTCTTAGTTTGATTTAAAAGTGTTTTTGCATACAGTGTCTCATTAAACTCTTACAACATAAAGTCTAAGTTCAAGACCAGAATTTCAGTTAACTGTGTCCACCTGGCCAGGATGTGCTTGTCTCTTATACTTATGTCCCAAGTAGCCTCCCATTGTTCTTCAATGTGGAAGAAAATTCCTTCTGGAAATGAGATGTATATTGATTCTTTCTTTTGTTTAACTGGTGAAAGGGTCTCAAGTAAATGCAGTTCTAGGCTGCCCATGTAGCTTTCTGTAGTAGAAAACATGGGGTTTTAGAGATTCAAAAATTACTTATTACTTATGAGACTATTGGCAAGTCATTCCCCTTTCTTTGGAGTCTTCCTCTGTAAAACAAGAGAGGGGGAAGGATTGGATGTGATAAACTCTAGATTCTCTTTGAGATCCAAATCTATGGATCCTCCCTTTTTCTAGAGGAGTACTAGTAGTAGTATAGTGATGGTAGAAGTAGTAGTAGTAGTAGTCGTCGTCGTCGTCGTCTACTTTAATCTGACATTATCTCCTGTCTGATGTGCATGGTGCCTTCCCCATTAGATGGTGAACTATTCAAGGACAGCAAGTGACTTTTTAAAAAGATGTAACTTCTAGTCCCTGACACCTATGGGCTGTGTCACCCTGCCAGTATTCATGGCAAATCTTTAATACTAAAGATGAAGGACAAATGGCTGCTCTGCTGTAATGGAGGAGGTTTCCATGCTGCAGGTTCTTCACATCAAAGAGATCAAAGTTACTAACAGACATAGTGTTCTCTCTCTGAGCTCTGTGCTCACATCTGCCAAAAAAGGACTATTCCCACTCACTCACCCTACTGTTCTGCAAAGCAACAACAATAGCGAAAGTTCGATCTTATATGGGGTCTTTTTGAGTTGAAAAGCTCTAACATTATGACTAGAATGCTCTACTTAGAGTCAAAAAGAATTGAATTTAAATTCAGCTCCAGGCACTTAATAACTATGTAATCTTTAAAAAGATACAACTTTTCTTAGATTCAATTTTTCCACTCATAAAATGAAATTAATTGTAGCATATACTGCATTGCATTGTTGTGATGATCTGTGTTGTAAAGCAATTTGCAAAACTTAAAGTGTTATATCAATGCTATTGCTGCTGCTGCTGCTGTTATTCCTCCTCCTCCTATATTACTGTTACTTTACTATTACTATTATTTCTACTATTACTACATTATTACTATCACTAGTATTTTATTACTACTACTACTACTACTTCTACTATTACTACATTATTACTACTACTATTACTATTACTATTATTAGTATTTTATTACTATATTACTACTACTACTACTACTACTACTTCTACTATTACTACATTACTACTACTACTACTACTACTACTACTTCTATTATTATTACATTACTACTACTGCTACCACTACTATTACTACTACTATTTTCATTTATTACTATTACATTACTACTACTTTACTACTACTACTTCTACTTCTATTATTACTACTAACACCACTTTTATTCCTTTGATATTACCCTTCTGTGCTTTATTTATCCAACAGGTCTCTTGTAACCTTTGTGGAAGGGTTCCTTCTCCATGTCACAAGTCCTTGCCATCATTGTCTGACCTCCCTTACTCACTGGTTTGGGTCATTACCATTTGCTAAAAATGCTTCATACTGTGCCCTTGGATGAGGGCAGAATTGCCTGGAGTTTTTCCAACTTGGCATGGGGATGGCCTAATAAAAAAGCTTTAAGTGCTGCTGGGCAGATCAGAAAGAGGAGATGGGGGTGATGAAAAATAAGGCTCTCTAGAGGTTGTGCTGAATGGCTCCCACCGCCATGTTGGAAAGGTCTTCATCTGCTGAAACTGAGCACTAGTAAGATCAGTTAAGGATGCTTTCTTCTTATTTTCTCAAAAATAAAAAAAGAACAGAGTTTTTAAAAATCCAAATTAAGAGTCTTTAGGATTCCTCTTGGGGCAAACATACTTAACTACTCAGCTGTTTCTCACTCGTGTACTTTACTCTTCAAAAGCTCAAGATTTTATCCTTAATAACCACGGATAAGGTCCATCAGAAGGAAACTGGTTTAATGGTATTAACTGAGATCTCCGTAGTTGGATATACGAATGGAAAACTACCCCTCTCAGAATCTCCGTCCACTCAGCATCTTTTTGCATGAAAAAGAGATGGCCCATCTTAGGCAGGAACATTTTATTTTGATCATGCAAGGAAGCTTGTTTGTTCTCATCTAGACTGACATCTCCGTTCTTTGCTGAATAAGCAGAGTGATTGTTTTCCCATTGCTGTGTAGATGTGTGCATCCATCTAAGTGATTTGAGATGGGAGAGTTTATGAAACCCTCATTGGCAGGAGAGATGGTGATATTTATTTCAGAGCTAGAGTGCTTACTGAAAACTTGGTCAGATATTGTCTTAAAAAATAATGACTCCAACCCAACCTCTTCTATAGCCATCAATCCTCTTCCTGAAGAAGCATTAAAAACACCCCAAAACTTAGCCTAGCTTATTAGATAAATAGCTTGCATTTGTAAGGGCCATAAATATATAATTTATTTAAATAATATTAGAATTGAAACAGGATTCTGACAGATGATTTATGTAATCTAATTAGCTAATGTACCAGGAATTAATACTTCTAAAATAGTCAAGACGTGGAATGTAAGGGCGTACCCCCATCTTAAGCATGGGCTGCAGAGAAAAATCCAGTCCTACCAGGAAAAAGGTATTTGTCGCATATTTAATGCCGCACTATAATGGTATTACAAGAGATTAGTGACCAGCTGGGGTTACCAACCCTGAAATTTTGCCTCATGCCTTCCGCATTAGCCAATCACTCATTAATCCCTCTGAAGAAACATGTGCCCCGACAGTCCCGCTCTGAGCACGTGTTGTAACAAGTCTTCAAATATGCATTTCTCTGATAGACCATACTCACGCCTTGTGGTGTTAGCTGTCAATCATGCTTTAATAATGCTCCTTGGAAAATGGCTCCAGTTTTCATTTTCATTAGGGTATTCTCTGTCGTCTGTTTTTCCACATGTTCATCAAGGAAGGAACTTGAGTCACCTGATCATCCAGGTTTTGTTTTTGTTCTTTGGAGGGACTTAGTGGTGCGGTGGAAAGAGGTTAGAAATTGGGATTTGGGAAGACTGGGATTCTAATCCTGCCCGTGACGCTTATAGCTATAGGATACTGGGGAAAGCATGTCATTTTTTAGCTTTTTCATTAGTAAAATGGGAATAATAATAGTACCTTTAGTAATTGATGTAAAGTTCTTTGCAAAAATTAAAGTGACATACTGCTATTATTATTACTACTACTACCACCAGCACCACTAGTACTCTGTTTATCTAGAATTTTAAGATGGACAAAACATCTCACATGCTTGATTTAATTTTCTTTGCCTCTCTAGTGCCTGGCATGTAGTAGGTGTTTAATACATGCTTGTTCTAAAGGAAAATGGCGGACCACTCTAGTTTAATCTTGCCAAGAAAGCCCCACATTGGGTCATAAAGTGTCCAACCTGATAGAAAGACTCAATAGCAAGGCATGCTTATTGATTTGATTCTCACAAAACCCTTGTGAGATAGATGCAATTATTATTCTCATTTTATGGATAGGATTCCTTAGGCCTCCCGCCTTCCTGAAGGGAAATCCTGAATGTTCTCCTTTGAAGTCCTGTCTTTTTATAAGATAGAATTCAAGCTGCCTTACCCCATTGGCTCTCTAAGAACACATCTTAGTCATTAAATCTATCAAAAGTCCGTAGACTAAGAATGAAAAGGCTGAAAAGTTCTTCATAGTCATATAGAGTCTAGGATTATTTGTAAGTGTCGGACAAATTGAGAAGGGATGAGAAGTTAGTGTAGCATCCTTAGCCAAACCTTCTGAGGAGGAACCTTTGGCTAAAAAAAACTCTTGGGGGTCCAAAGGGCCCCAAGACTGTTGGACTTTTCCATCTTCCCACCAATACCATAAAGAGTGGCAGTGGTATGTATATGGATCATCTAGAGCCAAGGACAAACTGGACTTCTGGCTTTAGGAGGATTTCAGCCAAGAGACTAGACCCATTGAAAGGCCTCCCCTTAAGTAGGAAAAAACTTCCAGAAACACCTCTGCACCACAGGTGCTCTCCAAGCCTGAATCCACTTAGTTTTTTTGGATCCTTTGTCCTTGGGGGACTTGTCATAGTTTTTTTTTTAATCGAAGGCATTTTGTATTAACTGTTATCACACAATATCCCTTACCAAAAGAGACTGATTAATTATCTCAACTAATAATCTTAGGAGAAGGCCACACCAGCAGGAGCTCAAAGCAACAGAATTAGAGAAAATCAACCTTCATAAATACCTCTTAAGGCTGGCTGACTAATCATCTTAGCTGATAATCTAAAGGGTGAGGGAAGCACACCAGTGGGGGCTCAAGTCAACAGGGTTACAGAAAATCACCCCCAAGCCCATTTTGGGGGGCTGTAACTCTCTTGCTTCTTAGAACTATTACAGAGACTGGACTTGGGAGGTCAGTGGCGTGTTCAGCTCCCAAAAGAACACCTCGTCAGCAACTTAGAAAGAGCTGTTGTTGAATACTGAGTGGCTGAATAAATTGCCCGGGCTCACCCTGCTGGTAGAAGTCAAAAAATGGGACTTGAATTTAGGTCTTCCTGGCTTTGAGACCATTATTCCCTTCTGCTTTTTGTTATTTTCCTAACGTGTTTAATTACCGGCATCACAGAGCTCGCTCAAGCTAATCTGGAACTGAAAAGGTTAAATCAATTATGTCCACAAATACTTCCGATGAGACCGGCAGATGTTTTTTTATATGGGAAGAGAGGCTCTGGTTTAGGGTTTGCTTGTCTTTTATTTTTAATAAAAAGGTTTAAAATGGTTACTTTTTTTTTTTTTTTTTGAAAAAAAAGAGAGATTTCATTTCCCACTTGGATGCCTTTTGCTCTAAAATGAATGCTTGCTCAAGAGTCGAGGCAGGCTTCATGGGAAGAGCCCAGCACTCTAAGCCATATGCATTGGGCTCCTTGCCAGGTGTTTGCCAATATGCCCAAACCACCTGGCTGTGCGCTCAGCCAAGTATGCCATCCCGACCAGCCAGCTTTAACCTTCCGGCAGCTTTTCAGCTCTTGGGAAACTCCAAAGACCTCGAAGCTGCCCAGTGTTTCTCCCTGGCCCGCGGTTTTTGATCAGCCAGCAAATGGCGCAGTTCCACTGACCGGGGAGCTCTGGAGCCCCGCTTCTGAATGAACCCTCCTTTGTTTGGAGCCCCCTTTCAGTCACTTTGAACCCAGGCCATAAGATGAGTCTGGAGATAGCAGACTGAAACCTTTATCCATATGCCATCGGCAGACATTTTGACTGACAAGCTCGAGTCTCTTTCCCGAGCCCGCAGACACTCGGTTCTGTGAGCTGAGTTTGTTTCGAAGTGAGTCGCTTGTAATTTGTCACTGATTTTTAAAATTATTTTCCTCTCCTCTTTGTTGTTTTCTGTTTTGCGTGGTGGGAGGGGGGAGCGGCTCCACGATAGGATTTTAAAAAATGTTTGAAAACGTTTGTTCCACTGGCTCGGCTTCCTCTCTGGTTGCTCTGTTTGAACATTTGTTTTTAACGCCTAATTTTATCATCCTCGGCAGTCTAGGCCAGGAATCGTGTGGGAAAGTCAAGCTCAGTTCAGATTTTGGAAGAGATGATAGGCAAAATTCCTGAGGAGAGAGGAAGGAACGTATGTCTCAGGGCAACCCAAACCTGGAAAGTCATCACCTTTTCGGAAGTGACGCGCGGTTGTCTTGATAACCACGTCTCTACCTTGGGAGAGGAGGGGGTGCATCTGCCTCGTTTTGGGGTGATGGCTTTGATCTTTGTGGAGCCCTGGGCTTCTGTTTCAGTGGATGGTGGTCTCTGCGGAGATGTGGAGCCCCTGGACCTCCTTCCCCGCTTTACGGCCGCCATCTCCACGTTGGCAAGGTCTGTCGTGGCTCCGTTCCAATTTAATCAATCTGAATGGACCCTATTGAGTAGCTCATCTCCATCAGTCACCCCTCTGAAGAGGCTGGGTGCGCTATGGCTGGGGGATTCGTTTTTAGAATTTTGATTTTGTCAAAATTTTAAAAATTTATAAATAGACAAGAAGCCCAGAAATTTTAATAAGAAAAAGCTAGTTTCCCCCACCTTTTTTTTTTTTTTTTTTTTTTTTAAGTTTAATAAATGAGCCACACAATCTGATTGGAGCGTGTTGGCCCAAATCATGTGACACCCTCAACAAAGCCTGGGGAAAGGTGGTGTCGCGTAAGCACACAAGACGGATCGACGGGGCTGGGGAAAGTGTCCCAGTGGGCTTTTGCAGTCTGTCAAAGGAGATGCAGCTGTAACCATCCCATCTGTGCATCCCCGCCTGGCTTTGGCCTTCGATATTGAAAACATGCTCCGAGGAAGGAGAGAAAGAAAAGGATGGCCTGGTGCTCAGATGACAGGGATGGAAGGTTGCCAAAGCCAGTGCTCGCAGAAGACAATTGTGTGCCGTGATTTATATTTACACCTAAAAAAATGCTTTTGAATTCTGAAAAAGCCTTAAAATTTTCCCTCATTGTTTTTCCTCCCAAAACTGGGCAGAGAGGGGATTGGCTATTGAGTTATTTTATTTCTTCATGAGCCTCCCGTGTTTGCCAGCAAACATCAAGTCCATAAAATAGTTCTGAACCCCTTATTCATTGTGGCCTTTCTGAATGGTGTTCGAGTCAGTCTTTCCACTAAAAATAAGTCACCTTTTTGTGTCTCTGTTTTCAAGCGCCTTTTATCCCGGTGGAGATGTTGAGGATTCAAGGTTTTCAGCCTAGAAAACTGCAGAGAAAAGATAAAGTATAGTAGTATTGAGAAAATAAGACCCAGGGCCTCTTCCTTAGCACCTTTAAGGATTAAAAATAATAATAACACTGACAGTCCACTTAGTGGACATCTTCCCCTTTTGTGGTGCAGAAAACAGTGTTAATTCCAGAATAATCTGAAACTAGCTATTATTGGAGTCACAGACAAAAACCGACTTTCTTGTCCTACCCTGTGCCAGCCACTTTCCCCTCAGCTAGGCAAATCTGCTTCCTCAGGGCCCTGCATGATTACTTCCTGCTCTGCAAGGTCCTCTTGGAAAAAGGAAGCTCTTTCCACTGGATAATGCAACTTCTTCCAGATCCCAACTTGCCAAGCCATCCCTAACTCGCTTTTCCTCTTTTTCATTGAGCTCTGAAGTTTTTATTAAGAGGAAGCAATCTTAGCCATTCACATGCCTAATTTTCCTTTTTATCTACTTGCTATATATTATGCAAATGTATATTGATATATAGAAAACATATCATTATATATAAATATAATATAATATTAAATTATATTTCTATTTAGTGATGTTGATATACAGAATACATATGATTATATATGAATATCTCTATAAGTCTAGCTAGGTACCTCTATGTATCTATGTATTGTGTATATCTATTATGTATCTATGTATCCAATCTATATAAATATAATAGATTATATAATATCTATTATATATAGACTATAAAAGATGGTAATCTATTATATAGAGATTATGATATCTCTACATAATAGATATTATATTTGTATAGTCTGTATATGTATTATATTTATAGGTCTGTATATGTAGATATCTATGTCAATAAAGATATCTATAAGTCTATATAGATAGCTCTATGTATCTGTATTATGTGTATATCTATTATGTATCTGTGTACCCATTCTATACAAATATAATCTCTATTATATAGAGATTATATGATTATATGTAGAGATATCTTTAGGTCTTTATATGTAGATATCTACATCAATAGAGATATCTATAAATGTATATACATGTCTATAGGTATTTATGTATCTAGTCTATACAAATATAATATCTATTAGATAGAGATTATATGTAGAGATATTTTTAGGTCTTCATATGTAGATATCTATAAATATATATAGATATCTCTAGGTGTCTATATATCCATTCTATAGAAATATAATATCTATTATATAGAGATTATATGTAGAGATATCTCTAGGTCTACATATGTAGATATCTATGTCAGTAGAGATATCTATAAATATATAGATAGATATCTGTAGGTATCTATGCATCCATTGTATAGAAATATAATATCTATTACATATAGATTACATGTAGAAATATCTATAGGTCTACGTATGTAGATATCTATATTGAAGGAGATATCTATGGATCTATATAGATATCTCTCTGTGGCTATGTATCGTGTATGTATCCATTTTATAGAAATAGAATAAATATTACATAGAGATTATGTGTAGCAATATCTCTAGGTCTACATATATAGATATCTATGTCAATAGAGATATCTATTAATGTATATAGATGTCTATAGGTATTTATGTATCTAGTCTATACAAATATAATATCTATTAGATAGAGATTATATGTAGAGATATTTTTAGGTCTTCATATGTAGATATCTATAAATATATATAGGTATCTCTAGGTGTCTATATATCCATTCTTTAGAAATATAATATCTATTATATAGAGATTATATGTAGAGATATCTCTAGGTCTACATATGTAGATATCTATGTCAATAGAGATATCTATAAATATATAGATAGATATCTGTAGGTATCTATGCATCCATTGTATAGAAATATAATATCTATTACATATAGATTACATGTAGAAATATCTATAGGTCTACGTATGTAGATATCTATATTGAAGGAGATATCTATGGATCTATATAGATATCTCTCTGTGGCTATGTATCGTGTATGTATCCATTTTATAGAAATAGAATAAATATTACATAGAGATTATGTGTAGCAATATCTCTAGGTCTACATATATAGATATCTATGTCAATAGAGATATCTATTAATGTATATAGATGTCTATAGGTATTTATGTATCTAGTCTATACAAATATAATATCTATTAGATAGAGATTATATGTAGAGATATTTTTAGGTCTTCATATGTAGATATCTATAAATATATATAGGTATCTCTAGGTGTCTATATATCCATTCTATAGAAATATAATATCTATTATATAGAGATTATATGTAGAGATATCTCTAGGTCTACATATGTAGATATCTATGTCAATAGAGATATCTATAAATATATAGATAGATATCTGTAGGTATCTATGCATCCATTGTATAGAAATATAATATCTATTACATATAGATTACATGTAGAAATATCTATAGGTCTACGTATGTAGATATCTATATTGAAGGAGATATCTATGGATCTATATAGATATCTCTCTGTGGCTATGTATCGTGTATGTATCCATTCTATAGAAATAGAATAAATATTGCATAGAGATTATGTGTAGCAGTATCTCTAGGTCTACATATATAGATATCTATGTCAATAGAGATATCTACAAACGTATATAGTATTTATAGGTATCTATGTATCCATTCTATATAAATATAATGTCTATCATATAGAGATGATATGTAGATACATCTCTAGGTCTATGTAAGTCGATATCTCTGTCGAAGGAGCTGTATCTCTCTGTAGCTATGTATCATATATCGATGTATCCATCTACCATGTGTATGTATTTCTCTATATACTATGTATCTATCTTTCTACCTCTCTAATAACCCAGTACCGCAACCCTAGTGAGATGTTGAGATTTGAAGTACTTTTAAGATGCCCTGAAGTTTATTTGAATTTTCTCTTCTTAAATGTTTCTGGTGACTAACCACCCCCCTCACTTTATTACAGAGGATTAGGCAGTTGAGCCCCACTGAACATGGGGCTCCCCGGACCCACGGCAGCAGTCCCGCTGTCAGAAAGCTCCTATCTAATGATGGAAACAGCATGTCAGGGACTAGGGGCATCTAGGATCTGTCCTGTGTAGATGAGGGTCATCCCAGAGGGAAGGCAGTTCTGGGGAGAACGGGAGGATGGTCCATGATTATCCCAGGGACTACACAGGGCTTGCAGTCCCTAAGAAACTGCTTAACCAAATTCTCTTTGATTTGTTCCACTAATTGGGCTTGATCCTATTGAAATAGGGGAGCCCTTGCTCAGAGAGGGAGGAGGCTCCAGCACAGACAATGTCAGAGCCCGGACGGGTCTCGGAACACATTAAGCTCGGTTGGTTAGAGCTAGAATCACATTTATTAAGCACTTAGCATCAGCCCCAGATCTGGAAGGGACCTTACAGCTGAGAATGCTTGCACAGAGAAGGCAGAAGAGTGAGCCTGGGAGGTCATTTAACCTGAGCCCTTCATTCTCTCAATGACCTTCAGAGAGCCCAAGCCACTTACTCCACGTCCCAGCCAGGGCTCCATTGCAAAGCTCTGGGTCCCCAGTCTGGGCTCCGCTCTCTTGGTTCACAGAAAGACTTAAAGTCGTGTGTGGTTTGGGGCTGTCTGCTTCCTTTCCTACTCAGTAAATAACTAAAGTTGCTGGAAATAAAGAGAATACATGGGAATAAAGGGGAAATCACCATTACCCTTCTGTTGCTTCGCATTTTCTTCCATTAGAATAAGGCAATTTAGGAACCCACTGGAAGTTGAGGAGAGCTGGGAAAAAATCCTTCCACTATGTGTGTGTGTCTCTCTGTATGTGTTTTTGTGTGTGTGTGTGTGTGTGTGTGTGTGTGTGTGTGTGTGTGTGTGTTTGTGTGTGTGTGTGTGTGTGTGTGTGTGTGTGTGTGTGTGTGTGTTCCCAGCTCCAGGCATCCTGACCTGCAAAGGCTTTCCATGGGAGGTTAGCAAAAAAAGAAAAAAAAAAAAAAAAGACTCTAGAAGTCCAGAAAATCAATGACAAGAGGAGAGGGAAACACTTTGTAGTTTTTGGATGTGTGACTGACGCTGCTCCGAGGCAAGTGGACGCGCTCACCAAGTTCACAAGTACTGGGAGAGCATTTGCCAACCAGGAAGTCCCACAGAGATGCTAGCTCTCAGAAATCGGAGCATCCTACAGAGGTCATAGTACAGAGGTCAGGGGGTGGTTAGCTCAGTGCCCTCTGACCTACTGCAATCCCTGAGTCTCTGTAGCTTCAAAAGGTTTCTGGACAAACGGGAGGAAGCTCCAGCATTACAGAGCTCATTACTCAAGAAGGTCATAGAGGATGACCTTAGAGAGTTTCAAGAAGGATCCAGTGTATCCGTGAGTAACACAGTTCCTGGAGGACATTAAGGGTTGTAGGATGATGGACTTAGAGCACAAAGAATCTTCAGAGATTGTCAAATCCAGTGCCAGGGGGGGAGACCAAGGTTCTGAAACCCAACTTAAATACATCGCGATGTGTAATTGTGTCTTTCTGTTGAGTTTCTCTGGGGACCACTGCCATGGGCAGAATACACCATGGACCTGTCCCCATAGATCTTTATTTACAAGCATCTTCTTATAAACTATGAGAGCCGAGTATAAACGTAATTTGTAAATGCATCGATGACAAAACAATAGTTTTTGCTTCCTGTGGAGAGGGAATGGGCTTTCCCTTATTTCTGAGTAGCTTCCTCTATCTCCACAACCTTCTGGATTTTTAGGGAGGAAAGCCAGAATACTCAAGATGCTCCCGTGGCCATGAAAGACTTAGGGAGGACATGCTATCTTTCTGTAAGTGTTTGGAGGCCTGTCAAACTGAGGAAGGACGAGGCCTGTTCTCTGTGATGTCAATGAGCATTTATTAAGTACTTACAGTGTAAGAAATGGATGCTAAGCCCCGAGAATATAAATACAAATAGAAAGAAAGACAGTCACTGCCCCCTTAAGAATCCTACTTTCTAACAAAGGAAGGAAATACATAAAATGAAGCTTAAAAGTGTTGTGGGATGTTTGGGGCCCCCATTGAGAAGACATGAGAATCAGCCTGGAAAATGAAGAGCCTGGGTGACCACCTTAAGATGGAGATTCTTGGAGGAACCAGCCTCCAAGAGGAAGAGTGTAGTTGAAAGGATTTGGGGGATCTGGCTTCAGTTTGATCTCCCAACTTGCCTCTACCTCTCCTAAAGTCAGTTTCCTTACCTATAAACTAAAGGGGTCTTAGTTGGATCACCAACACGTCCTTGTGAGCTATAAAATTCTGCGAGCTCCTTCTCTTTCTTCTATTATTTAGCTATAGCGTAATTTCTGACTTAATTCATTTTTTTCAGGGGGAGAGGTCAGGCGGTATTTGGGCAGTTTATTATTATCCTCCTAGATGCCCCTTAATAGCAAAATTGTCTTTAGAGATTCTTGAAATCCACTCGTTGGAAGGTTTGGGGGCATAATTTAGCATTTCCCTCCAAGGATTTCTCTGGCGCACTGGCTGAGAATTTTCTTTGTTTTTTTGGCAGATGTAGACTAAACAAGGGGATGGAAATAAAGTTTAAATAAACAGGCATATTTACATTATGGCTAATGTCCCATCAGGCCTGAATGATGAGTGAGGATGTGAATTAGGATTTCATTTAAAAGCAGGTTGTCAAGGCTAATCATTTCTTTGTTAGTTTTCCTGCCTTGATTAAGGGCCTCGGTGGCCAAGAGTAATTGAAAAAGAATTTGGATTTCCACAAGTTAGGCACCCAGCACCTTCAATCAGAGCAGTAACTGAAGATCTTCGGGCTGAACAATGGGAGCTTGCATTCCACTTCCATTTGCAATGTTTACTCCTGGGTTGGGTGCTAAGGGACCTTAAAAAAGGGGGAAAAGTCAGATTTTTTATTGGGCAGGAACAAGTCTGTGCTGATGGAATGATACAGAAATAATCTCAGAAGATTTATCGCTAAGAATAAATCTTGTTACAGCCTATGACAAGAGTGTTAGCATTATAGTTAAAGGGAAAAGTGGATTTGGATCACAGCTCGGGTGTGGTGGTTTTTGGCAGGCCATTTTGGCTCCCTGAGTCTCAGTTTCCCCATCTGTAAAATAGAAATGATAAAAAATTGTAGAAAGGTTTAAAAAAATAACAGCAAACATTTATTGGCTATTATATGCCAGGCAATGAACATTAAATTATCTCATTTAAACTTACACCAATCTTGGGAGGTAGGTGCCATTATTCTCCCCATTTTATAGTTGGGGAAATTGAGGCAGACAAAACTAAAGGACCTTACTTAGGGTCATGTATCTAGTAGCTCTTCTGAGGATGGATTTGAACTTGGGGCTTATTATTGAGAGTTTGAGATAAGACTTTCCAAGGGATAAGTCCACAAGTAAGTTTTGGAGATCCATTTCAGGAAAACATTTGCATGGTACCACGTGCCCCGGTGCATTGTGGATGCCATGTATTTAAGGGAAACTGATTTTATAAATGTTCCGAGCTGTAAAAAATTTTATTGGAACAGCTCTTCATGCACTCCTGCCTATAAATCTTAGTTCCAAGGGTTGCTACAAATTATGGTGAAATTAGTACTCATAAAGTTGCAGCTACTCAGGAAAGGGAACAAGACTTTTCCAAGTCATCTCTTGGTGACCAAAACTGGTCTACTTGGTTGCTTCCCAGCTGCACCTAAATCTCACTTGTCCTTCCTCCAGACCCAATTCAGGGCCCACCTTCTCTGGGAAGCGGCCATTAAACCGCATCCTCCCAAAGGACAGGGCCCTTTTAATATACTTCGTGTGTACCATCAGTTGGGTTGTTTAGCTTGGTGGTCTAGTGGATAGAGCTCTGAGTTCCTCTACTTATCAGTTGATTGGACAGATCACTTGCAAAGGTTTGTTTGATATAAGAACATCCTTCAGTAATTATAACCATCATCTGTATCTCAAAGAGATTATAAAAAAGGGAAAAGACCCTCATGAGCAAAAATGTTTGTGGCGGCTCTTCTTGTAGTGGCAAGGAACTGGAAACTGAGTAGATGCCCATCAGCTGGGGAATGGCTGAGTAAGTGATGGTATATGGCTGGGATGGAATATTTTTGTTCTGTAAGAAAGGATGAACAAGCTGATTTTAGAAAGGCCTGGAGAGACAGGAACTGATGCTGAGTGAAACAAGCAGAACCAGGAGAACATTGTACACGGCATCAACAAAATTATGTAATGATCAATTCTAGTGGACCTGGCTCTCTTCAACAATGAGGTAATTTGGGCCATTTCCAATAGACTTGTGATGGAGAGGGCCATCTGCACCCAGAGGGAGGAATATGGAGACTGAATGTGGATTATAATATAGTATTTTCCACCTTTTTGTTGTTACTTTGGTTGCTTTAGATTTTCTTTCTTATTTCTTTTCCTTTTTGATTTGATTTTTCTTGTGCAGCATGATAATTGTGGAATATGTATAGCAGAATTGCACATGTCTAATATATATTGAATCACTTGACTTCTAAGGGAGGGGGGAAGGAGGGAAAAAATAGAACACAAGGTTTTACAAGGATGAATGTTGAAAAGTATTTATGTTTACATTTTGAAAATAAAAAAAGCTTTAGAAAAATAATCATAATCATCATCCTCATCAAAGCTGAGTACGGAGACTTACCCAGGATCTTATTTCTGCCTCCCTTGCCTCAGAACTGACCTCCATTAGAAGGAGGGAAATGGGGAGTTCCCCATTTTTGGATGGAGAAAGGCCCTTGTTTGGGAACGTGATTGCAGGAATCGCTGTTCCTGAGTAGTTTGGACTAGAGCATTTCTGATGTTCCTGCTGCCTCTGAGACTCTCTGATAATGTGTCTGGAAAGGAAGGAAACAAGGTGCTAAGTGCTTGTCAGTTATTTCATTTGAAATCTCACAACAACCCTGGGAGGCTGGTGCTGCTACTAATAATCTCCATTTTACAGTTACAGAGCACCTCCCTCCCAACACGGTCCCAAAAAATCCTGAGGCAAGTGAGTTGTCCAAGCTCACGCAGTCAGTCAATATCTGAGGCTGACTCCAGGTTCACCACTCTATTTTCTGTGGCTCCAGCTGCCCAGAATGCTCCAGAAGGATCCACCCAGCAAGACTGGAGTTTATTTGGGGCTTCTAACTCCCTTAGCCAGAGGATCATCTCCTATGCCCCCATCTGTGAAAACTTTCTCCCAAGAAGGAAGATGCCAAATGAATTCACCTTTAAATCTTAATTACTAAAAAAAATTAAATGTGTTATGTCTCCCAGGAGTATTTGCAATCAAACAGTGATCAAAAGACTTAGGGAAAGACAATAACCTAATGTAGAATAAAGGTACCAGAAAGCCAGGGAGTAACTTAGTGACATTGTGGGGAATCTCAGGTCACATTAGAAGGAAGGCAGCTAGACTAAGAAGTTCTGGGGAGGTGGGATTTGTGGCCTGCCTCAAGTCATCCCATGACTATCTGCTCATTGAATAGGCAGTGTTAAGAAGTAGAACATATGTCTGTCTTTCCTTCCTTCCTTCCTTCCTTCCTTCCTTCCTTCCTTCCTTCCTTCTCCTTCCTTCCTTCCTTCCTTCCTTCCTTCCTTCCTTCTCCTTCCTTCCTTCCTTCCTTCCTTCCTTCCTTCCTTCCTTCCTTCCTTCCTTCCTTCCTTCCTTCCTTCCTTCCTTCCTTCCTTCCTTCCTTTCCTCTCTTTCTTTCCTCTCTTTTTTCCCCTCTCTCCTTCCTTCCCTCCTTCCTTTCCTCTCTTTCTTTCCCTCTCTCCTTCCCTCCTTCCTTTCTCTCTTTCTCTCTTCCTCCCTCGCATTGAGAGGAGAAAAATCCCAGATGTCTGGGAAACCTGGAGCTTGGAGCGACTATGTCAGTACCTGGAGTCCGTGATTTGGCTGAGCGGCCCAGTCCTTCCAGGCCCAAACCTCCTGAAAGCCATGCAGTCCAGCCACGTGACAGCTTGCCTGAAGGATTTTCACCACAGGATGGGACAGCTGTTTTGGTGTTGGGGAGATAGGCTGGAAGTTTTTTCCCAAGTTAGAATCTTGCAGTCTGGGAGAACAGATGAGTGAGAAATTGTTTGCTGGAGGCACTTCTTTCAGCTGGACCCTCCCCCTCCCAGCACTCTCAGAGGGACCCCCTCCTCTTCCAAGGGAGAGAGCTTTGGGGATGCTTCTTGTGTTTGTTATCTGTGTGGAGATATCACCTCAAAGCCCACCCAACTGGCCCTAAGTGGGAGTTTATCCCAGTTTATTTTATGGATGGAACAGAGCAAGTCCTTTCTGGGATAACTGTCCCTTGAGCCCCTTAGTACCTCCACCTCCATCCACTCCTCTTAGACAATGCATAACTTTAAACATCTCACAGCCAGTGAGTCAGAAATGTGACTCAAACTCAGCTCCTTGACCCCAAGGCTGACTTTCTACCCACTTGGCTGTCCATTAGAGCGTAGGATTTCAGATCAGCTCAGATCTCAATGCCTCGATTTCTTTATCTGCAAAATGGGTTTAAAAGACCCTGTAAAGCTGTCTTCCTTGGGCCCTTCTGCAGCTTAAATGGGATGATGTGTCCGGTACACACCTTTGGAAAACTAAAGCACCATCTAAATAATGGCTCCAGTATTCTCATCTCCTTGGGGGCAGGGAAGCGAGAAAGAAGTTCTTTTCCTTAGACCAGCTTGGACTTGTTAACAAATATAGTCAGTTCAGAATTCATAAACAAAAGGGTCATTTGAGAGAGCTCTTTGGCTAAATAGGTGTGAATCTGAGGGTGTTTCTGGAGGGCACCGTTGGAAGAAGGAGCTAGTTAGCAGAGTCCCCAAACATATGGTGCAGTATACACTCAAGCACAAATTTACAGACAGTATGCACTTGCTACTTTTTAAAGCCGGGAGTTTTACGTGTGTTTTAGAAGATTTCCACAGGGGAAAGTTCGTAGGGTGTGTTTCTCCACAAATGTTGCACATAAATGTCTGTGAACATACATGCACTTGTGTATGCATTATATATGCATGTATCATGACTGTCCGATGCTGAGCTTTTTATTTTGGAAAAGATTGCACTCATGTGATCATGAACTGGGCTGAATTTTAAGTAGCAATAAACGTACATATTTAGATTTTGGATTACTTATGTTATAAAGCTTGCTCGAACCCAGAGACACTTAACTAGATTGTTGTAATGAATCACAATTCATTAGAAGTCATCTTAAAAATCAAAGCGCAACAAACACAAAATCATCTTCTGTTTATTTTTATACCTATGAATTTTAAATTCATTCAAGGATTTTTTTTTCTTATTGCTTTCAGCATTTCTTTTGGTACTCTTTTCATGGCATAGTCGCGATGGGAGTCATCCAGGATTTGAGTGTTCATCTCAAATCAAGCTTACAGATCGGCTTTAAATATCAGGGAACAAAGTATTGTAACTGGTAGACAGCCTGTCTTGAAATCCAGAAGCCCTGGGTTCAGATCTCTCCTCTGACATGTGCTGGCTGTGGGATCCCCAAAGAAGTCCCAGCCTCTGGATGCTCACCCTTTAAAATGGTGGTAGTTAAAAAGCAGGTTCTGATCCGTTTTGGTACCTGATTAAATCAGAGCTCTGGTGACAGTAATTTCAGAATTTCTAGAATCTATCTACCCGGCAATATTAGATTGTTTGATTTTTTATTTAAGACTTTCCTAATTGTTATCTGGATTCTACTACTAGGATGTGGCTAGGGGTGGGAAGAGGGGGGTATGGTGCAGGTGGGGAAGAGGGCAGTTCTTATTTTTTACCCGCCCTCAGAATTTGACCCAAATTGAATGCTCCGGGGTTCCTTGTCTCTCAGTGGTAGCAATTGCCTCATGGGGAGTCAATTCTCCTTACAACTCATATTCGTGAGGAACGGTGCTATTTTGGGCTCCAATCTGAGGGGTTCTCCCCAGCAGGATGGGGAAGTAAAAAGTGGCCCAGTGTACAAACACGACTCGGGTATGGAACAGCAGTTATTTATATTCCTCTCCACAAAAGGGAATACTAAACAATAAAGAAAATAATAATGGAGAATTAATTGAATAAATTAATTAAAGTGATTAAAACATGGCTGCACCCTTTGTTCATAGAATTTATAAAATTGAAATCCCCACCCCCTAGGAATCATAGTTTTAGAATTAGAAGGAACTCAAGACCTTTGATTGATTCATTTTTACAAATGAGGAAACTGAGACACAGAGCGATGAAGAGATCTGGGCAAACTCATGCAGCATGCTGATACCTAAATGAAGATGGGAGCCCCCAGTCCAGGGACCCATCCACCAGACTGTGAGAACCTCGTTGGAGTTTCAGCCACATAATCCGTAGTGTTCTTTTCCTTCACTCATTCGTGGTTCGGTTTCACCTTGGTGGGACCTATCCCTCCACCCCTCATGAGTCCCCGACCACCCATGCTTCCATGGGGTTATTTGTTCAGTCCACAGGCATTAGGTATCTGTCACTGGAAGCCACAGACAAGAGGGGAAAAGAGCTCCTGCCCTCCCAAGCTTGTATTCTGGGTAGTTTCAGAAACCCTTTTCTGACTTAAGTGGGCTGATAGTTATCATTATTTTGTTTTGTTTTTATTGGTCCTCAGGGGGGTGATGTTGTGACATGGGACTGGAGTGAGTGAGGGCTAGGCAAGATCATCTCCCTCACTCTCCCCTCCAAAGCCATCTGGGTCCAGTGGCCAGAGAGAGATCAGGGCTACTGGAGAGGGCCCCAGAAATCGTTTACTTTTTAAGTTAAGGGGTCTCAGTTTGCCTGAGGCAATATCCAATCAGCGATTGAGGCCAAGACTCTCCTCTAACTAGTAAAAAATAAATGATTAACACTTTCTAGCAGGGCAAGTCACTTAACCAAGTTAGCCTCAGTTTCCTCATCTGTGAAATGGGGATAATAATAGCACCTGTCTCTCAGGATCGTTGAGGAGAATAAGTGAGAAAATTGTAAAGTGCTTAGCACGATGCTTGACCAAGTGTTACTATCATCATTATTATTATTGTTATCTTCTCCTGCTAGTGTTCTTTCTATGAAGGGCAGAGGGAGCTGGGAGTATTCGGCACACTTTTCCAAGTTAGTTTCATTTTTCGTTCCTGCCTCCGAGAAATTCGGTGAAACCCTTCCTACTTCTCCATACCTCAGTTCTCCCATGTGTAAAATTGGAATAACAATACTCATCAACCTCAGTGAGGGTGTTACGAGACTTAATTAGTGAACATCTGTAAAGTCCCCTGAGAAAATTCTCTGAGTCAGATTATAAGTGCATTGTTATTAATCATCATTATTATTATTGTTATTATTTGAGGATGGCTCCGTGCCACATCTCGATTTATTGGTGCACTGCACATATCTAATAATTCTTTCTGTGTGTACTGTGATCTGTGGTCATGCATTTTGCAAATTAAATGGCAGAATATTTGCAGGATATGGATATAATGATCCAAACGAATGATCCTTGGCCAATTCAGAATTATGTGATTAAGACCCCAAGGATGTATAAACCAAGCACTTAGCTTTGTTCCCTTTCGACTTCTTGGATAAATAACCCATTTTAGTTTAGTTTAATTTGTACTGAGTGGGAAAAAGCCAGTTTAAAAAAAAAAAAGAATTTCTATATGTTAATTATATCAACGATTTCCACACTTTTTTACAAAATATATTCTGTGAATTTAAAAAAAATTGTTATTTGCCAGTGAAACCCCCACAGCATGAGAATCAGACCTTGAAACAAGAAATGTGGTTAATAATAATATCCAACATTTATATAGTGCTCTTTGTGCACCAGGCACTGTAGAAGCAATTTAAAATCCAATAATATATTAGTTGCCATATTTGACGACACGTACAGGCCTCTCCCCACTTTGTTGAGCCATTTATCATGTTGTTCAGGCCTTCAGTCATTTTGGACCCTTCATTACCCTGTGAAGCTCCCAGCCGAGGGGTTTTCTTGACAAAGATACTTGAATCATTTGCTATTTCCTCATCCGATGGATTAAGGTAGAGGTTAAGGGACACAATAGTCAGTGTTTAAGGACACATTTGAACTCAAATCCCCCTGACCCAAGGCCCACCCACTGAGCCACCCAGCTGCCTTTGATCTATCTAAGCTTTTCTGTGTCATTTTTATCTATTTTCTTATGATCATCAAGTAAATTATTCTCTTGCTTCTCCTCCACTTTACCCACCATACCCCATCTTTCTCTTTGTTCTCTTTATTTCTCATCCCCTTCTTGAAATAGCTCTTCTTCCCCCCCCCCAGGCTGGGGTTAAGTGACTTGCCCAGGGTCACACAGCTAGGAAATGTTAAGTGTCTGAGACCAGATTTGAACTCTTGTCCTCCTGAATTCAAGGCTGGTGCTCTATCCACTGTGCCATCTAGCTGCCTCTGAAATAGCTCTTCTCTATCTTGCAAATTTTCTCTGTATTCTGCGTTTTCCTCATTTCTCTTTTCTACATCAGACTATCCAGTTCTCAGATTTCTCTTATTTCTGTATCAGTTCTTTCCAAATCTTCCCAAGTTTCTCTGAATTCTGTATGCTCCATTTCTTGGAACATCATGATTCTTTGATTATTCTTTGAATACTATTCTTTAAATACTCCTTGAAATTCCTATGCTGTAAGTTACTCAGACATTCCCGACTAAAGGCCTCCTCATTTGGTTCCCATTGGTCACCCACTCTCACCCTTTCTCCCCAGTGACTCCAATAAAGGTTTTCACTGAAGTTGGTGGAAGCTGGCCCGCCAGGGGAGCAGCTGGGAAAGCCTAAATGCTGTCTGAGAAGAGGAGCGTAGCCATTCATCCTCAACCATTTGTCCGCCTCCCGTGTCTTCCTGTCCCTTTGCTGCTTTGGAGCCTTCACTGGCTCACACTGTCCGTCCCTGGCTCATCAGGTCCCACTAGTGACTGTCTGCGTTGGCTCGAATGATCCCCAGACTGTCCAGGAGCTGCTGGGCAGAGCCCGTGGCTTCAGCCTCTGAAGCCCCGAGCTGGACAACCCCGAGCTAGAGAAACATTAATAGCAGAAGGGAGAGATTCTGGCTTGTCACGTGCTCTTCCCTTCTTGGTTCCCCCATGCTCCAGATGAGAGATGCTCAGTACTGGGGTTGGAGTTGACCCAGCAGAGGTGGGCATTTTCTCAGTGTCCACCTGTGGTGGATGAGTTTCAGGTACTATAATGTGTTAGAAAAGTGTTGATCCTTGGCCCTTGCTGTGTGACCTTTTATTTCCAGTGACAGTCTTGGTAATGTGAGAGGGGAAGGAGAGATCAATTTTATGCCATCACAGTTGTTGCAGAAAGAGGACAGGGACAGGTTTTCACAGAGAGAGAGAGAGAGAGAGAGAGAGAGAGAGAGAGAGAGAGAGAGAGAGAGAGAGAGAGAGAGAGAGAGAGGGAGGGAGGGAGGGAGGGAGGGAGGAGGGAGGGAGGGAGGGAGGGAGGGAGGGAGAGGGAGAGGGAGAGGGAGGAGGGAGAGGGAGAGGGAGAGGGAGAGGGAGAGGGAGAGGGAGAGGGAGAGGGAGAGGGAGAGGGAGAGGAGAGGAGAGGGAGAGGAGAGAGAGAGAGGGAGGAGAAGAGAGAGAGACACACACACAGATGAGAGAGAGAGACACAGAGAGAGAGAGAGAGAGAGAGAGAGAGAGATGAGAGAGAGAGAGAGAGAGAGAGAGAGAGACAGAGACAGAGACAGAGAGACAGAGACAGAGAGAGAGGAAAAGAGAGAGAGACAGAGAGAGAGAGAGAGAGAGAGAGAGAGAGAGAGAGAGAGAGAGAGAGAGAGAGAGAGAGGAGAGGAGGGAGGAAGGGAGGGAGGAAGAGGGGAGAGGGAGAGGGAGAGGGAGACGGAGAGAGAGAGAGACAGAGACAGAGAGAGAGAGAGATAGACAGAGACAGAGAGAGAAAAAGGAGAGAGAGACAGAGACAGAGAGACAGAGAGAGAAGAGAGAGAGAGAGGAGAGAGAGAGAGAGAGAGAGAGAGAGAGAGAGGTAGATGAAGAGAAAAAGACAGACAGATAGGGACAGAGGCAGAGACAGACAGAGACAGAAAGGGAGAGACAGAGAAACAGAGAGATTTACACAGAGACAAAAAGAGATAAAGATGCAGACAGAAAAAGAGATAGACGGGGACAGAGGCAGAGAGAGACAGAGACAGAAAGGGAGAGAGACAGGAGAAAGAGAGAGACATAGAGAGGTTTACACAGACAGAGACAAAAAGAGATAGGGATGCAGACAGAAAGAGACAAATAGACTGGGACAGAGGCAGAATAGAAAGGGAAAGAGAGACAGAGACACAGAGAGTTTTACACAGACCGAGAGACAAAAAGAGATAGGATGAAAACAAAAAGAGACAGAAAGATGGGGACAGAGGCAGAGAGAGACAGACAGAGACAAAAGCAGAGACACAGAGACACACACACACAAAGAGAGACAGAAACAAGAGACCAAGAGAGAGAAACACAGAGAGCCAACAGAGAGAAATTTCCAGAAATTTATCAGAATGGAAAAAAACATGTTCCTGTTTTATGTTCTTTTCTTTCTTGTTACCAGTTATTATGAAAATGGAAAGGGATTTCCTTTAAAAAAAAAAAAAAACTAAGGAAGACTAGAATGTTAGAAAGGAGTTACGCTATATCTTTCAGATCTGGTGGTAGAATGACATTACTAATTTCCAGTTAAACATTGGGGAAAACTCGGGACCTTCTCTAAGAAAATGTCCCTGGAGAGGTTAAATCTGGGAGGACATGGCAGAACTCCAGTTGGGATGACAGTGCAGTGTTTAGCATAGACTTCCATTGCATCAAAACTTAAAAGCAAAAAGCAAATAGTAAAAAAAAACCCAACCCAGCCACTGACTGGGGACGGATCGGGGGCATCTCGGATCCTCTTCTGCACCCCAACGCGCGCTCATTAATTTTGCTTTTGCAACACGTGCACGATAGTGTCTTCTTTTGCATCTGTTTCCACCTAAATGATTAAATCCTTGATTTTCTTTCCTGAATTCTTCGTAGTTTTAATTAAACATCACCACCTTGTCTTTGCACGGGTTGTCCCCAAGGCCTGGAATGCTTTTCATCGCTTCCCTGTCTTCATGAGTCAGACCAAACGCCAAGGGCAGAGACCTCCCTGTTCTGTAGTTCTTGGTGCCTCCCCCCCATCCTGCTCACACATCGCCCTTCTTTAACGGTGTCTCTGTTGTTTTATCACCAGTCGAGTGTGACCTCCCTGAAGGGAGAGACTTTTCCATTACGTGTTTGTTATTCGGTACCTTAGGGACCTTGGTACCTGGCCCGGATCAGAAACTGAGCATTTTCACTGGCGGTGGCTCCTGCCTGGAGTGTTCTCCCTCCCCAGCTCCCCTTCTGGTTTCCTGGGTTTCCCGGTCTTCCATGAGCAGGAAGCCTTTCCTGATCCTCTCAGTCCTAGTGCCTCCCCCTCGGTGATTATCTCCTCTTTATCTTGTATGCAGTTTGTCTGTACATAGAGTAGTTGTTTGCACTGGACCACTAGAGTTATGGTCAATGATTGCTTTTTTCTCTGTTTTCTTTTTTACTCTTTATGTATTCCAAACATTTAGCACAGAACCTGGTACCCACTAAGCGCTTAATAAATGCTTGACTTTATTCAAAAAAGACTTGAGTTCCAGGGCCCATGGTGAGCCTTCCAAGCCCAATCAGGCTTGAACAAAAGAATTTCTCTCTGAATCTGTTTTTTTTCTTCTGTAAAATGAAGGGTGGGATATTCCCTCATAGAAAATGGGTATTGTGTCGCTTAGCTGACATTGAAATTCAAGCTCTCCTTCTCACCATTATCCCTAGTTAACAAAATGACGCGGTCCCTAAAAGTCCCAGATACCTTCTCTGATTCGTCCAGTAGCTAAGTCAAGGCAGCAGGGAGAGCAGCGGGCATTCTTATAGCCCTCTCTGGCTCAAAAATGGTTTTCCATGCCATAGCGCATACGAACCTCACAACAAAATTGGAACACATGCATCAGAATCACGCCTCTTAGCTTAGAACCGTCTTTGATCCTTGTCATACTGCATTAGTTAAAAGGATTTGGGCTAATCTGAAGAAACGGGCAAATTCTTGGCTCCTCTCTAAAGTAACGCTATATTATTTACGCCCGCCATGACTGTGCCGTAATTGGGCTAATGATACAGAAAAGGACTTAGGGAGTCCTCCTCCCGGTCATCCCCAAGGATTTGAGCACACCTAGAAGGCCGTTTACCAACCAGCGAGCCTTTATTAAATATTTGCAGGGTGCGAGTGCAGTTTTAGAAGCTGGGGATGTGAAAAGTGGAAGATGAAACCATTCCTGCCCTCAAGGAGTTTCCATTCATCTGACGAATACTCTTTTCAGCTTTTCATAACGGAATTTTGTTTAGTAACGTTCTGATTCTAATGATCGGCTGAGTCACTACGTAGGAAATGACCTGCGAATAAATGTCGCCTGGGCGAAGTCGCAGTAGAATGAAAAGTATAGCGGCAAGATAGTCATTCATCTTCAGTCCTCCCTCAAGTTTAAACAGCTATGTCATCTAGACGATTATAAGTATATCCCAATTGGGCCCGTTTCCAAACACTCTAAATTATTTCAAGGTCAAGTCTAGATGGAGAGAGAGTGTGGCCGAATAGTTAGAGTACTCCTCCGGGAGTCTCGGGGATCTGGATTCAAATTCAGCCTCCGACACTTTCTGGCTTGGGGGATGTGGGCAGATTTTTTCTGTCTAGACTTTTGTCATCTCATCTTTGGGGGGGGAGGGAGTTCCCATGCCAGGACTTTCCTGAGAAGATCACAGACTCTTCTTAGGTTGGTGCATTCTTAAAAACTCGGCTCTGGTTCAGCTTCTAACTTTTTCTGATGGACGTTTGATTTGAAAATGGAATCTTTGTTTCAATCATGACCCCATTTGGGGTTTTCTTGGCAAAGACATGGGAGTGCTTTACTCACCCTTTCCTTCCTCATTTTACAGATGAGGAAACTGAGGCAATCAGAATCAGGGGACTTGCTCAGAGTCACAAACTAGAAAATGGTCGAGGCTGGATTTGAATTTTTGATGCCAGACCCAGGTCTCTATCCAAGCAGCTGCCCCCAAATTGTATTTAGAAGGCTCTTCAGGAGGCAGAGTATTTGCCCAGCAGTATTATTAGATTTTAATTTTTGTAGTAGTGGGCAAGGAGAAAACCTAATTACATTAAACTTTGACTCATTTATATAAAAAGTAGCTCACCATTTAGCACCGAGCCTAGCAGGTACTAAAGTGTTTAATAAGAAGCCTTAAGGAGTCAGGAAGATTTAACAGCTCTAGTCCACTAGTAGCTGAGTCACTTTAACTAGGGTAATCTCAGTCTCCTTATCTGTAAAATGGGAATAATCACAGTACTTACTTCTCAAAGGATCAAATTAAATAATAACCTTAAAAGGCTGCATTTCTATTATTCATACATTTATACTATTAATAGCTGTTAATAAAAGTTTTCTCACTCATTCATACATTGATGTTCCTAACAGGGACCACGGAGCCATACTCAGATGAGCACGTTAGGTGTTTGCCCTGACCAAGGGTTAGTTTTTAATCCTTCATCTCTTCATTCATTCAGCCGATGCTAAAATGGTCCTGGCTTCCTAACTGTAGATTTTAGTTAATTTATGCTTCAGTTATCTATTAATGAGGGCATTAAATAAAGAGCATGGGATCAGTCACAGGATGACAGAAGAAAGCTGAAAGGGTCTCATATAGTCCGGTCTTCCATTTTACAAATGGGGAAACTGAGACTGAGAAAGTTCCAGTGATTTGCCCCAGTCGTGCAGCTGGTGATTGGGACCCACATCCTCCGGTTCCAAGGGTTCTTCCCAGAGACGAGTTGGGTTCTAGACAGTTCCGTTCTAGTGCTTTCGGAATTTTGGTTCCTGGACCTGTTTGATGAGGGAGGAAAGCGCGATTCCTCTGGAGAGAAAACGGAGCTGAGATTAATCTTGGACAGTTGTTGGCAACGAAGAGACTTCAGAGGAGGCCGGGAACTTCCTTCAAAAGCCGCTTTGCACAGGGTTAGCTTTTACCTGAGAAGTGACATTTCTCTGTGTTTAGAAATTTTAAAAAAATCAGTGAAGGAAAAATTAGAGCCTTTGTGGCCCTCGCTTGAATGAACTCGGGCTGTGTCTTTTTCTTGGACCGCCCTGATGGGAGAATCTACCTATAAAAGTGAGGGACTGGCCCGGGTTCATGGACGCAGGGTATGCGTCGGAGGTCAGCCTCCCTGCCTCTGAGCAGTGACCCCTTCCATGGCCTTATTAAACATAGATGAGAACTGAGGTGTGCGGTTTGAATCCCTGCTCACCTGTGGCGTGTAGAGGCCAGGTAAGACTGGAGTTTGTGGGGAAGGACATTTTGCCATTGGTCAGATTTCCCACTGTGTTCACATGGCGGGGAGGGGTTGATGTTAGTGCTTTACATTTAGGGGAAGTCCCGGCGTGGGAAGGCCCTTCCGCAGGGAGGCCCCGAGTCCCGGCGTGGGAAGGCCCTTCCGCAGGCAGGCCCCGAGTCCCGGCGTGGGAAGGCCCTTCCGCAGGGAGGCCCCGAGTCCCGGCGTGGGAAGGCCCTTCCGCAGGCAGGCCCCGAGTCCCGGCGTGGGAAGGCCCTTCCGCAGGGAGGCCCCGAGTCCCGGCGTGGGAAGGCCCTTCCGCAGGGAGGCCCCGAGTCCCGGCGTGGGAAGGCCCTTCCGCAGGCAGGCCCCGAGTCCCGGCGTGGGAAGGCCCTTCCGCAGGCAGGCCCCGAGTCCCGGCGTGGGAAGGCCCTTCCGCAGGCAGGCCCCGAGTCCCGGCGTGGGAAGGCCCTTCCGCAGGCAGGCCCCGAGTCCCGGCGTGGGAAGGCCCTTCCGCAGGGAGGCCCCGAGTCCCGGCGTGGGAAGGCCCTTCCGCAGGCAGGCCCCGAGTCCCGGTGTGGGAAGGCCCTTCCGCAGGGAGGCCCTTCCGACTAAGTGAAGCCGTCTTGGAGGGTCTGCTTGGCCGGCCCTGTCAGGGGCTCTGGTACCTGCTCGCACGCTGCCTTGTCACGTTTGGACTATATTTAACCAGCTTTCTGTTCAAACGGCGTCAGCAGATCCTGAGAGGCTGCCAAGGAAATTCTCAAAATGGTTGCCAAGCCGTAAGATGGCTGCCAAGGAAGGGCTGAGCCACAGCACAGGTCCAAAATGGTGACCGACTTCCCAGGCTGGGGCCGCTCAGGTTTTTCACGAGAGGCGAGGAAGACGAGGCCTTGGCAGCGGCCCCCTGGCAGGCGGAGCGCGGGGACCGGCCAGAGATCGGGGAGGCGCCCGCTCGCCTCTGTCTCCCGGTGCCTTGGCAGTGGCGGCTGGGAGGAAATCACCGGGCCAGAGCCCGTGGCGGAGCCGGCCCTGCCCGCCCGTGGGCCCGGGCCTCTTAGAAAGCAGAGAGCCGGGCCGGGGAAGGAGCGGGGCCAGACAAGGAGGGCAGGGCCGGGGGCCGAGGCCGGCGGGGCTGCCCGGGGCAGCCGGGCGCCTGCCCACACACGCGGGGCTTCCCCGACGGCGGCGCTTCCGTTTGTTGACTTGAGTTTGTAGCACTTGCTTTCTGGCAGTTGTCTGAGCAGATTGAAATAAAATCATAAGGGTGGATTCAAACGCGGCTGCTGCTGGGGCTGCCGACGTGAATGGGAGCCGCGTAAATACCGAGGCAGGGTCCAACTTCGCACAGACTTGGCAGAGAGTCAGGCGGGATCTCCGGCTCCACGGGAGACGGGGGGAGGGGGGCTAGGTGTGTGCTGGACGGGCTTGTGTGAGTGTCTGTGGGGGGCACGTGTGGGAATGTGTGTGTGTGCTGTGTGGGGATGTGTAGAAGTGTGTGTGTCTGCGTGTGTGTACGTGTACGTGTGCCTACATGCATGAGTGTGTGTATGTATCATATTTGTGTGCGTCATGGCTGTCTGTGTGCATGTATATGTTGTTATGTGTGTCATATATTGTGTGTTGTGTGATTATGTATAAGTACACATTGTCTATGCAAGTGTGTGTATGTATGTGGTTTTATGTGCATGTTGTGTACCTATATGCTGATTTGCATGTGCATGTGTGTGTTTGTATGTCTGTGTGTGCATGTGTGTTGTGTGTCTATGTGTGCACCTGTGTTTGTGTGTCTGCATGTGCACTTGTGTGCATGTGTATGTTTGTATGTCTATGTGTGCACTTGTGCATGTGTGTGATTGTATGTCTATGTGTGCACTTGTGCATGTGTGTTTGTATGTCTGTGTGCACTTGTGTTTGTGTGTCTGCGTGTGCACTTGTGTGCATGTGTATGTTTGTATGTCTATGTGTGCACTTGTGCATGTGTGTGATTGTATGTCTATGTGTGCACTTGTGCATGTGTGTGATTGTATGTCTATGTGTGCACTTGTGCATGTGTGTTTGTATGTCTGTGTGCACTTGTGTTTGTGTGTCTGCGTGTGCACTTGTGTGCATGTGTATGTTTGTATGTCTATGTGTGCACTTGTGCATGTGTGTGATTGTATGTCTATGTGTGCACTTGTGCATGTGTGTGATTGTATGTCTATGTGTGCACTTGTGCATGTGTGTTTGTATGTCTGTGTGCACTTGTGTTTGTGTGTCTGCGTGTGCACTTGTGTGCATGTGTATGTTTGTATGTCTCTATATGTGCACTTGTGCATGTGTATGTTTGTATGTCTATGTGTGCACTTGTGCATGTGTGTTTGTATGTCTGTGTGTGCACTTGTGTTTGTGTGTCTGCGTGTGCACTTGTGTGCATGTGTTTGTATGTCTGCGTGTGCACTTGTGCTTGTGGCACTTTGGAATTTCTCGGGCCCCTTCTCCCTCTGCGCCCACCGGTGGCTCAGCGCTGGGTCCCGGAGCAGCCGCCATGCTGTTCCGGACGAGGGACGGCCCTTCCCTCGTTCCTTGGTGACTGGGGCAGTCACGTGAGGTTAGACTCCGTGACCTCTGAGTCCCCCTGATGGAAAGTTCCTTTCCGAATCGGAGCACACTAAAGGGAGAGCTCTGGGTTCAGATCCCAGCAGGGCCCCGGTTCCTTGTGGGTAAAACAAGACTGCTGGGGGGGGGGGGAAGATGCTGTTTGGGAGCCGGTGCTTGGGTGTCTGTGTCCCCTGCAGCCCGCCTCAGTCTCTCTTTGTTCACTTAGAGCACCAGATGAGGAGACGGAGTCTCTCTGGCCATAAATTCAGGATCCAATTCTGAATCAGGAGAGAGAATGAGACAGAACATTTCAACCATGTGCGAGACCCGGCACCTAGAGAGCACTTAATAAACACTCGTTGCCTTGACAACTCAGAAGGAACCTCCCTCTCCCCCCCCCCCCCCCCCGCATGCTGAGTTTTATTGAGAGCCGTCCATTTTTTGCTTTGTTCAAAACTTGCTCCTCCTCCCCTTACCACTTTGTTTTGTGCCGCATTTTTACATTTTCCGAGTGATTTTTGTCCTTTATTATCTGAGCCTCGCGGACAGGGGCCATTTTATGGCTCAGTACGGTGAAGCTCCAAGCTTTCTCAAGTCCGGCCTAGGAAAGGTCTGGGGCAGCATTGGAACCCAGGCCCCCAGAGCTGTACCTCGGAGGAGGCCCTCCTGGCTCTTTGGAGGCGTTCGGGTGAAATTCTGTGGCTTTTCCCAAGCTGTTGTGCAGACTTGGGATTTCCCTCCTTTGAAGCCTTTTATATGGAACTTCCTGCCCGAGCCCGAGCCCAGCAGGAAGGAAGTCCATTGAAAGCTCACTTGTAACAGGAGGGGCTGAAGCCTGGCCCCCCTTCCTTGGATCACCCTTAATGTCCGGGACAAGGGATCGCATTGTGTCCCGCTTCTACAGCTACAGATTCCATTCTCAGATAGCTTAGATCTAGTCCTTGGGAGCATCCGCTCTCAGAGCCCGGGCCCACCCCTGCCAGCCCTCCCAGAAGAGCTTGAGCTTGTCCCTGCCAGTTTTGTTCAGTCAGTTCTAGATTCTGATCCCAGCCCCGATGGTTGTCGGCCGCGCGGCCTTGGGTACGTCACCCGGAAAGTGAGAGGGTGAGATGGAGGGTCTCTGAGGTCCCTCATTATGCTCGTGAGGTTTGCGGCACAATTTAATGATAACGCTAATAGCTAATATGTAATATTAACTAACCAATAATATATATTATAATCATTTAATAATATGCACTATTTTCTCATAATGTAGCATGTAATGTTAATTGGCTGATAAGATGTATTAAACACCTCATGCTATTTTCTCATAATATAAGAAGTAATATTAATTAGCTGATATCTTATGTCTTTCCTATAATATAACCTGCAATATTAATTAGCCGATAATACGTATTTAGCACCTTAAGGTTTGCAAAGCATAGTTAAGTCAACTGAACATCACAACCACTGGCCAGGAGGGGCTGTTATTATCCTAGTTTATAAAAAGCACTCTGAGACACTGAGGCCGGGGTCATCTGACTGTCGAGGGTCAGAGGCAGACTTCAGACCTCAGGTTTTCCTGGCTCCAGAGCCTAGTATCTATCCCCTGTATCACTTTTCTAGAGACTGGTCCAAGTGAGCCCCACAGTAGCCCAGTGAGGTAGGTGCCATCAAACCCATTTCACAGATGAGAAGGTTGAGACCTAGAACTATTCATGGAGTCACCGTCTGCCAAGAAGAGCGGGCTGTTTAGTCTTGGGGTTAGATAGGGGATTGCGACTTCCACCTTGTTCTGATGTTGATCCAGTGTATTAGCAGAGCCAGCCGCCCCAGTGGGGCTTCTCCTTGGTGACCCTTGGCCATTTGACCATCCAGGCACACTTTTCGTGCCCTCCTAGGACTGATGTCTCAGTTCCCTCCTACCTTCTAAAACTCTGGCCAGCCAAGATCCCACAACAGAACCACGGAAGCTGACCAGCACTGAACCACTCCAGAGCCTCCAGGGAGGAGGGGGACTCACGGTCCATTAAGATTCCCGAGCCCTGAGAGGTAGCAATCAGGGCCTGATCTGAGGATCAGCCAGATCAGCCCATGATGTTCGATTTGCATAGCGGGCTCTGGGATCCATAATTGCAGCCCATCTCTAGGGTGCTCTAAGACATTAAAAGTGCAACACGGGCAGATCCAAACCCCAGCCTGGGGGGGCTTTGCTAGCCTGGGACCAGAAGCTGGAGTGAACCAATGAGTGTCACTTGTAGAAATCCAAGGACATCTTCAGTCTTGACGTTAGAACGAGACAAGACGGTGCATGAGTTTCTCTTTGTCATTTGCTTTTATGACACTTTCCTTCTTTTCCGATGACTTTTTCTTGGAAACATATTTAAGGGAGAGATACCTCTTGGTCTTAGACATATTTTTACCTTGTTTTGAAAGATATTTTTGGTTTAGATTTAAAATGACCCACTGACAAGCATTTATGAAGTGCTTACTGTGTGCCAGACAGCCTACTAAGTGCTGTGGATCAAAGAGGAGTGCAAATCCACAGCGGAGCTTACAGCTGGAGGGGACTCCAGGGACCGCGTGTCCCAGGCCCTCCATTTCTAGACGAGGATATAGATGTTGAGAAATGATTTGTCCAGAGTCACAGAGATAATAAGCAGCAGAGCTGGGCTTCAAGCCCCAAAGCAAAGGAATTTTAAAAATATTTCGTGATCCAAGCCTAGATCACTCTCCTCATTCTGTTCTCCTCACTCTACATCAGTTCAGGCGAGTCTTTGCAGGTTTCTCTGAACCTTTTCATCCCTTCTCATGGACCCAATACCATTCGTTATATTCCTATAGATGGTGTGGTGGTCACTCCCCGGCTAAGAGGTCTCTCCCATCCAGTTCCCAATTCTTTGTCACCACAAAGGGAGCAGTAAGTGATGTCTCTCTGGACTAGAGAGAGGGGAGTGTTATGCTGGGAAATCCAGGGGCTATGGAGACAGAATGGGGAAAATTTAAATTTGAAAACAAAAAGAATCTCTACTGAATGGCTTTAAATACTTGATTAATCCCTGAGTTTTTGTTGCTATTCAACCACATCTTCATCTCCTTGACTCTATTTGGGGGCACAGAGGCAGAGCCCCATTCCTTAATTCATTTTACAGATAAGGAAACTGAGGCAAACAGGATAAAGTAACTTGCCCACAGTTGGATCTTCCTGACTCCAGGCCTGGTGCTCTTTATATGATAATATCCCAAATCACCCAATAATAAGAGCTAATATTCATATAATGCTTTAGGGTTTTCATTATCTCATTTGTGTCCCACAACAGCCCTGGGACTAGATACTATTATTACCCCATGTTATGGTTGGGGAAACTGAGGTTAACTTACTAGCCCAGGGTCCCGCAGTCCAGATCTGCACTCGAGCCTTTCTGACTCTCAGCTCCGGCTGCATCCCTCGGGCCACCTCGCTCTTACATATGTATCCGTGGGTCTGTGGGCCTGTGTGTGCTTCTGTCTGCCCAAGTATGGAGGGAGATATAAATTCGACTTTCTATATGGTAGCTTTCTGCATAGGGCAACCCCAACAGCTGTTCCTCCCTTTTATAGCTTCTTTAATTGACGTGCCAACAAGTCCGTTTACAAAATCTGTTTTGTTGATGGCTGCTGTGATAATAATGGTCGTGTTCTGTGGCTTGGCAAGAGCCTGGGGTCTCCTCGGAGGCCTCTTGCCAGAGCCTTTGAAGGGGCTGAGGTGGATTCCTTGCCAGGATGAGTCACCGCGCTTTAGTTTATTGAGTGCCCTTCTGCCAAGGCCTCTCACAAACACTTTCTGTTTTCCCTTCTTTTGTCGGCTTCCTTTCCCACATTGTGGTTTTGTTCCAAGCCAGAGCACCAGGGGCTGCCCGGATAGGTGAGAGAACAAGGCTGCCCCCTGCTCCGTGCCCGCTGCTGGGCAGCGGAGGGGCCGCCGGTGGAGCCGTCCTGTGGCCTTGACCACACAAGGGTGAGGGAGGAGGGTGGATGAATCAGCAGCCCTGAATTAGAAATCCCGTGATGGCCCCAGACAGCACCAGACAACAAAGCCACCTGGTCTGGGCTCAGGGACCTTCAGGGGGGTGCCCGATGCTTGCCCATCCGCAGCGACACCAGAACAAAAAAACCCAGAAACAATCCAACCGCAGCCCGGCGATTATTTTTAATGATTCGACAAAAACGATGATTTTTTAAAGAGCTCTAGCTTTTCCCAAACTGCTCTTTCTTTCTTTTCTGCCTCTTTCTCCTTCTTTTCCTTTGTCTCTTCTCTCTGTGTCTCTCCTTTCTCCTCTTTCTTTCTGTCTCTCTTTCTTCTCCTCTCTTGTCTCTGACCCTTTCTCTGTCTCTCTGACTCTTTCTCTGTCTCTCTGTCTCTATCTCTCTCACAAACACACACACAGATTGGACAACCCCCTTTTTCATATTAAAAACCAAATCCAGAAATATTGGATTCCTTCTCTCGGTAATTGTTGCCCACAGAAGGACCCAAAATATAATGTAAATAGTTCCTAAGAGGAAATGATATTTGGGATTTAAAGTTGATGCATTGCTAATTGTTTTACTATATTTGGGGAGCAAAGGTTGGAATTCAGGCTCAATCTTGGGAAGAACTTCTGTTAGGGAGACCCCGAGCAGAGTGGGCTGCCCAATGGGCTTCCCTGCCTTAACTCAGAGGACTCTACATCACATGAGCACACATCAGCATATGTGGAAAACTCTGTATACTTTGAAGGAAAGCTAAGGGTGAAAGACACAAGTGTGTGTGTCCCCCCGCTCTACTCGGGGGGAAGAAAGCCTTTCAGACCCTGAGCTGGTGAGAACCCAGTTGGAATTTTGATGACTTCTGGCCCCGGCAGTTTGGATTGTTTTCTCTTAATGACAGCTTCAACACCCAGAGTCAAATCTCATAAAGTATATATTTAGCCAGAGTTTCATTTCTTAATGGTTTCTTTAAACATGTCCTTTTCTTGCGGTAGCTGCTTATCCTTGGTATTTGTTGTAAATGTTCATTATAACATCCCCTGAAAACATTTCCATAAAAAGAAAGGGCGCTTTCCCCAAGTTCAAAGACCCAGTTATGGGCTGCAGAATGTTCCCAGTGACTGAGGGTCCAGATTCTGCACCCCCTGAAAAAAAAGGCTCTAAAGAGTCTTCCACCGTCTCTTTTCCAGCTCGCAGCCGTCGGTAATTGGGCATTCTTTAGCCACATTCCAATAAGGACGATGGCTATAATTTTCTGCAATTCATGGATGAAGAACCGGAGGCACTGGGACGTTAACCATTTGGGGTTTGCTCTGCCATTACTTAGCGCGCCAAGGCTGCTTTGCGATCCTAGCTATGGTTGTACATTGTCTTAAGTCGTCCCCTCCAGGTACCTGGGCCAAGGTGTTTATTTAAACTAGTTAAAAATCTCAGAGTTGGGGGAGGGAGAAGCAGGGACATTTACCAGTAACAGTTTCCAGATGTTGGTTTGCAGTTTTAGCTTTTGTGCCTTTTTTAGGGCGTTCTTGGTTTTCGAGGGTCTTCTCTAAGATCCCAAACCAGAAATGCTCTTCAACTACTTAAAACTAGAATTTCAAGAATGAAAAAAAGTTTTTGTCCATAGTTGGCTGAACCTAGAACGCAGAGAAATTCTGATCCCATTCTAACTTTCCCAAATCTAGAACATTGAATGTAATGGGCAAATCTAGCTCAAGTAAACCCCTCCCAAGCCAGGGGCCATTCTGCCCCAGACTGAGAAAGACCATGAAATGACAATTTTGCATTTGATAGTTAAGGGTATGATTTTGGAAGGTCTGACTCATAGCCGCCATTTTATTTAAATATAGTAACCCTGTTGTGAAGGGCTAATAATAATATGGCTGTTTATTAGTGTGACATCTTTATACTGAAAAATTCCAATAGATTTGGAAGCGGGATTGTTTCGGGATCTCGGTGGAATAGGGAGAGGATCCATCCCATTGTAGGAAGAATACATAGTAATGACATCGGGATATTAGATAATACCTTGGCATTCTAGAGTCTTGGCTCAAAAAGGAGACAAAACATGCTATTTCTTTTATTCCTCTAAGACCTTGATTGGGTTTGGAGAGGTCATGCTGAATTGGAGTCTTTTTCCAGTTAGAGAAGTCCATTCACTGATAGATTAATTAACTTTGCCTACAAGCAAGCCGTAATAGAATACAGGCTTCTCAAGGGCAGGAACTAATTCCTTTTTGTCTTTGCATCCTTAGGGCCTAGCGGTAATAAACACTTAATAAATTTGTTAATTGAGTGTGTGATCTTGGATAAATCACTCAACCAGCTTGTTTCCTTGACTATAAAGGAGAAGTTTAGACTGGCTCGTGTCTACGATCTCATATTGGATTTTATAGAAAGGTGATTTTTTTTGTGTTGTTTCGTTTTCATAGGTGGATTAGATCTGAGTGGGCAGCTACTCTAGTCCAGTCCTTCCTGAACAACAATCTTCTCTATGATGTCCTTGACAAGGGGTCACTAGCCATTATTCTCCCTCTAAGGGAGAACCTCCCTTCTCCTGAGGCAACTGATTGGATTTTTGGATTAACTCTTTGTTAGAAAGAGAAAGGTTTCCTATGATGGCTCTTAAATTTGGATCTAGAATTAGGACCCCTGTTTCACAATCAGATGTGTGATCCATACAACTATGAAGTTCCTACTCGGTTCCAGACTTTGTAAAGATAATGGAGTGGAAAAAGTATTTGGGATTAATCCAGAGACCTGGACCTCTCTTTGGTCCATTGTTTTTCCTATGCCTCCTCATTTTAAACTTATTTTTTATTTTTTTATTAAGGGCTTAGTACAGTGCATCAAGGCTGTAATCCGGAATCTCTGCGTGATCTCACGGATGGGAAGGCAGCATTCACTTGTCCCTGAAGTGATATACTCTCTAGGAAGAATGTGCATCAAATTTAGTTTTCAATTGATTGAAGCTCTTAAGTATGCTGTCCAATCTGTGTTTGCTCTCTCTGTTAATTATTTATCTATAGCATAAGAGAGAAGTAGAAAACCATTTTGGGGGCCATTCAAAACTCTCACAAGGAAAGCAGCCATCCCCTTTGCTCGAAATACAGAACGGAAGGCAGAAAATCACCCCGGGTCTTGTCAAATGCCTTTGACATCATGTCGTTCAGTGTGAGCAGCTTAGAAGACCCAGTGCTTTCATTCTTCCCTCTTCTTGGTTTTTCTTCTTCACAATGAGGGAGGTCACAAGTACGGGACTGGATAGCACTCGTCCAAAAATGACCCAGGAGTTAGAGTGGACTGCATCCAAAATAAAGCTTAGGTTCTCCTAATCTCTCCGGGTTGACTTAGGTAATATCTAGAACTGAAGAAGGGAGAATTCTTCTGCTCTCTGCCTGGTTGGGCCACGTCTGGAATCCTGGGTTCTGGGAATGTTTGCTTTGGGGAACCATATTATAAGAGGGACATCAGTTAACTAGAGAGAATCCAAAGGAAGGGATGGCTTCTAAGGTCTCTTCCCACACTGAACTGCCTACATATTAACAAACAAAAAAAAGTGAATTATGAGTGTGCATATTATAAAGTTCTGCTTGTTAAAGCTTATTTTTGTGGTGTGTATGAGAGTGTTTTTGCATTATTAATAATTTCATTAAAATAGGAAACTTCTGCTATGAAAACTCCCTCTACTAATATGTTTATCCTTTCGTTTTGGGTCCTAGAAAGTTGTAAGGAACATTGGGGAAACAAGGGACTTGCCTAAGATCAAACCTTCATTCCACTACAGTCTCAACTAACTTATTTCTTACCCAGCCTCCTCTTTGTTGCCACATTATTCTTCCTCATGCCATTCTTATGCCCTTTCTTCTCCTCATTCTCTCCCCAGCTTTTTTTTTTTAGGGGAAGAAGCTAGATTCCATTTGAGAAAGGATAGATTTCATCTCCAGTTAACCAAAGCAAACGATATGTTTCAGTCTTTCATTCAGGTCCACTTTGGAATAACGGCCCCTCACGATCTTGTACAATTCTGACATTTGGGGATGCATTTCTGTCAAGCTGTCCAGGCTTTTGAATTCCCCTCACCCTTTGAAACCCAACTCAAATAGCTCCTGGTATTTGAAATCGCCTTTCATGGTCCTCCTTGGTCTGGGGTAGTCTTCTCGACTCCTAACCCCCTTATCTCATCTACTCCTCTCATCTTCATTGCTCTGGTTCCCTCTTCATGTAATATTTCTTGTGATAGGACAATTCATGTTTTGTTGTGTTCTCCTACAAGCCTACGAGTTCCAGAGGTGTTGTATCCCCCAGCGCCTAGCCGGTAATACATAATCAGAGTTTGTGGTTCTTAATAATAACACACATAGAGTTTTACTTTCCTCATAATAAGCTCTATAATTGAATTTAGATGTTATCTCCACTTTACAGGTGAGGAAACTAAGTAGCTCAGAGACGTGAAATGAGTTGGCTATAACTGCACAGATGGTGAGTTATCAGAGCCAAAATTTGAACCCAACTCAATGATCTATAATTTTAGGGACTTGCCAAAAAGAAGTCAAAGTTGAAGTAGAGCAAGACAGGATGCAGTTCTGAATCATTTGACTTTGGTGGGGAAAGGATGAAGGGGGAGAGAGAGCAAGAGTCAGAGAGAATTGTGGATGGGTAGCCAGATGGATATGGAAATGTAGCACTTGTTACATTCATACTGTGTTCCAAGCCCTGTTCCTCAATGGGGATGCAAATGCAAGTAAGTAAATCAGCTGCTGCCCCTCAAGTAGCTTAGATTCTAATAGAGAAAGGAAAGGTAAAAAAAAAAAGAGCTGGAAAGATGGGGAGATGGAGACCTAGTGGGGAAGAACTGGGAGATGGAGATCTGGTGGGGAAGAACTGGGAGATGGAGACCTGGTGGGGAAGAACTGGGAGATGGAGATCTGGTGGGGAAGAACTGGGAGATGGAGACCTGGTGGAGAAGAGCTGGGAGATGGAGACCTAGTGGGGAAGAACTGGGAGATGGAGATCTGGTGGGGAAGAACTGGGAGATGGAGACCTGGTGGAGAAGAGCTGGGAGATGGAGACCTAGTGGGGAAGAACTGGGAGATGGAGATCTGGTGGGGAAGAACTGGGAGATGGAGATCTGGTGGGGAAGAACTGGGAGATGGAGATCTGGTGGGGAAGAACTGGGAGATGGAGACCTGGTGGAGAAGAGCTGGGAGATGGAGACCTAGTGGGGAAGAACTGGGAGATGGAGATCTGGTGGGGAAGAACTGGGAGATGGAGACCTGGTGGGGAAGAACTGGGAGATGGAGATCTGGTGGGGAAGAACTGGGAGATGGAGACCTGGTGGAGAAGAGCTGGGAGATGGAGACCTAGTGGGGAAGAACTGGGAGATGGAGATCTGGTGGGGAAGAACTGGGAGATGGAGATCTGGTGGGGAAGAACTGGGAGATGGAGATCTGGTGGGGAAGAACTGGGAGATGGAGACCTGGTGGAGAAGAGCTGGGAGATGGAGACCTAGTGGGGAAGAACTGGGAGATGGAGATCTGGTGGGGAAGAACTGGGAGATGGAGACCTGGTGGAGAAGAGCTGGGAGATGGAGACCTAGTAGGGAAGAACTGGGAGATGGAGACCTGGTGGAGAAGAGCTGGGAGATGGAGACCTAGTGGGGAAGAACTGGGAGATGGAGATCTGGTGGGGAAGAACTGGGAGATGGAGATCTGGTGGGGAAGAGCTGGGAGATGGAGACCTGGTGGGGAAGTGGATGAAAACACCAAGGAGACTTGGGAATCTAGAGGAGAGAGGTTGCCCATCAGAGCCCGGGAGCCAATGTGAAGGGCCAGGTGGTTTGAGGGTAATAAGGAGATTGTCGGAGTTCAGGAGATGTGGCTAGCCTTCTGAAACCTTCTGGCTAGCCCTGAAAATGCCCTCGTTGCCTCTTTGTACCATGCCATCTCTTCAGCTGGCACCGGTGGCACTGTGGAAAGTCTTAGGATTAGCCCTCCTCGATCTCAACAGAACGTGGAAACTTAAATAGCATCACTTTATTCCCTCAAATCCGGAGATTTGTGGTTCCCAGTTTTCCATGAAGAATTGTAGCCATCCACCTAGGCCCATGGAAAAGACATACTCAAGTTACAGTTAATAACTCTCCCCCACTTTTTTAATGATTTGCAGCTAACATTTTAAATGTTCTGTCTGGTGAAGGAATAAATTTAATTGTTAGAAGAGGGTATTAGTCCATTCCACCCCCATTTGAAACGTACACTTTCCGGGAGAGCATTTTTGTTAATGCACAGAGACCCCTCCTCATTTCTCTCCTCAATCAGAGTGAAACGAGCAGCTCTCGTAGTGTTAAGGGTTCCAAGGAAATTGATGCCATAAAAAAATTACAATCGCTTTAGAGGGTCCCCCCGCCTTGGAAATATGGATTTACAGGCCGTATTCAAGGAGTTACTGTGGGATAATGTCATTGTCTATTTAAGACGGAGAAAACACTATAATTCTTTGTGGACTTGCTTCACCTGCATAATAGTCTGATTAAATTTAATTTCCTATTGGACATATTGCAGATTCTTTCAGTCTATTTCATTCTGTCTTTTCTAGGCTGCTATAAATATGGAGAATTCTTGTAACTCAGGGAAGAAAGTGATGATTCTTTTCTTTCTCCTAATTTTTCTTTCTTCCTATCATTCCATACCTGCTTTTTGTTTAAATAAACTTCTCTGGAATGTCTTTCACACATCATCACCCGTACTTCAAAGGCTTTTTTTTTTTTTAATAACTCAGCTCTGGTTCAGATTGTGAGCTTTTTTTCTTTCCCCATATGAAATGGATTTAAGCAAAGTGTGTTCTGTGGGCACATCTGTGCAAATAACAGCCTTCTCAGGTGTGGGTAGTGCGCCGTCTGGAGGGTCTTGAGTTGATTTTTGAACAGCCCCATACTTTTAATGCCTAGATTTGATGAATGCCCACTGCTTATAATAATAAAACAAAACAAAAAACAAAAAAACCTTCATTGATCAGGGTGGGAGATTACTTAAATGGATTTAGAGAAATCCTCTGAAATATCTGTTTCTGATGTTTTGGGGAGGCTCTGGGATGAGCACCAGATTCAGGAGAGGATTCAGAGCCCAGGAATGACATTAGTTGGGGGACATAAGTTACTCTGCTGACATAAGTTACTCTGCTGATCTGTTCGGGCAGCGATATAACCCTGCACAATCACCAGATCTCCCTGGGCCTCAGGGGGCCTCTGTGGCCCCTAAGGTTCCGACCTCCTCTAAACCTGTGATCCTATGCATGAAAAGCACTTTCCAAGCCTTGAAGTGGGCTCCCTCTCCCCCTTCCTCCTTTCCTCCTTCCATATCTCTCTGTCTGTCTTTCTCTGTCTCTTTCTCTCTCTCTCTCTCTCTCGCTCTGTCTCTCTCTCTCTGTCTCTCTCTCTGTCTCTCTGTCTCTGTCTCTCTGTCTCTCTGTCTCTCTCTCTCTCTCTCTCTCTCTCTCATATATAGATAGTATAGCCTTTATATTGGTTATTGTTGCTATCTGTAATAACAGTAGTGTTTGTTATTTCCATATGTTTTGATTTCTGTATAATAATCTGTTTTTTAAACCCCCAAAGCCCCTCTTTAGATACTTGAGTAAGATTTACAGAGTGCTTTACACCCATTATCGTATACCTAAGTGGGGGCTCTATCTGTAATCTCAGGTATGCTTTAGCCATCTCTTTTGGAGTTCTGCTCGCCGACCTAGGCCCACGGAGGCGGGTAGCCCACCTTAGCTGACCTTCTGCCTTCCCCCTCGCTCAGTCGCTGCACTGTGCTCTGACCAGAGTCAGCACATAATGAATGTTTAGAAAACTGAATTGACTTTAAAATAGCCCCCGAGTCACGTGTGGAGTGTTACTAATTGAAAAGGAGCATGGGTTAACAGCAGCTGCTGTGACCTCTCAGAGATGTGTTTGTGGCACCTATGTAAATTCGAGGCTTCTCAGTTTATATCATTTGTTGCACTTAAAATCGGACACCCCCGTATGCACACGAGCCAATGTAGCCTTTTGATCCAGACCCCGCGGGTCCTAATTCGGATCCAGGGAATTTCGAATCCCCTCTCAGCTATTAGTTTTTGTGGACCAGGCATTGGTCTGCTTAAACTGATCCTAGCATTTGCGCTGTCAGCCCTGTTTAAAATGAGCCTCCCTGTTTTTGTGTTGCAGAAATATTCCCCTTTTTTGTGGGAAGGAATCATTAATTCATGTTTTCATTCATTCATTTGTTCTTGAGAAGCATTTCCCAGCATAGGAAAAGCTTAATAAATGCTTGTTGCTGATCCACTGACCAGTTGCTAGGTGAGAGAAAGGATGGTGAAATACCTAGAGCAGCGGTTCTCAAACTACGGCCCACGGGCCAGATGCGGCCACTGAGGACATTGATGCGGCCCGCTGGGTAATGGCAAATGGGCTGAGGGCGGAGACAGAGTGGGAGCTTTTGTTTTTACTCTAGTCCGGCCTCCCACAGTCTGAGGGACAGGGAACTGGGCCCCTATTTAAAAAGTTGGAGGACCCCTGGTCTAGAGAATCAGCTTTCAATTGAGGAATAATGGACAGCGAGGTAGTCCAGTGGATAGAGTTCTGGACCTAGAGTTGGGAGTCCAGCCTCAGACACTGAGGAGCTGTGTGACCCCGGGTAAGTCCCTGAACCCCGTTTGTCTCAGTTTCCTCACCTATTAAATGAGCTGGAGAAAGAGATGGCAAACCATTCCTCCTGTTTGCCAAGAAAACCCCAAATGGACTCATGCATAGTTAAACATGACTGAACCTCAACAGGTTTCTGGCATGTACGGGCTGCGTGACCCTGAGCAAATTATTTTACCTCTCGATGCTCCGGGATAACTGTTTAGACTGTAAGCTGGAGAAAAGGGACTTTGCCACTAGCTTCCTCACTGGAAGACAAAAGGTAAAATAAACTCCAGGCTGTCCCAAGCCCCGTCCTATGGGTGTGAAGACAGAACAATCATCCCTGGCCTTTCTCAGGAGCAGGAGGTTTGCAGAGCGCTTCACCGGTGTGTGATCTAACTTTATGTAGAGCCACAGGAGCTGGGTGCTATTATGATCCCCATTTTAGAGCCGAGGAACCTGGGGCAGAGTTAAGGGATTTGCTCAGTCACACAGTTAGTAATTGTCCTCTGAGGCTGGATTTGAATTCAGGGCTGCTACCCTAACCGCTGTGCCATCCAGCCGACCTGAATAGAAGCACTTTGAAGTCAGGGACAATGTTTTTATTTTTATCACCGGTAGCACCCAGCCCTTAATAAGTGATTTTTCATTCTTTCATTTATAGAAGCCTTACTCTGGCAAGTAGTAGGTTGTTTATTGTGAAGACATAAAAAAATAAACAGCCCCTCCCTCACTGAGGTTCTCTCTATCGGAGGGATCCAGCATCTGCACAAATAAATATAAAGCAGGGAGACTGGGGGAAGGAGAGAAGACTAAAAGTTGTAGAGATCAGGAATGGCTTCCCAGAAGACCTCACGCCTGAACAGAGCTCTGTGGGAGACCGAGAAGAAGAGCGGAGTAGGCACTGGAACTAGCGGGCAGCTTCTGGGAAGGTCTTGGTGTGGCTGGTGGATGCGCTGTCCACCACGACGGAAAGGCCAGAATCCATTTTCTCAGGAATACAGGAATAACCTGTGTTCAGGGCAGAGAGGCAGGTGGGTGCTGGGTACTGGAAGGCCTTAACTACCAGGCGATGGAGTTTGTATTTTCCAGCAGGGGCATGACACGGTTGTAACTGGTCAGCACATAACAGACTTAATAAATGCATATTGATTGTGCCTTAAGAACAGGACTGTGGCAGCTGTTGGAGAATAGATGAAGAAGGAAGTTATTAGAAGCAAGGAAGTCAATTAGGAAGGCTCCAGCGGTAGTCCAAATGAGACGGCGTGAGGGTCCGACTGGACCAGCTGGAGAGGGGATGGTCTGTTGTGGAGGGCTGTTCTGGAGGCTAAATCTGCGAGACCTAGCAAGGGGTGGATTTGGGCAGTGACACAGAGGGAAGGACGGGAGATGTTCCAAGGTTGTGAATGTAGGTCACTGGGAAAAGTTCCTCCATCTGAGTGGACGGAGGGAGATGATGGGTTCCTTTGTGAACAGACTTAGTTTGAGTTGACGGTGCACCTGCCTGGTTTGAGATTCCAGTGGAACACCTTGAAGGCGGTTGATGATGTAAATATTTATCAGTAGGTAACCGTCTCTTAAAGGATGGACCTTCCTTCTCTAACATAAGCCTTGATGGGACCTGGTGCTACGGAGGCGATGAGGAGGAATTCAAAGAGGTGGCAGTGGGAGGATTTTGACTCAAGTTCCAATCTCTAGGCTTCCTTCGGGATGCCCCCCAAAAAACAAGAAAACAGGACCTCAGAATTGATCCTGGGAGCAATTTCTCACCTTGATAGTGGAACCCTCTTCGTAATGAGTCCACCTTTCTGATTTGGCAGAAAACTAGAGATTCTTTAGGCAGAAGGTAACTCTTGTCATTGATGGTCTCTGAGAGACCGCAGCTTCTGGGGATTCACCGTGGATACCTTACAAAGCGGATCTGAGTCCAGCTTCCTTCCATTGTACCGATGGAATGGAGGCCGACACGGCTCCTTCACGGTCCCTTGACCGGCTGTACCTTGTCCCAGAGGGAGGGAGTGTGTGGAGAAGCTCCAACTTGGCTGGCAGCTTTGTGGTGTTGTGAGGGAGCCCTGTGCCCTCATAGATGGGGCCTTCATAGGTGTGAATTGGAAATCTGTCGCTTTCAAAGGTCAAAAGACACTTTGCCATTTCTGGGTGCTTCGGGTGCCAGAACTGCTAATGTCTAGCAAAGCTCCAGGTATGGAGGCAGCGCTTAGTAAATATGGGTGGGGGAAAGGAAAGGGGGAAAATGGCAAGAAGGAAGGAAGGGAGAAAGAAAAAGAAAATAAGCAAGAAGAAAGGAAGAGAGAATGAGGGAAAGAAAAGAGGGAGAATGAGGGAAAGAAAAGAGGAAAAAGAAAGAAGGGTGGAAGAAAGGAAAACAAGATATTTTGGACTGGATCATAGTTGTAGACTTAGAACTCGAAGGGATTTCAGAGACCTGAATCACATTTTACACATTGAGAAAACTGAGAGCTTCCACGTGACTTGTCCACGATCCAGTTAGTTAGCGTTAGGGCTGGCGTTCAGTGGCCTCTGAGGTACAGTCGTAAACGCATGATTGTCCGGCTTTTTTGGGTGAGGGATCGGGCAGTGCTTGGAGCCCCATTTTGCTCTTTCCGTTTCTGGCTCCCAGCGTGCTAAGATAACAGTCCCAGACTCCTTGTGGCCAGTCCCCATTGTCCATCCCCTCCACGCGGGCTTTCCTTCCTCTGGCCTTCCTTTCCTGTCCCTGCTCTTCAGTGACTCTCCTCATTGTAGAATTTTCCTGTTGATTTAGAAGACAGCCTGCCTTAAAGCAGATTGCCTCGTTTGCACACTGTGAATGGTAATTAAAGTGTAAGGGTTGGTTATTATGTCAACAACTGGCACGAGAACCCCTGAGCAGCAGGTGACCCCTGCCCACGTGACGGTGGTAACAGCTAGGATCCCTCTCCCGGCTCAGCCAGCTGAAAGGCCCAATTGAAAGAAGCCCAGAGGCTGTATATCTCGCCGGGTCCCCAGGGACGCCTGGGATACTGCTTCCTTCTGTTGGGCTGGGAGGTCGCCAGAAAGTTTGTGGAGCTTGCCTCTGACAGAGGCTCTCCGGAAGGAAGCTCGCAGCACCTCCAGGACCCCGGACTTGCCTTTGCCGGCTCAGCACGGTGCCCCAAACCTCTGCCTTATCGGGAGACGAGCCCGCTAAAAGCTTTCGTCCTCCCACAGGCAGGTTCTCCTCTCCCATCACTGAGGACTTCCAGGTGCGCGCCGATTGGTGCCTTTTGAGTATCCAGCAGCATTGATGCACTCTGAGCCTTCCCACCTTCTGCAGCCCAGAGTCAGAGGGGCAAGGCTGTAATCAGCAAGGCAGGCTATGGGGATAAGGACTGGGCTGGCTGGGATGGAGAGGGCTCCGGCTCAGTCCTTTATTCCCTCTCTGACCTTCATCTAGTTACTTTGCTGCTTCAGGTACCTGAAAAATAAAGGGGCCTGACCATCCGGCCTTCAGGGATCTTCCCACTGCAAGTAGGGATTCTGTGGGCCTTTCTGGGCCTTGGTATAAAACATGATTAGGCCGGACAAGATGGCTGATGAGAAGTGAAAAGTCTTAGAGCTGGGAAGTTGTAAGACAAGGCCCCTCATTTTGTGCATGAGGATCGAAGGGAGCACCCAGAATTAAATCCAACTCAGCTCTCAGGCCTTTTAAGAACGCTTACTGAAATTAAATTCCTTTCAAAAACCATTTATTCAATCCCTACTCTGTGCCACTCGTTGTCTTGGTTACTGAGAATGCCAAGCCAAAAATAAAGGGGTCCTCTACTCAAGGAACACTGGTCGGTGATGGCACGCATCTCTCTGAGGTGCCCCAATAGCAGGGTTATAAGATCTGGAGCTGGAGGAGACATTTACTGTGGAGGACACGGAGACCCCCAGAGCTAAGATGACTTGCCCAATTTCACTCAGGTAGCTAATGGCAGAGCTAAGCTTCCACATCCAGATCTCAAGGATGTACATTTATTTCATTTTAAGGGAGAAAAAAATCTCCAAAAAAAGAAGATGAAAATTTTGAAGGTGGACCAGTGGGCAGTAGTTTGTAGGTGTGAGCAGCTCCCATGCTCCTGCCTGTGCCATAATTTCCTAGCAATAAAAATGGAGGATCCAATGGGAATGTGTAGCTTGTTATGTCATTGTGGGGTAAACATCGCTCAAGGGAGGTAAAATCCAGCTTTAAAAGAAAAGGGACCCCAATGGCATGGCTCCTAACTATTGGAACCTCAATGGTATGATCCTAATTATTAGAGCCTCATTGGTAAGATCCCAGTTATTAGAATTTCAATGGTATGATCCCAGTTATTAGAACCTCATTGGTATGATCCCAGTTATTAGAACCTCATTGTTATGATCCCAGTTATTAGAACCTCATTGGTATGATCCCAGTTATTAGAACCTCATTGGTATGATCCCAATTATTAGAATATCAATGGTATGATCCCAATTATTAGAACCTCATTGGTATGATCCCAGTTATTAGAACCTCAGTGATATGAACCCAACTATTGGAACCTTAGTGGTATGATCCCAACTGTTGGGAGCCATTGGAGTTCCTTTTTTTTTAAAGCTGGATTTTATCTCCCTTGAGGGATGTCTACCTCATGATGACATAACAAGTCCACACTCCCATTGGAGCTGCCATCAATACTCACTGACCCATTGAAGTCTATTTGCTACTTGAAATGATTGCTGTGAATCACTTTCCTAAAACTAAGTTTCCGAGTTCAAAAATAAGGGGATGAGGTTGGATGAGCTCCTCTGACCCTTCTGGGACACGGTTTTCTCCTCCAAAATATGATGGTTTTTGGTACTAGTTGGCCCTCCATCACATCTTTTTTTTTTAAAATCCATTGTTCCATAGCTTAAAAACTATTCATGAGATTTCAGTTTGGGGAATTTCAAGTCTATGTCAGTGTCCTTCCTTTGACCACAGCATCTTGGTTGGGAGTACAGATGTGGTCCCTGGCCTGATGAGAGCCCAGGAGAACACCCCCCTCCTCCAGAGCCTCCAGCCTACTATTGCTTTTCCTTTTTCCCCTCTTTCTAGGGAAGGACATATGGAAAGGTGGTTATAACAATAGTGCAGCTGCTACTTTTAATGGTTTGGGGAATGTTTGGACATATTTTTCTAAAAGTGCGAGCCCATTAAGAAGGCCTTGAGGCCTCGGAAGAAAGGGCACTGTTTTTAGAAATTAAATAGGTCAATAAATAAAAAAAAAACTTCCAATTTCTACAGCTGTATCCAAATGCTATAAATTAAAGGCCTGGCTGAGTTTTCATTACCATCCACTGATTTTTTTTAAAGTTTATAGTTCATTATTTTCCTCTGATTATTTACATTTCTTTTCCTTGTGTATTATGGCTCTTTTCATTAACTAGAAGTTTGGCACCCTCATTTTTATGGCAAATCCCTGAGGCTTAGATCACTTTGACACAAGGCAAATTTAGAAATAATCTGGGGGGGCAGGATCGGGGATGAAAGGAGCCGAACGGTTCAGGTCGGAATCAGATTGTCGAGAACCCCAGCAACCTCAGGTTGTTGGTGTTATACAAGCGGTTGGGAGGGAGGGCTCATTGAGGATCTGGATGATTTAATTTTATTCACCAATGTTTATTAAGTGGCTGCCATGTGCCGGGCCCTGTGCTAGGGGCCGGAGATACAAAGAGGAACCATCCTGGACCTGGGGAAGAAGTTATAATCTAACAAAGGAAATCAGGGATACACAGATTAAATAGAAAATGAATGCAGCTAGGGTGATAATAGCTAACAGTATAAGGTTTTCGAGGCACTTGACAAACACAATCTCATCTGTTTTTTTTTTTATCACCTGCTGAAGTAGGTGTTATTTTTACAGATGGGGGAACTGAGGCAGACAGATGTGCCCAGGATATTTGTAAAGCCTTGCGCTGTGCTCAGAGTGCTATGGAAAAATGAGCTGTTATTTTTCTCCCTCATAAAGACTTGTTAAATATAATGTGAGAGTCCTGTAACATTACATGATAGATTTAGGTTGGAAGGGGCCACAGAGCTCATCTCATCCATCCTCCCCATTTCACAGATGAGGAAATTGAGACCCAGAGAGATGATGTAAATTATCACAAAGAAAACCAGACTTGAAATTCAGGAAAAATCAGCCCATTTTCTCTGGCACCATCTTGCTTCTTCTTGGGGTAGAAAAAATTAAGGTTCCCCTTAATTTGAGATTTTGGGGATCATCATTTGTGTAACTTCGAAAGGGAACTTGCTGGTTCTGAGGGAGTCAGAGATATTAACCCAATAGATGTACTCTGAAGCAGCCAGGTGTTACAGTGGGCAGAGGAAGATTCAGCTGTAGCTACAAATACTCATTTTGTGATCCTGGACAGTTCATTAGAGAGCTCAGTCTCAGTTCCTCATCAGAAAATGGAGATAATAATAATAATAATAGCACCCACTTTGCCATGGTGGTTATGAAGATCAAGATCTGGAAGGGGCTTTGCTAACATCAATTCCTTATATTAATGCTAGCTATAATCATTATTTTACTTACAGTCTCAAGGATCCAGGGTCACCTTCTCATGATGGTCAAATGTCTGTCTCCCAAATAAACATGTTTGTTGTGCATTTATTACATTTAATTGTTATATGCATTTGAGTGTGTATATATATATATATAAGTGTATATATAGTGTGTTTTATACACACACACACACTATATACATTGTGTGTGTGTGTGTGTGTGTGTGTGTGTGTGTGTTTTCTGGCTCTCTTCTTAGAGTATAAACTCCCCATGGGTAGGGATCACTTTATTTTTGTCTTTGTCAAGCTCAGTGCTTTATACACAGTTGCCGTGTATTACCCTGATCAAGTTATTCTACTTCCTTTATCTGTAAATAAGAGGACTGGACTTTGGGCCTCTTGGGTCCTTTCTCATCCCAAATATAAGACTTATAGAATATTGATTGGCAGTTGGACAGTAGGGCGGTCTTTTTTATTTTTGCAGAGAAATAATCAGTCTCTATGATAATAGCATTTATTTAGTGTCTGCTGTATGCTGGGAGTATGTTGAGTGCTAGGGATAAAAGGAAGGCGAATGCACTTCCTGCCCTCAGGAGACTTCCGATGGAGGAACGACCACAGCCTGTGCCTCTAGAAGTTATGTCTGAGGTAAATTGCTATGATCTCCGCGTCTCAACGCCGAGTGCAGGAAGATCTCTTTGCAGAGCTTTTTGGAGGCAGAGCTGAGGAAGGAGGCTGTTCCAGGCATGGGGCATGGGGCCTGCAGGCAGGAAATGGAGTATAAAAAGGCTCGTTTCTAATGTTTGGAGAAGATTTGGGCGGCAGACACAGCTTACAGCTTTTATACCTTTCTGAACAGTGGGGCACCGTGGAACTGCAAACTATGTGGCAGATGGTCCCTTGCCCCATAGCCTGCCTCCCCATCTGTGATAAAGGTTCTATCCTTTCTGGGGAAGGTCGGGGGGTCAGGGCCAGCTCTGGGAGATACAGCTGTTCCGCCTCGAGGGCTCACCCTGGGAGTCTTGGAACAGGTGAACCTCTGGACCGACTGGAGGCCATTCCGTGGCCCTGGCTCCCATCCAGAATTCAGGTCTCCTCTGGGTAAGAGTAAGAGCTCACGCTCACAGAGGTTCACAAAGGCAAGTTCCATGTGAGAACCTGGCTTAATAGAGAGCGTGAGTTTTATTATTCCACTTGAATAGATGGGGAAACAGGGAGGTTACCAGTCACTCAGCTGACGGAGCCGGGACACAGATCTTCTGATAGCAAGACAATTAATTGCGTTATCCTCAGATCACAAAATTTTATTTTTAGAAGAGGCCATCTATTCCAATATAGGCATCCTTCATTAAGCAATCAGCAAGCATTTATTAAGCACCTACTCTGTACCAGGTATTGGGTTAAGTACTGTTAAAAATGTTAAAAATAAGATGTTAAATGTTAGAAATAAGAAGCTGTACAAGGTGATCACTGCCTTCGGTTAGCATCCTTTCCATCAGATTACTCTTTAAGGACCAGGTCAAGATAAATTAGCCATTTGTATGTATGTATGTATTTGCCCAGGACAATTTTTCCACTTTAAGAATAGATATTCTGTCTTGAATAAGTGAAAATGGAGAAGAATGATGTATCTTATAATAATAATAGCTCATATTTTTGTAGCACTTACCAAATGTCAGGTACTGTGTACATTATCTCATTTGACCTTCACAACAACCCTGTGAGGTACTTGCTGTTATTTTACAGATGAGGAAACTGAGGCAAACGGGGTGAAATGTCTTGCCCAGGATCACACAACTAGTAAGCTTCGGAGGCTGAATTAGAACTCAGGTCATTCCCACTCCAGTCCAGCACACTATCTCCTGCAGCGCCACCTAGGCACTTTATAAGAATAGCATGAAAATAAAGCTGAGGTAAATATGAGGAGTTCTGGACCAGCCTGGTGAAGGCCATGGACTCTGCAGAGTACATCATTTTTTAAATTTTATAAAATCCTTTTCTTTCTTCTCAAACTATAGTTATCAGGATTTTTTTAAAAACTTCATGAGGACCAGTTTAAAAAATCAAGATTAAAGGGAAGTCAAAACCACTTACAGTTGACTGGGGTCCTTTCAGATGTTGGCCAGCGAGCTGTGCTGAAAGAGTTGCTGTTTTAATGAGTATATTTTGACTCCGTTTGCCAGCTGTTAATAAACCCAAATGGCTCTTCCCCTTTCGGTGAGAGGATCTATCAGCACAAGGCTTGCAGAGTCGGAGAGTCGTTTACATTTGTTTGTGGAGACTAGCACACTCATTTTGTAGCCTTACTCCCTCACTTTGGGCCCTCGCTTCCCTTGAGGCAGATTGCAGCTCTTAGAGCTTCCATAGGTGGTCTCCAGGAGGTTTCTGTGGCCAAAAGTAAATAAAGTAAAATTGTTGCCTTGCGGTCAGCAGCCTCGTGATGGGCGCCCCCGAACCGAGCCTCGTCGGTCCCACGGTGACGGACTGCGGTCCATTCCTGACCCTTACTCAAAGCTTAGAGAAAGTCCTGCAGTGGAGATGAACAGTGCCCCGGGTGTGTGTGTGTGTGTGTGTGGAGGGGGGTGTCTCAGACATCCCTAGCCCCACAGTCTTACCTCATGGACAAGAAGTCAGGGGAGTTAGATCAGTCAGTCAACTTCTTCTGAGCTTAATGTGTGCCGAGGACTATTCTGGAGATGGGGCTAATGGGTCCTCCACCATCCCTGGGCTGATTCCCCCTAATGAGGAAGTGGAAATAATCAGGCCCCAGAGTGGTCTATACAGGCAAGGTGGGAGGTCATCTCAGAAAGGAAAAGCCATTATCCAAACCTAGGAGTCCCCGAGCTCGATTCCATCATCCACAAAATGGAGACATGGGATTAGACAGCCCCTCGTGTCTTTTTGGCTCCTACTATGTGTGCTACTGGGCACTTAGTAGGTGGTGCTGAGGGAGTCCTTTCCCATGGACTCCCTGCCTGGCTCCCACATTCATTTGGCAGGATCCCCATCTCTTTTGTACCATGGAAAGATAGGGGACTTTTGTGTGAAAAAATACGTGAATTCAGGAAGAATTGACCTTAAAACCTGCTGCCTTTACCTTTTGCCAGCTGTGTAAGCCGGGGCAAGTCGCTCTCTGAAACCCATTTTCCTCATCTCTGAAATGGGGTTCATATTAACCACTACCTCGCTGGATTGTTGAGAAAGAGATCCTATAAAAAACACTTTGAAAAACTTTACAGTTGCTAACTTAGTCTTATTATATCATTCGTAATATTTTGATTCTCACCATCATGAAACATAAAAAATTCCTTCCATTTTGCATACATCAACGACAAAGCCTCATCTTAAGATTTGTTCTTAGTTATTTTGTGCCATTTTGAACATTTAAAACATTCAAATCGTTTATAGTTTTAGGATTAAAGGAGTCAGTACTGGATGAGATTTGGGGGTAAGATAATCTGGCCCCCACATTTTACACATTGGGTGGAAGTTGACTCCCCAAAACAAGTCGTCCAGGATTCCCAGCTCCCGGACTGCTATCCTTTCCATTAATGCCTTTCACCAAGTTTCTTGAAAATTATCCTCATCCCCAGCTCATACGTGGCATTATTTTTCAGCATTTTTTCCAGTCTCAACAAGGTAAATGTTTGCCAGTTTGCATAGAGGGCTCCCGGCATCAGAAGAGAAACTGGGCATTACCTTAACCTCAGGTGAAAATATTGCCAGGTCCGGTTGAGAAAGGAGGTTCCGCCACCCCCCACTTTAGTGGTCATCTGCCTTTTGCACGAGGGTTATTTTTCTTATTACAACAGGACTAATTAGTGGATTTTTCTAATGCAAGAAAATGTTCCTGCTAGTAAAGTTCCGTGAGTGTGCCAGAAAGCAGATGGTGGCAATGAGCAGCGTTTTCATTTGCCAGGTTTTCTATATGCTTTCTAAACCTGTATTTGCTATTCTCGATTCAGATTTCTGACACTCTTATCTTTTTCATCTTAAAACTGAAATAGAAACTGAAATTGGAAATATGATCACATCGAGTGGTCTGTGCTGCTGATCCTAATTGCAAGATTGAAAGTTACATTAAAATGTTGGATCCATTTTTGATAATTCCTCATCATCTTTGATCATTTTTTGTGTTCTTCTGTCCTCCCTATCCCTCCCCGCAATTGATTTGCTCTTACCTTAAACACATGGATTTTCCTCTCTCAAGAACACATGGAAATGTATGAACATCCACGTCCAGTGTCCATAGCTCTTTGGCTGTTTGGGGGTGTGGAGCCAGTAATGAATAATGTTAGAAACAGACAAAAGACAGAAATCTTACAGTTGTTTGTCCTTAAACTTTAACCTGTCTATCTCTATGGATACTCCTCATCCAACACAATTAGTTTTCTTATAGGAAACACATCCCATGAGGCTTCTGGTTTTGTTGGAGAAATGTTAGAAATAAGTAGTTGGATTAAACAATGTTACGGGGGGAGGGCCATATGTTATGGTATAATATATTCTTTATTTATTTCCAAAAGATGTGGAAGTCAGGTGACCCAGGTTCAAATTCCATTTCGATTTCCATTTATCAGCTATTGTGATTTTGGTCAAATCACTTTATTCTCTGCAAATCAAACAGAGATAATAATATTTTACTCATTTATAAAAGGGGATAATAATAACCACCCTCCCTCCCTGCCAAGGCTGTGATGTGAATATATGTGTGCTTAATAATCCACAAAGTGCGATGGAAATATGGGTATTGTTTCATTGTCATTATGACTATTACAGTTAACCAGAACATCTTTATGCAGGGATATCTGTATTCTAATTATCTTTAATAGCATAGTGTCTGGCACATAGTAAGCATTTAATAAATACTTGTTGATTTAATTGATTTAGGAGAAAATTGGTATTTTGAGCTTTTCTTTTTGTGACTTATATTTTTCTTTTTATTATTCTTGTCATTTCTTTCATTTTTTTCTTCATGTGTTTTCCCATAATTATTTGATAATATTCATTTATTCAACATCCGTCAGCTCAGAGCCCAACTTCCCTCCCTCCCCCAGTGGGGAATTATTCTTCCCTCTGAGACCATCTTGTATTTACTTTGTATATAATTTGTGTATACATTGTACAGACTTGTATGTAACATGTGCTCGCATTGTATGTGTGGTGTTTTGCCCACCGGAACAGGGTTATTTTTGTCATCCCTCGTAGTCCTAGTGCAAAGCACGGTGCTTGACACAAAATTAAGACATGCTTATTTGTTAAGTAGTCCATAAATTCTGAGTAATGGAAGGCAGCATTTGCACAAAGCTTAGGTTCCGAAGGAGTTAAATAGATAACTTTGATGGACTTCCTACCTTCATGGAGCCAGTAAAGCGTCTTTTCCACATATAATTGGGAAACGCCATATAACGCTTAGACAAAAGTGAATCATATCAGTCAATAGGTGGTTACTTAGCCACTGGGTGCCAAGAAATAGCTGTGCTGGGCAGTGAGGGGCAGCTCCTGTGGCAGATCCCACTTTAATGGAAGAATTCTCAGTGCCATCTGACGGGAACATGAAGATCGCCCTTCTCGGTGCCGTCTAAGGGAATCATGAAAGACTTCAGAGAGGAGATGCCTTTTGTGCTTGGGGTCAGGAAGACCTGAGTTTGAGTCTAGCTCCAGACACCCATTAGCTGTGTGATCTCTGTTTTCCCATGTGTTAAATGGGGATAATAATCTACCTCCCAGGGTGGTTGTGAGGAGGAAATGATATAATAATGGTAAAGCACTTAGCAGCCTTGTACATGGCACATAGTAGGTGCTATAAAAATTAGTTGATCGTTTTTGGAAGGCAGAGTATCATTCTAGGTCAAAGCCCCAGTGGTAGGAAGAATTACAGTGCTTTCTGCATGCAAGAGATGGCTTGTACACCTGGCCACTAGAACCAGTGTGTGTGGAAGAGACAGAAGGAGTAGAATGTATTTGATAATAAGAACAGCTACTGTTTATATTGCTCTGGAAGGAGTGAGCTATGAGAGGCTCTTGAGCAGAGGAGTGCCTGGGTCTTGCGTTGTGACTGCATCAAGATCAGTTATCCTCAGAGACGGTCTTAGAGAGCTACTTCTCTTCAGTGTTGCTCGGGGTCTGGAACACTGAACAGTTTCTTTCGGGATCTTGTCACTCATGAAGTGTTGCTATTTTCTTATTCAATAGCCCGAATATTTTGATCCAGGCTGTTGTTCAGAGCAAGGCTGACTAAGATGCCTTCAAGGGATTTCTCCTATACTGCTTGGACGTGTCTCAACAAAGCTGACGTGGTTCTCATAGATCAGAATGCCCTGATTTTCATGTTAATATGATTTTCTTTTAAGTTGGGCATTTAAAAATATTGATTTTCAAGCAATGAACTGCAAGGACAGAGTGCAAGGAGCACTCTGCACATAGTAGGTGTTTAATTTTGGGGAAATTAATTAATGGCCAAGCCCTTTCACTCTCTGCCCTTTCTTACAAGAAAGAAGATTTCTGTTCAGGATGAGCAAAATCTTTCCAACCATTAGACCCATTCCAAAATGGAAAGTACTGGCTTTCAGGTGGTGAGTTTTCTGTCACTGGGAGTATTCAAGCAAAGTCTTACTTAATGCACTTTCAGGAATTATGTAGGAAAGGATTGCTGACCTGCGAATGGCAACAATGTTAGCTTCTCCTTTTGTTGTCCATCTTGCATTCTCTTACCATAATCATTTTCATATTGATTGTCATATCTTTATTACTCAACCTTCAGCAGCTCCTTATCCTCACCCTCAATGCTCTATGTCAACCTTCAGGGTTCTACAATCCTCTCAATCTCAGTGCTCTATGTTAACTTTCGGGGCTCTCTACTATCCATCTCACCTTCAATGCTCTATGTCAACCTTCAGGGTTCTACAATCCTCTCAATCTCAATGCTCTATGTCAACCTTCAGGGTTCTACAATCCTCTCAATCTCAGTGCTCTATGTCAACCTTCAGGGCTCTATAATCCTCTCAACTTCAGTGCTCTATGTCAACCTTCAAGGCTCTACAATCCTCTCAATCTCAGTGCTCTATGTCAACCTTCAGGGCTCTATAATCCTCTCAACTTCAGTGCTCTATGTCAACCTTCAGAACTGCTTACAATCCACTTTTAATCTACTTTTTGGTTCTTATTGAATACTTTCCCCCTTTCACATACTCAGCATTTCAGCTTAACTTGCTCTTGCTTGTCTCCATTTGTTGGCTCCCATTGTGGTCCTTGCCTTGAAATGGGGACTGCTCCCAAAGCCCCCACTACCCCCATGCCATCCACATTTATTGAAAGCTCTTCCATTCTTTCAGCCTCAGCTCCCCCTCAACATTGTACAACTCCCTATGATAGTTGTCGTGTCTTACTTAAATTTTGTCTCCACCAAGAACATCATCCTCCAGCTCGTTTTACAGATGAGGAAACTGAGGCAAATAAGTATCCTATATGGACATAGATAATAAGCACGGAATATGTAAAATAGGCAAAGAAATTTTGGAGGTTCTAGGAAGAAGTACTAAGTAGAGAAATAAGGAAAAATGGTTTTCTAATCATATTCACAAACTTACACTCAACATTCTTCCTTGCTGTTAGCACCCATAAATTATTCTTTCTTTCTGTATCATATCTTTATCTACCAAAGAATCTGATTTTATGCCTTAATCCTGGGATTCTCTTCTTTTTCCCTAACATTATTTACAACGCTCTTTTGATTACACTGATTCCCTATAAAGCATTTCTCCAGGCTTCCAGACTTTAGAAGCGTCTGGTCCAAAGTTTGCCCTTATTTCTTTCTAGGACCTTAGTTCATGGTTGAGAAGAATACATCCTATCCTTTTGCTCTCCATGAAACCAGCTAATTCTGTATCTTCTTTGCACTTCTAAAATCTGCCCTTTAGCCAGTGAGAATGACCACCTCCATCCCTCACAGACTTCACGTTCCTGCCCAGGAAGTCAGTCCAGTCACTAGCTTGACTTTGGAATTTTTCTTTCAAATATGGATCTGAAGACGTTACCCAGTAGTCAATATGTCTGGAGCAGTCTTGGCAGTTTGATTTTGAGTGGCAGTCTTGGAACATTGGAAGGCACTATTGGGAGTGTATTTCTTTCCAATCCAATCTACATCCAGCACCCCTGGGCCGAGTATTAGAGTACCACAAGTGTCTCTTTCTCTTGTGGTAAAATCAATCAAAAATATCTAGTAAGTGACTGCTAGATGTCTACGCCACAGAAATTAAACAGTTCCTGCGCTCAGGAAGTTGGTACTTGATTAGGGGAAATGATGTTTACATATAGAGATGGACAAGGGATTCTTGCTCAAGAGTCCACTGGACTAGATGGCCTTTGGGGTCCCTTTTCACTGATATTCTGGGATCTTTGGGGTTGATTAGGCTACAACACTATGGGCAGGGATTGATTTGGCACTTGAAAGTGGGACAGTGGCAAAGTGGAACAACTTCAATATGCCGGTGTGGGGGGAAGAGCATGAACCTGTGTCCCAGAATCCACAGCTTCCTTCCAAGCTCCCCTCAAACCTAAAAGAAGTGTTTCCTGATACCCCCAGTTGCTAGCCTCTACCTCTACTACTTGTATAGCGATAGAAAGCTGATTTTTTCAGGATCACTTAACTCTCAGAGCTCTGGGCAACAGCCTGAGATCGGGAGTTATAGATAAGCTCAGGTGGGAGCTCCTTAGATGAAAGATTTCAGAGATATGATCCTCATCCCCCTACTTCTGTATGTCTCACCTTTTCACTCCATAACCAGCAAGTGGTTTTCCAGGCTCTACTTGCAGGCCTTCAGTAAGAAGGATCACATTACAAACCCTCAATTCCACTTTTAAAGAAAGCTCTGATTCTAAAGAAGAGTTTCATTTTTGTTTTCCAGTCCTGAATCCACGTTCCTCTCTTAATAAACTTGATTGTTCAACATGAGGAAGGTTGATTTCTAGAAACCCTCTTTAGAAAAATCATTAAAAAACTTTTCAATAGTATTTTATTTTTTCTACTTAAACATGTAAAGATAGATTTGAACATCCCTTTTTGTAAGATTTTGAATTCGAATTTGTTTCTCTTTCATTCCCATGCTTCCCCCTTCCTGGAAGACAGTAAGCAATCTGACATAGGTTCTACATGTACAATTGTTTTAAACATTCCCGTATTAGTCATTTTGTGAAAGAAAAATAAGAACAAAGAAAAAGAAAAAGCAAATCGTACGAGAGGTAAAAATAGTATGCTTTGATCCACATTCAATATCCATAGTTCTCTCTCTGGATGCAGATGGCATTTTCCATCCCAAGTCCATTGGAATTGTCTTGGGTGAGCTATTAAAGGACAGTGGGAGTGAATTCAAGAAGAGACTCAATAATAGACCACCCGTTGAGACAATTGATGAGAAGTTGTGGAAATCCAAACATACCTGTACTTGAGCAGGACTGCGTAGCTCTGCAAATAGAGTGCTTGACTTTAAACAGAAGGGCCTAGATTCAAACCTTGCCCATGACATTTACTGGCTGAGTGGTTCTGGGAAAATGACTTCATTTTTTTAGCCTCAGTTTCCTCATTTGTGAAATGAGGGTGAAAATAGCTGAAGTACTTGCCTCACGAGGTTGTTGGGAAGTTCAAATGGGGACGGCTTTATAGCACTATATAAATGTCCATTATTATCTCAGTGACATTAATTAGAATAAATGCAGGAGAGAAAAACTGACTGGAGCACATCCTAAGGAGGGAGAGTTCATCTGGCTAATCCTACAGAAGCTATTAGTAAGAACTGTGTGGAAGACAATTTAATTTTAGGATTATTAGTAAGCATATTACTCATCCCCAATGAGTTCCTGAGATCGAAGGTGCTCGATCTCCCCCTCTTTTTCCCCACCCCTACACACACACACACACACACACACACACACACACACACACACACACACACGAGAATAGAGATCAATTCTGAAAACAGAATGAAACAAAACAAAGAAGACTTGGCAAATCGATAATCAGACCCCAAGATCTGATGGCATGAGATGAGATTGAAATGGGAAAGCTCTTCTGCTCACGGACTGGATCTGTGAAAATTTCCCAGAGTTTTAAATCTGTCTTTAAATGAATCACGCTTGGACTGAATGTCCCCAAAGTCTCAGCACAGCAGGTTTGAAAACTGAGTTAAGAGTTAAGACCACCCATATTTGAGCTGTTTCTTTGTTCCTGATGATCAACAGGTCCAATTTTCTCCCATTTGTATCGGCGCCTACATTTTAGGAACCCCAAATCTGCATTCTAACGAGAAGCTTTTTAATGCAATTTCTCAAGTGGGACAGTGACAAGAGGACGTGATTTGACCATGAGGATTCAGATCCTCACTCTGCCTGGTGAGTGACCTTGGACAAATCATTCACCGAAATCTCTCTGTTCCTCATTTGTAAAATACAGGATTTGGATTCCATGTTGTCTAAGGTTCCTTTTAGCTCTAGACCTAGGATTCTGGTCTCCTCCATTTTACCTAGTCCACTAGGCAAATTACTACTTCCCAGTTATCCTAGGTCCTCCAGATGCTCTAGGTGAGTGATCAAATCCGATTACGACTTCAGTTGTGGTTATGAAGTCAAGCCACCTGATGTTTTGGAGAATGCCCTCTCCCATTGTCTTTGATTCAGACATGGCTTTGGTTTGGGCTAATGTCTCTTGGAGAATTCTTGCTGCCCTGTGCTTGGTCACTCCCCACTCTCGTGATACTCAAGAACCCAGTGGAAGGTACCGAGTCCTTTCTGAGTGTGATTCCCAATATTCTACAGCATTAGCCCAACTCCCCATGGGAAAGAGTTGAGAAATTCTGTACTGTAATTAATTTTAAAACACAGCATTGGACATGTTGAGGAGAAAGCATTGTTAACCCAAGCAGAAGTTTTCTAGTAAACAGAATGGTTTGGGTATGTTTTAAAAATTGCATGTGATGGGAATACAAATATGGAAGAATTGTTTGTGTTTTTGGAAAGAAATCTGGATGTGAAGTCTGAAGACTAGGGTTCATTTTCCATCTCTGACCTCTTAAAAGCTGTGTGATTATGAGGAGGTTTTGTGATCATGGAAAAGCAATGAATACAGACGGGAGAAAGGGACTGACTGAATTTCCTGACTACCATTGCCTTTGTGATCTTGGACAGCTCCCCTCCACTCTCTTAGGGCTCCGTTTCCATACATGTATAAAATATGAAGAGGTTGAACCAGGTGATCTTTGAGGTCCCTTCCAGCATTAGAACAAGGTTCGCTCATCTATAAAATGGGAATAAATCATACTTGGAGTAACTAATAACTAACTCACAGCTGTTATGAGATAATGTATATAAAATGTTGCACCATATCTATCTAAAGAGTTAATCAGAAGTTAAATGACTTTTCAGGGTATGGATGAGGGCTGAGTGAAACTCAGGTCTTTCAAGAACCTTCATTTGACCATGGGAGAACTGAGTTACTTCTTTCTATTGAGGGAATAAGTCTCCTCCAGCTTAAAATCTATAATCCTATGAATGAAAATAATTTGTATTTTCTATGGGGCTAATTGAACCTTTAAAAATGGAGACCCCGAGGAGAGAGACATTAATAATAGTCTGGATATTTGGGACTTCTTCTGTTGACACCAGTCGTTTCTGTTTCCAGAAGCATGTAGCCAGTTCTAGATAGACCATATGGTTTTCCTGGCTTTTAATTCTTACCATGCTCTCATATCCCAATATTCCAGAATTCATAAACCCTGTTACTCGGGGAAAATGATCGATGAAGGGAAAATTGTAAGCAAATTATTTCAGATGCATAAGATGGGTTCGAGTTTGATATTCATTTATTATTTCAGTTCATATTTTATTTTTATAAGCAGGAGACAACATTGATTCAATATCACTTTGATATTTAATGGTGCCCTGTTTTATAAAACAAAACAAAATACCAGTGACCTCCGGGGTTGCCGGAGTGTTAAGAAACTCCTTGGGAGAATGGGGGTTTGGAAACTCCATGCTTCTTGGGAGTTTGGAAAAATTGCCAAAAGGAAGAATCCCCAATCCTGCCCATTGCGGGTCATTCGTATGTGCCATAACTTAAGTTCTGTCCGGCTCTCAGCTTAGCACAGCTAGTTTAGAACCAGCTCTGGTGTTCACAGCCACTATTATGATTTATGGCACTTCCAAATAAGTCCCTCAATCATAGGGAGTCTGGATCCCCACTACACTGGAATAGGGAGAACAGCTGGCTGATCTCCACAACCTAAGTTCATAACAATGAATAAATGAGGGCAGTAGGGTCTATTTTTTGAGTCTTTAAGAGACTTTGTCTCCCCCAAAGCTTCTATAATCTCCCCAAGAGAAAACTTTTTGTATTGCTCTTATTTTCAGAGGAGAATTTCATCAGAAACTTTTATAAATTCTGTAGCCTCAATGAAGACGTTCTTGGCAATCTGTGAGTTTAAAGATAGAAAGTGTCTTAGTTGTGAATTTCTCCATCTCCAAAATTTTACAAATGAGGAAACTGAAGCCTGAAGATGAAGTGATTCAGTCACATAAAATAAGGTATAGGCTTGGAAGAGATCCAGTCCCTTCATATTACAGATAAGGAAACTGAGGCTTAAAGTGGTAAAGTGACTTAGGATTCAGAATTTAGAGCTAGAAGGTCTTTTTGTTCAACCCTTTCATTTTGTAACTGAGCAAAATGAGGTTCACGTTAGTTAAGTGACTTGTTCATGAATGCAGTGGCTGACTGATCCAACCCATACCTGAACAAACCACTCTGCTCCAGCCCTGCTAACGAGCCATTGTTTTACCATCTCATTGGTTAAAAAGCAGCCAAATATTTACACACATATATTGTATCTAGGTTATATTGTAACACATGTAAAATGTATGGGATTACCTGTCATGGGGGGAGGGAGGGAGGGGATAATTTGGAAAAATGAATAAAAAAAAATTAAAATTAAAAAAAAATTAAAAAAAAAAAAAGCAGCCAAAGATTCTGGAGGAGACCGGTCTGTGGTAAACTGTGTCTTATTAAAAATCTCCACCACATTTAATTTATTCATATGTACATGAGAAAACTTTGTCCTATGGAACCCTATGGAACCTGCCATTTCTCTTTCATTGCATATCTAATTAACTTTGGTTGTTGAAAGGCCTTGGTTAACAGTATCACCTCCTGCTCAGGACATAATTTCTAGGTGAAGAAAGTCAGCCTAGATGGTTCCACTTTATAGCTTTCCTTTTGAGACTCCTCCTAGTTTACCCTACTATAGCTTGTTATATACTTGTTTTTCTTTAGACCATAAGCTCTCTGAGGGAAGGCGCTCGTTTTTGCTTTTCTTTGTATTCTCTGGCTATATATTCGAGCCTGGCATACAGCTGATGCTTAATAAATGCTTATTGATGTGAATGTGAATATAGAATATCTCTGGATCTTGATAGGAGAATTCCCCCAAATTATTAGAAATAGAAGAAGAGCAGAAACAAGCATTTGTTAATGAGTCCCTGTTATGTAGTAACAGGTTGTACCCCAGTCCTGGTTCTGGTATTACAGAAGTTCTGGTATAAGAGAGAGAGAGAACACCATGTAAAGTCGGGGAGAAGATCATAGATGACACTGGAGGGATCTTAGGGATCCTCTCTCTAACCTACTCCTTTGACAGATGTAGAAATAAATCCAAGGACACCCCAAGGTCATTCATGCCCAGAGCACAAAGTCACAGAATCAGGAGGTCGGATTCCAAATCCAGGATCTTCCTGCTGTGTCACGCTGCCTCCAGATGAAATCATTTTCAAAATGAAGATGAGAAATAATCTTGGGAATGTGTCATTTTAAATTAAGGTTTGTTTTTCTGGAAATACCCAAATGATAGGTACAGTGAGGTGATAATAAGAATCCCTTGCTTTGGTTCTTGGGTGGCTACCATGACAGTCATAGACTTTTTTTTTTTTATTTTCAGTCAAAGGCAGGATAGAATTCTGATTTGCCCAGATTCTGCAGCTTTCCATCATTGGCTGGTCCATTGTTAACCCCTTGAAAGCCATTGTAGAGGGGAAAGTGAATATGATACAGTTAGGAAACATCTCCTATTTGGAGTTAGAAGAGGAAAACTGTCTCTGCTGCTTGCTCTATGAGCTTGCCCAAGTCACAGCCTAAGCTTTCTCGCCAGGAAGGGAAAAGGTTGAATTCAATGGTTGCTCTCATCTCTCAGTCTGAGTTCTGCCATCATGGTTTCTGGAACAGGAGACTGGCAGGTCAGCCTCTGCTTTAGGAACATAAACTCCTAAGGCTGCGTGTGGGAACATGGCCTGGGGAGGAGAGAGATGGGGCAAGGCCAATCCCGTTCTGGGTCATCCTCCAAAATCTGAACGGACACACTGGCTCCTCCTCCACTGACCTATGTTTTAGGCTAAGAACTGGCGCCGTTATTGATCCTTGCCATTGAGCTCTCTTCTACGACTCTATGCTTTGGTATATTCTGCTTCTCTCAAGGATCTGGGATCGCACTCTTGTGGCTTTTGGAAAGCAGAGAATTGCTTATTAGTGGTTTCGTGGGATTCTTCCAGGAGCCACAAGCATCCAGCCACCTGGTGGGCTACCCACCAGGCCCTGGCTGAGATAACCAGAGCAAGGCCACTCAGTGGGACTGTGAACTCACTGTGGAAGAAGGCTCAGTCCATTCCTTTTCTTTCCTTCTGTCTAGGTACCTGGTGAGCCTAGATTTCTTTGCTATCCTCCTGTCTACATTTTTCCTTCTGTTGGGAGGTGCAGGAAGCTGCTCACACCTATCACACTTTTCTCTATGGCCCTCAATATTCAAGGTTGCAGCATACAAATGGACCACCCCATTTTATTCATTCAATCATTGTTTTCATGTTTTATATTTTATATTTTTGCCTTTCTATCACAGCCATTTGGGGACATGGCCCCTCCACAAAAGCATCCTCCCTTATTTGTAGCAAAGAAAAAAAGTTAAGCAAAAGCAGCAGACGTTATTATCAGGTACGATGACGTATGTGCCATTGCACACCCCTGGCCCCCCACCTTTCTGAGAACCTTTGTCCCTGTTTTTTTTTTTTTAATAATTAGACATCATTTAGTAACCCGCCTCGCTCCCCCTTTCCCTCCATCCCCTTTAAGGGCAGGCAGTTCTGTGTCTCCATGCCACCTTGCTGTCTCGTCCTGTGCTTCCCCTGGGGAGCCCTCTTTCTGGGGTCTTCCTTAAAGCCTTCCCCTTTCTTGGAGCCCGTCATTATCTTTGTCTAAAGGTCACGGCTAAATTGAATCAAAGGAAAGCTGTGTGTTCCTGGGATGCACAAAGGCCGTATTGACTTCCCTAATCCAGTTTGCTGAGGGGTGAGAGAATTAAATTAGATATCTAAGCACAGAAATGGAGAGCCTTTGAAAACAAAAGATAAGGAGACAAGGCCGCTTTTTCCCTTTTTTTTTCTTTTTCCCTGGGAGCTTGGGGCTCAAGATTTTGCAGGTGTGTCATTTGATCCGTGGCTCGCATCGATCAGAACTGTGCCAATGCATATTTAATTAGCAAGGGGACCCTGGATGCATTTTAGCCATCATCCCTATATTGAATGGACTGTCAGACTTTGTGAATGCTTCCCCACCCCCAGTCGCCTCCTCCCTGGTCTCCCCCCACCCCTTTGCTTCAGTTGTTTGGGAAAGCTTCTGCATTTTGTCTGAGCTGCTAAAAAGTTTCTTTGTTTTTAGCTGCTGATGCATACACCACCACTGAGGAGAATACAAACAAGGAAAGTCCTAAAGTGTTTATTTTGTCTAGGAAGACAGGGGCTGAACCAATAGGATTCCTTTGGGGAGGATTTTCAAGCCCTTTGGAAATTTTTTTTTTAAAGAGAAAGGGGGGAAAATGAAGCTAAGTGTATTCATGTTTACAGGGGGCAGGAAAGTGGTCCATTATAAGTTTTTTTTTTCCCTTTAAATCACACAATAATCCCTAAAAATTAACCCTATCAACTGGAGGCTATGACATTGGACGTATCCTCCAATATAGGACATCGGAGGCCGAAGTCGATCCAATAACTGTTTCTTTGTTCGAGCTTCTGTATTTATTTGATAGCCAGGAACCCAAAAGGGCTTTTCATGCACATCTACGGACCCTTCCACGGCCTGGGCAGAAATCCCAAACTTTGTCCCAGGATTCTAGAATGGCAGCCCCAAAACTGACAAGGAGCAGAAACTGATGGCTCCGAAAGCGAGGCTGATGGTCCTCCCCGTTCTGGGCAGATATAAAAGTGGCTCTTGGACTTGGAGCCGTCCTCTGGACCCGGGAGGGCCAGGGGCTTGGAGCTCTTCCTCCCTGGTTATTCCGGGGGCTTCTTTTTTCTGCTCAGGTTATAAAGCTCCAGCTGACTTAGACAAAGTCTTGCCCGAAAAGCAGATGTAATACACAAAATGGGCTTGGAATAAAAAGCAACAGACTGCGAGCACATGGTCGGAGCTCATTGAAACGCACCAGCATCGCCCTGGCTGGCTGTGCTCAGGGGCTAGTCTACTTTTGAGGTGGCTTCTTACTGGTCAAGGAACAAGGATTTTTTTTGTGCGGGCCACAGTCTCGTTGCAGAGGCTGATGGGAAAATCATTTGCATACATCTTGTTACAAAGGATGACTACTTCCTGGCTTAGACAAAGTGTTGCCTGATAAACAGACTTAACACACAAGTGTCTGTCTGGAATAAACAACAGCGAGCTGTAATTTCCATTTCCATTATCAGTGATAATCTCTTTCCCAGTATTGGAGAATTAAGAACCTTCTTCTTAAAACGAAACAAAACAAATTAAAAAAAAAAAAAAAAAAACAGACCTGCTTTGCTGGGATTTTACACCAGAATCTTTATTTGGGTATTGAAGAGTTGGAGCATATTGGCCATAGGTCCAGGTTGATTTAAAAAGAAAAAAAAAAAAAAAGAAAATGTGTCTGGATGAGCAGTTATGTAAATGAGCACTGAGTATAAGACACAAGGTATGGTGACTGGGAAAGTCCACACTCAACTTGCAGACCCAGTAATTCGCTTTTCATTTAAAAAAGCAATTCTCCCAGAATTCTAGACATATGAAAAAAAATTGTTTAGAATAGCTCGTGCTTCCCTGCCTCCTTCTGTATTAATTGCCTTTTGACTCATTAATGGACTGCTTTTAAAAACCTGAAAGCCCCAAAGACAAATGAACTTTTCTATGTTCATACATGTCGTTACTATACTAAACTGCCTTTCCCATCACAAGCCATAATATACATTTAATTTTGTGTGAGGGGGAAAGGAATAAGAGGTTCCTGGGGTATTAAGTAATTTGGTATCTGGAGGCTAATCTGCCACAGACAGGCCTCTGGCTAGATGCTGCAGCCGGGCTGAGCCGGTGCTTTTGGTTTCAGCTCAGTCCAGTTCTCCCAAAGCATCTCAGGCTGTTATTTCTTAAAATAGAGATAAACACTCTCCTTCATCTTTCAAACTCTTATCCGAGTGTTTCAGTCTATTTCAATCATGTCAAAAAAAAGAGAATATATATTAGATGTATATACATATATGTATAATATATGTTTATATATTTAAGATTTTTTTGTATTATTAGCTTCTTTGAAAGTCTGGTTAATTCTAAGCATCCCTACTTAGAACAATATTTTAAATGCATAAAACACATAGAATTATTACAAAGAATGACAAATATAGTGAAATACAATTTTTTTAAAGTCATTAATAAAAAAGTTCAGGAACCCTAAGTTTAGAACTCTTAGTTTAAAAAATTTTTGTGTTCACATACACACACAGATATAGATAGATACATATTATATGTATTGGTTTTGTATATTAATATATATATATTATATTATATTCTGAATATCCTGTGGATATTCCTCTTTTTACCTTATTGTAATTTCCCAAATACTCCACCTTCTCTTGCCACAAAGTACAGTGGGGGGGAAATCAGCTCACTGGCCGAGGCTGACAATGTCTTATGTCTTTCTGCTTCTGTCGTCCACCACCTCTCTACCCAGAGGAGAGAGGTCGCTTTAGCGACAGTGTATTATTAAAAGTCGTGGTTATTAGTACATTTATTTTTCAAAGTTCTGTTGCTGTCCTATGTTGAAAACTTTAGAAAATGGCGTCAGGGAATCTCTCCTAACCATTCGTGACTCCTTAGAATGCCTTTCCTCTGTATTTCACTGTGAAGTTATTTCTCCTTGAGAGACCTAGCTGTGGGAGACTGATGTTCTGAGACACAACACTTTTCCAGGGTTTTGAATCCGACTTGTGATTTTTAGTGCATCAAAATCCAGAACACTTGGGGACGTCAGTAGGTTAAGCTGCTTTATTTAATGCATTACTTGCTTTTTTTTTATGCCTCATTTTCCAGTACCTCTTTGTTCTCCTACAAACAGATAAACAAAAACAAACAAATCCAACACGTTTATGACTAGGTGGTAGAACTATTGACTCACTCTCCAACCTAAACAGTTTTATCAGACAGAGTCCCGACTAAACAGATGGGACTTGGACTGGGAATGCCAAAAAAAAAAAAAAAAAAAAAAAAAAAAAAGAAAGAAAGAAAGAAAAAAGGGGGAAAAAAGCCCGCCTTGCCAAATTTCTATAAGAGTAATATTTTTTTGCAGATCCTTTCTGAGAAAAGCATTTGCGCAAAAAGAAACAAAAAAAAGTTTTGAGAAAGAGAACAGTCACTTGAGCTGTGTAATGATGTGAAGACTATCCTGAAAATGTCAGACAGGAGAGTTGAAGGGGTGTCTCCTGAACAGCAGCTGGCCACTCTCTGGGTGGTCTGATGGAGCTCTTCCAAGACACTGGCCACATGGGTATAGCCCCCTCTTTCCATCTGAATCCATATGAGAGTGGGCAGCCGCCGAGGTTCTGTTCCATCCCTCCAACTCATGGCTCTCCCCTCTTTTCATTTTCCTCCTCTTTCCTCCCTGACTTAGCCCCGACAATATTAGACACGTAAGGGCCATCTCAAGAATCCTCCACTGGCAAAATCTAAAGCCTATTGTGGTTGCTAAAATTTTAAGATTATTAGTATATAAATGGAATTCACATTCAAAGTCGGTTACTTTTTTATTGAGACAGTGGACTTGGGTCCATTCCCTTAAAAAAAAAATCATTCATTTATTTAAAGTGAGGGGAGTTCCAATTGGAAAGGACTCGGAGAGTTAGCAAAAATAATCACTTCATAATTTAACAGCATTTGTAAATTAAGTTTCTTGCTGAATTATGTTTAAAAAAACAAATCTGGTTAGCAATAATACTAGCTGAAATATTTGATATATGTAATGCTTTTAAGATGTGCAGATTGCTTTATTTACATGACCTCATTTAATCATGGGTAAATTCCAATGGTTAATGCTAAACCTTTTGCATTAAAACCAAAAGTTTTGCTCACTTACTGGATTTAGAAAGATATTACCCATACACTCCAAGTGCTAATAATTGCTGCTTTTTAATGATGCCGACTTAGTGATCATGTTGCATTCTGTTCTTTCTTCATCAGAACTGTCTGGTTAATATGGAAATTGGCTGGTTAATGCTTACACTGTCCTAAGTTTGGACTTTGCCTATGACCTCTACACACAGATAGATAGACTTTTGAGACTTTAAAAAAGAGATTTAAGAATTGTGCAACATTTTTAAACATTTTTGTCATCAAGGCCATAGGTATACCGCAAAAAATAAGAACATTTCCTGAATTTCATATAGCAATTATGTAAAATGTTTCTGCAAGTATTTAATTGTTTGGCTATTGAGCATAATTAGACCATCCTGATCATTTAGGAGATTTTGGAATTTTTGTTCTGTAGCAAAATATTGGGCAACAGGGATGATCATTACAGATCAGTCTTGAACTTCAAAATATTCATTTGACATCCTTGCTTTTCAAATTCTAAAGTGGTGAACCCAAAAGAGACCTTAAGATATTCTGTAACTCAGCTCTGTCTAAAGTAGCAGCTCCCTACTTAAGTCACACAAGAAAGATAACTGGATATCGTCTTTTTGAAGCTCTTAAAAAAAAAAAAAACCCAACTTTATTAAGTCCCCCTTTTCGTGATAGACTATTGTTTATCCAAATAAATACTATCATATTGTCACAGAATAACTTAGGTTTTTTTTTTAAGTTTGTACAGTCATAGAATTAAATCCAGAAAAGATTTTAGAGATCATTGAGTCAGATCCCCTCATTTTTTAGGTGAGGAAAGTGAGGTCTGCAGAGAGGAAGTGTCTTGTCCAGATCGCTCAGCTGGTAAATAGCAGAACCAGATTCAAACCCCTGCCCTCTGGCTCCAAATCCAGGGTTTCCTTTCCATTACATATTTTTTCAGGCTAATCAACCCAGTACCTCTGATGGATCCTCATAGACCCAATTTTTCTTTCCTATCTGTGGATGTTCTGTATTTTTTATAATTTCGGATTTTTATTGCTCTTAAATGTGGAACAGCATTTTAGATGTTGGCAAAAACATTAGACTTGTAGTCAGAATCTCAGCTTCATTTTTGAAGGGCCCAATGACATCAAGGATAATATCTTGACTGGGATTTAAGTGAGACCGAGCTGCAAAAGTCCTCAGCCTTACTCTGTCCTCCAGAGTCATCAAAGTGCAATGGCAGGACAGAAGTCAGGACAGCTGGCAGTGGCCCAGGATGCAGTTTTATTTAAAAAACAAAACAAAAACAGCGTAGAACATCAGTACAAACAACTGAACTTTTTTCTCTAACGCAACTAATCGTTTATTTCCTCAGAAAAAAAATATTTTAACACTATTTATTCTACCTCCTCTGTTTTCCTATCAGATTTTTCTGTCTTTTCCTTCTCTTCTTCCGTGGCCATAGTTAGTAGGTAATATCCTCTTCTGGTTCTATTTTTTTTTTGTCTTTGTATTATTGCATAAAGTTATTTCCAATTTTCTTTCTATTTCTCATACTTGTTGACCTTAATTTCACTGACATTTCACTAAATAAAGATGCTGCAATTTATTCAGCTACATACCTATTGTTGGACATTTAGTTCTTTCTTCCTTGTTCTTTTGTTCTTTCCTTCTTTCTTTCTCTCTTTTCTTCTTTCTTTTTGTTTCTTTCATTCTATCTTCCTTCCTCCCTCCCTCCCTCCCTTCCTTCCTTCCTTCCTTCCTTCTTTCCTTCCTTCCTTCCTTCCTTCCTTCCTTCCTTCCTTCCTTCCTTCCTTCCTTCCTTCCTTCCTTCCTTCCTTCCTTCCTTCCTTCCTTCCTTCCTTCCTTCCTTCCTTCCTTCCTTCCTTCCTTCCTTCCTTCCTTCCTTCCTTCCTTCCTTCCTTCCTTCCTTCCTTCCTTCCTCTCTTCTAAATGAGTGACAAAGAATACTACTTGCAAAATCTTTAAATATACAGTTTCCTTTTTTAAAAAAACTTATTCTTGGTTACATTTAGAGTTGTATATATTCACAGGCAAATAAGTTCAGCTCTCTGTGGTTCTGTTTCTTCTGTTAAATGGGGGTGGCAATGATAGTCACATGCGGTGTTCATAAGTACAGCACAAATACCACACCATTGGTATTATATAATGCACTACATAAATTTGAGTTGCCGTCATGACAATAATCCCAGCTTTGCTATAAGCATCCTACTCTGGGGAAATTGAAACTCAGATGGGTGAATCGTGTGCTTGAAACCATTCGGTGTCAGGAGTGGAGGGAAAAAAATCTCCATTTTCCCGGCATATTTCCCCCCCCCCCACCTGCCCCTGTATCTCCCCTATAGTAACATCAAATCAATATCATCTCTGTTTCCTTGTTTGTTTTGTTGAGGGGCAGCTCGCAGGGGAAAGAGCATTGCTCTTACCCTCAGTTCCTCATCTCTTTCTTATTTCCAAACTTGAGTGTCTTCCAATGGGTGTTCATGCTATCCTGTAGAGGCGCAGAATACGGTGGCACCTCCCTCTCTCTGCCCTTTTTGTTCAGTTATGATATTACTGTGATCAATGAGAGACACGGGGGGGCTCAGTGGAGAAAGATAGTTTCAGGGTCAGGAAATGTCGGGTTCAAGGGTTACCTTCAGTGCCCCACACAACTCTCTGAGACTGTGAGTTGCAGGAACCGATCAGGATGTGTAGGGGGAATTTTCTCACCATGAGCTCCTGATATAAATGAAATCTGGATTTTTAAAGAGCTAATTTTATTATTATTTAGAATATTTCTGTACTCTGAGACTTCGCTGTATCTGAGATTGTATTAATGGGGGCATTCCCTCTAACAACGTAGATTTCAAGGCTGCTTTTATTTCTGTTTGGGGGTTTGGGGGAGGCAGTTGGGTTAAGTGTCTTGCCCAGGTTACACAACTAGTAAGTGTTGGGTACCTGAGGCTGGCTATGAATTCAATTCCTCTGACTCCAGGGCTGGCGCTTGATCCACTATGGCGCCACCTAGTGCCCCGAGATTTCAAGCCTGTGGGGATTGGTCTATGCAGTAAGAGTTTTTGTCTGTGCCTTAGGTAAACCTCTCAGAGGGATCCAGTTCATCTTATCATAAATTTATATGCACAAACATATACATATATATGTATAAATATATATATATATGTCATCATACATGGAATACATTTACTTTTAGAATATATTTCATGTGTAATGTATATACCATATTTATATATTTATATTATATATAAATATGTGTATGTTTGCATGTATATATAAGTTTGCTTGTGTGTGTATGATCTCTGCCATCTCTAAAGCTCTTGTTTTGCAGAAGACCCTCACCACATTCCTGTGAAACTTTGTTGGTAGCTACTATTATTTCTCAGGTTTTTATAACTCCATTTTACAGAAAAGGAAACTGAGGCTTGGAAATATTTAAGTTGTTCCAGATGACGCAATTAGCAAACAGCAGATGGAAGGCCTTTCTTGCACCGTACCCTACTGCTATCATGCAAAGACCCATCCATCATCCGACACACTGGCCCTGGGCTCTCTCTCTCTCTCTGTGTCCTAGAATCTCCTCTGTAGGGGTACCTTCCAGGTGCGGATCAATAATATTGACTCCATGCTACATGGTTTTTCTCTCCCTTCTCAATTCTCCTCCTGAGTGGATTAGCCTTAAAATCCACTTAGCCTCCATAATAATATAACCAACACGCATCCCTGGTGACCGTTTCTACAGAATATAAGCCTGTCTTTTTAGGGCATATATTTAGGATATTAGGAATATCCTAGAATATTCTAAGAATATTCATGATTTCATTGACTTGACGCCAACTTTCTCCACTCACATGGGCTCCATCGATATCTTATGTATGTTTTTAGAAGCAGAGGCTTTATAACTTGAAGAGGAGCTCAACAGTCTAGTTTCTTCATTTTACAAGGAAGGAAACTGAGGTTAAGAGAGATTTAAGAGGTTTGTCTCAGGGCAGTAGGAGCAGGGTTTCGAGAGCCTAAAATTCTGATTTCTGAATTTTCTGCTTCTAAATACATTGTTGTTTTTCCACCACACCTTTCACATCTGCTCAGATTCCATTACTATGGGCAAAATTGTCATCTTCCTCACAGCCATCATCATCATCATCATCATCATCATCATCATCATCATCATCATCATCTCCTCTGGACTCATGTAGGTTAGATTCAGGCTTGAAGCCTTTCTCCCTTAGTAGGATCTTCCAGAGCTTAGCCTCTAAGGGATGTTCTCTCTAGTACACTGGGCACTGAGGTCATCCAACTTCAGTGACAGTTTGGAACAAAAAGATTTAAATACCCATTCCTCTTTTATTCATGCTCTGTTACCCAGTGACTTTTAGAAAGTTGGCCCAACAGGTAAAAGGCTCGTGGTTCTGTTTGCTTTGTCTTGAGGAACATAAAACACGTCATTGAAAGTCTCCATTTGGGATAGATCAGTCCTAAGCAGGTTACCTCACTTCACTTGTCAGTGCAAAGTCAAGGAGTACACGTGAGCTCTTCAGAGAGGAACCGTCAGAAGACGGGACGGAGAGCCGAGGAAATACCCGGTCATGGGGATGAGTCAGGAATTCAGTTAGGAGTTTTTGATACTCCCACAAAGAACCAGCTTATGGAAGCGGAGGCTGCTACTTGACGCATTAGTATTTCTTTTATTCCTTTCCCCAGTGATTTTTGTCGATAGTGAAATATCTTTGTCTGAGCACTCTGGCAATGTGGCCGTAGGCGCCATAAAAGTGCAGAGATAGATGGATGCTAGTTCAATTAAGCGGTCTGATCCCAGCCTCCTATATGCTACCCTTGTCTATTTTAGGTTTAAATTTCTGCTCATACATTTTTTAAAAACCAAAAGAAACATTACTTTTCAAGGTTATGTTGAAGTCTAAGCTTCCTTAAACAAAAAGCTGATCCCCAGATGAAAAAGAAAAATTGATAACTCTAATGCACTTCCTCATAATAATGTTTCCAAGTCCATCTGAAATCATTTAAATATACTCCTTAATAACATTCGCTTCATCATAATATTCAAAATCTTTGGCTTCCAACCAAAGCCAGCCTAAGGCAGCAGGGCAACTCCCAGCTGCTGCTAGTGCTGCCGGCCTCTGGATCCAAGAGGGACTCCAAAATACGGTTCTCTTTGACTAATTTTTTTATTATTATATGTGGTGAAATTCAGGTGGCAATAATATTATGAAGTAAAATTTTAAAAAGAGTCAATTATGAAATGTACTTTTCAGTTATGAAAAGTCTTCATCAACTATTGAGAACAAAGGAGCAAATGAATTGTTAACCTTCTCTGCTCCAAGAGTGATATTATTGATTGAATGCAAACACTTAAGAAGGAGATCTTTCATTTGGATAAATTATGTATGGATAGAAATTAATTTATACCTCTGGCCAGTCACCTGTTCAGCTCCACACTCAGAAGCATTAGTGACCCTTTGTAATATCAGAGGCAGTCTCTATCCGGAACGCCCAACTGGGGAGCCTTTCGGAGGACTCAAAGGTTCTACTGGAGTCAGAAAGATATGTCAGGAAAATGAGGGAGGGGGGGAGAAGGGACCGGATCCTCCAGGCTGCTCACATCCCATGATAACTAAAGTTAAAAGGGATGACCAGTCCATTTTAATAGGTAGGTCACTCCCAGATGACAGGATCTGCAACTTGAGAAATCAAATTCTATTTGTGAAACTACGGCCAGAGAGCTGCCTTCTGCAGTGTTTATTGCTGAGCCTTTCAGAAACAGGCTCAGTCCCCTTGCATACCAATTCCCTCCTCCCCATCTCCTCACTGTGTAGTGGAGAAGTTTTTGTTTTTAAAAATTCATTCCCTAAACACATCTTGCTACCTTTCATCGCGTTCCTCGTCCTACATCCCTGTTTCATTTTTATAGAGGGAGAGGAGAAAAGCAAATGTAAAGGTTAAATGCAAAAGAACAAAGAATACTACTTTCAGATTCCGAACTATTTAGCTTGTGAGGGTGTGTGTGTGTGTGTATGTTTGTGTGTGCTTAGGTTCACTAGCATCTTTCCTTTTTTAATTTTATTAGCTCCCTCAGGAAACCCACACACTTACTATAAAGCCAGTGGGACCAAAAATTGTATTTTTCTTAAATTGCCTGTGTATGGAAATTGGTGAAAACTAAAGACACCATGCTTAGGAACTAAAATACGGGCTCAACTTCTCTCCAAAAACCTGGAGTCACCAGAGTTGAAAGAGTCAGATTTCTAAAGAAAATAGTCCTATGGATTAAACACGATGTTCGCCTCCGGTGACATGATTGAGGTTGGCAAGGGGGCGGGAGCAACCTTCTCTTTCTGGAAAAAAAGAACTATATTATCTTTTCCTTTTAGCTTAGTTAGAGGTGCCAACAGTTTAACTAGCCCTTTCTAAGGCAGAAATAAGGAACGTTTTGTCCATTCACTGAAATACATTAAATTATTATTTTTTTAGAAGATTGATTTATCACTTATCGTGACAAAAGTACACAATTTCCTCTAAGAACAATGATTTTCACCTCCCCGGCTGTCTGCTAAGCCTGTGCAAATTTCTGTAATTGACATTTAAAATATGATTCCTATATAAAAGCTTTTGGCATCTTTTCCCCACTTCTCCAATTTTTGGTGAGGACTTTCTGTTCTTTTTGATAAGTAATTGTAAGCGATTTCTTTTTTAAAGTTTTTTTTGACATTTAGAGCTTTTATTTTTATTTGTGCTACAAAAACTGTTGCCAGATGATTAAAAGTATGACTTTGCCAGGCTTAAATCCCCATTTCAATTTTCTTGCCTCCTGTTCCTTAGACCTTTGAATGGGTACGGAATCATTCTCTCAGGCATTTTCTGGGGAGCTAATCTATAGAGTCACCAGGTTATAGATATTTTTAAAAATCTGAATATTTAAAATATGCATTTTCTTTATAGTACTTTCCTATAATTAAAATCCTCATTTGCTTAAAAGGAGGGAGCCTTTCTAAAGCAATAAATTAGCATTGTTTGACCCAGGGTCACTAGTAGTGCTGATTCTTTCTGGCTTATTAATACCTCAAAGAAAAAGAAGAAAGATGTAATAATTCTCCTCAATAGATGTAAGATTTTCCATTTAATCACAAAGAAGGCTCATGACCTTTGATCTTGCCTTGACTTCTTACAGAAATCTGGTCAAAATTTCAGTGAATCCTCAACCTGGGGAAGTCGAGGTGAAGTTGGGATGGAGGCCGTCCAAAGGCGTCCTTCTTTGGGGAGTTTTCTGTGAATTGTTTTAGAGGCAGAATCCTCCACTTTTTTGTCTGATGTCTCCCCTGCCCAGTAAGCATAATCACTTAGGAATGCCGCCCAACAAACACCCACCGGGCTTTCTTTTGGCCTTTGGAAATTGACTTGATTTTAAAACTCTGTCATTAGAAATTGGGTGTTTTCTGGTTTTAGATAAATAATAATAATAATAACTAAAATTTATAAAGTATTAGATACATACTATGCTAAGTGCTTAATAGATAGATATTGTCTCATTTGATCCTTACAACCCATGTACCAAAGTGCTATTAAATGTTGAATTGAAGAAGTTCTATTATATTTAACGTTTTAATGATTTTATTTTTTTACTTTTGCCATCATGGGCGCCTTTTATCTTCTCCCTTTATTGCCCCCCAGTTAAACCCTCCTTTTTTAACACGGAAAAACCATGAGAGTGCAAAGTCTGGTACTAGAATCATTCAACATTTCAGTTCCACAGTTCCTTCCAGAAGAGGGTCATAGGCGTTTTAGATTTTTAGTTAGGAAGAACCTCAGAGTTCATTTAGTTTAATTCCATCCTGTTCCAGACGGGAAAACTGAGGCCCAGAAAAGCTGTTTTAATTTGTTATTATAGTGACGTAGACAACGAACTACTTTTGTAAATAATGGTATTTTTTGAAGGTACAAAACAAGCCTGAGTGGGGGATTCTTTCTCCCTCTCCCTCATGGCTTCCCTCCCAACTTTCCCAAACATTTTAATATTTGATAATTTAACCCATAAAATGGCATTTCATACTTGTTGGGAAGGGTCCCTGTGGCCTAGCTCATTGCTCCAAGCCAGCGTGCACCCCGTCACTTTTGATGGGGTGCGCTCCAGCAAGCATTCATCTGAATTTGTACAGCCTTACTGCAGAGATTTAAAAAAAACCCACCAGAACTTGTTACTGTTGTTTGATTGCTTTTATATACCAGCTTCAAAATATGTTTTGACATTTTATTATGCTGTGAATCAAGCCTCAGATGGGTGTCATGAAGGATGAAGTCTTCCCCAGACTCCAGCGAGTAAATACCGAGCGGAGGCGCTGGGGGAGCGGACCCCAGGAGCTCTGGGCTCGGCCCCTCGGCCCGGGAGCCGGTTCCATGTCCTCTCGGGCGGGCCCCGGGCCCTCAGCGTGTCCGGTTCTCACCTCCCCACTCCTGCTTCGCTCTCTCAACCCTTCCGAGGACGTCTGGCGCCTCTGAGCCTCCTTCCACAGCAGACCCTGTAATTTTTGGCTGTCTTTTTCTGTTTTTCAGACTCGAGTCAATCTGAAAGTCCCAGCCAGCCAAGTGAAGCCGACATCAAGGACCAGCCAGAAAATGGTAAGTTTAGCCCGGGGCAAGCCCGCTGCCTGGGCCCCAAGCCCCCAGCTGCGCCTCCAGCCCAGAAACTTCCCCAACTTGAGACCTCGGCAGAATGCTGAGCTCTCCGACCGTTGGCCTGGAGACCAGCCAGTCCTCCAAGCTGGAGGGGACCTGAGCAGCATCCGGGCCAAGTCCCCTGTAGTTCTCCAGCAAACGGTCCTGGGGGCCTTGGATGCCCCCAGAGACAGGGGGATCACTACCTTCCAAGGCAACCTTGGGAGTCTTTTTAGAGAGTCATCAACAAGCATTTATTATTAAAAACCTGGAACTGGGCTAACCACTAGGGATGCAAAGAAAAGCAGTTTTAAAGGAGACTTTCTTTCCCTTAAGCCTTTTTCACCTTGTACTTACTGAGTGGAAGGCATTAGGGAGCCCATGAACAATTTTGAACAGAGAAATGATATTTCCTATTGGATAGCACCGCCGCCCCCCCCCCCCCCAAAAAGTAAAAAACTAACTCTACAAAAAACCCAAAAGAAAGCAGCATTGGGCTCTAGGAATCAGGGGACAGAGTTTTGGCCTTTGCCCTGCCTCCAACTCACTATATAAATGTGGACAAGGCACTTACACCCCGGCCTCAGTTTCCCCATCTGTAAAACAGGGCTGTTGGGCTCGATGACTCCTAAGGTCCTTTCCAGCTCCCCCTGTGTAATGGCTGGAGAACGGCATTCTTGTCCAGGATACCTGAGGCCCTCAATCAGAAACTTTCAGAACCTGGGTTGGAAGCTGTGACTTTGGCAGATATTGGTGCTGAACTCACCACTTTGTTCACCGATAACTTGGAAAAAATGAAGCCCTTTAAGGTTTTTGCTTTAAATTTCACTTTGCGTCGCCATCATGTTAACTCCGTTCATCCCAAACCAAAGTTTTCCTTGGGATAAAGTTCTTAGTCCCTCGGGGTTCTAGGGACCTCTCTGCCAATGCACATGGCAGGGAACTTTTCCACAAGGGAATTCCCTGTGTCAGTGACATTGTGGGTTCAGTTCCCATGTCTCTATCGAAACATATATTGAGTTTCATCAACATAGATGAACTCCTCCATCAGGGATTTCGGGGATGTCTGTTACTGCTCTCCTGGTGTCATGGTCTGTCTCATGAATGCTGTGGGATTCTGGTCCAAGTTCTTCCTCGGAGAGGAACCATCCACCCTATTGGTGGCCTACCTTTGGACCTACGTGATATGTGTGCTCTACTATTGTTGTTCTGTAACGTGTAACATTGTTCCGTCGTTCTTCAGGGGAAGGAAAAGATATTCTCTGTGATGGTCCTCCTGGACAGTTTGGAAAATAACACTACTTTTATTTATTTATAATTTTTTCTCTACTTTTGGAGAAAAGGTTGAAGGAAGCTTGTGGGATAGTTCTAAAAACAATACTACTTTTATTTATTTTTATTTTTTTTTCTACTTTTGGAGAAAAGGCTGGAGGAAACTTATGGGATAGTTCTAAAAACAATACTACTTTTATTTATTTTTATTTTTTTTTTCTACTTTTGGAGAAAGGGCTGAAGGAAACTTATAGGATAGTTTTAAAAATAATACTACTTTATTTTTATTTTTTCTCTACTTTTGGAGAAAAGATTGAAGGAAGCTTATTGGATAGTTTTAAAAAACAATACTACTTTAATTTATTTTTATTTTTTCTCTACTTTTGGAGAAAAGGTTGAAGGAAGCTTGTTGGATAGTTTTAAAAAAATACTACTTTTATTTATTTTTAATTTTTCTCTACTTTTGGAGAAAAGGCTGGAGGAAGCTTGTTAATGCGAGTTGGTTCTCATCAAGTGACTGAACACCCCAATCCCTTAAATAATTCCTTTCCAGCTTCCCTGACTGAGCTAATTCCTGTCTTCTTCCTTTGATGGCTCTCAGTATTTTTGTTGTTTCTCCTTCCCTGTGCCTTTCCTGATTGCAAGAACTTGAATTATGGTCAACTCTCGGGAGAAATCTGGAGTCAGAGGCCCCGAATTTGAATCTCCCTTTCTGCCCCTCTGTCCCTGTGACCCCGACAAGCTTCCCTGTGCCTTAGTTCCCTCCTCCATCAGAGGAAGGGATCGGTCTCGACAGATCTCCTGTAATCTGCCATCTGTGATTCAGTGATCTTACCCTACGAGACAAACCCTCTATCCCAGAGAATGCTTTTCATTTCCTAAGCTTCAGCACTTCTGTGAATTGTGAGATACCCAAATCACATGTCCCACTGTTCCTCTCCTCATCCTACTGTTTCCTTCATCCACATATTTTTAGCTGACATTTCTCCAGAGCTTTAAATTCTGAAACATGCTTTACATGAAATATGCGTGTATAAGTGCATACATGTGTGTATACATAAATATATCTACACATACACACACATCCTCCATGGCCTACATAGATTATGCTGAATTGCTTGCTAATAAGTACAAAAATTTACACTTACATGTGCTTTTAAATTTTAATTTTAATTTTTTGTCCAGATCTGTGATTTTATTGGTATAGGGGAATTCCAACAAAGGCACTTTCTGGATGAAAACAGATCAGCCTCCGATCTTTAATTTATTGTCTTACAGAGCAGTGTAGGGCACTTCGAGGTTATGTAGAATCTTACAATACTTATATCTTAAAGGCAGACCTTGATCCCAAATCTCCTTGACTTTGAGACAGACTCTCTGTCCAGTATCCCAAAATGCCTCACTCATTCTCTCTCTCAGAATCGTATCTGACTCTCTTTCCATATATATGTGTATATACATAGATTTACATATAATTTCATCACAAAATGATCTTGAATTTTTTGAATTCATAGTGATTTTATTTTCTCTCAAATATATTAAGTGTGGTTTTTAGATGTAATATTCTGGGGCTTCCAAGTCAGTTCAATTTAATTAATTTTTTTACATTTTCTTCTATTTTTTTCATTGTTTTGGTTTTGTTTGACTGATTCTTGATGTTTCTTTGGAGTCATTCCTTTTCATTTGCTCAGTTCTAATTTTTAGTGAATTATTATCTTCAGTTTCCTTTTTTTAGTTCTTTTGTGTTTGGCCAATTGTATTTTTAAATGAGTTGTTTTGTTCTATGGATTTTTTTTTCCCATTTCACAAATTCTGTTTTTCAAGGAGTAGTTTTCTTTTTGTCAAATCTATTTTATAAAGAGTTATATGCTTTTTCCAGTTCACTAAATCTATTTTGTAAGAGTTCTCTTTAGATAATATGTTTCCTTTTCCAAAGTTCCCATTTCCTTTCCCCATTTTTCTTCTAACTCTCTTTTAAGATCCTTTTTGAATTCTTCCAAGAGAGCCTTGGGAGATGGGGACCAATTCATCTCACCCTTTGGGGCTTCATCTGGAGACGATCTGCTTTTAGTGTCCTCTTCAATTAATTTTTAAAAGTATTTTGTAAGGATCTCCTATGTGCTCAATACTGTACCTAAAGATCAGAAGACTAAAAGACAAACAAATAAACAAAACAAAATCCTGCCTTCAAGGAGCTCATTCTATAAGAAGATATTTTTAAAGGGACAAATCCACCCAAGTTTAATTAAGCACCAGAGATACAAAGACGACTAATAATAATAATAGCCAGTATTTATATAGCACCGAAAGGGTTCCAGAGCGTTTGGCTTACATTTTCTTATTTGTTCCTTGACTCAAGCTTGTGTGGGGGGTACTATTATCCCTCTATTTTACAGATGAGGACATTGCAGCTGAGAGTCTAAGTGACTTCTCTCCTGATGTAGTTCTGGTACTTCTCATCACTCAGTGCTTGAGAGTTCAAATGAACAATCCCTTTGAGAAAAACATGTTCATGTCTCACCCCAGCTAAAAGTAGTCTCCTAGATGAGGGATGTTAAACCTGTGGCCCACCTGCTATATTCCTAAGCACCCCCAATTACATTAACATGTAATAGGGAAATGTTTAACAAAATATTTAGAAATACAATAAAACATAAATGACATTACTTTTTTATTTTCAAAATACATACATAGTTTTCAACATTCACCCCTGAGAAACCTTGTGAACCAAAACTTTTTTCTCCCTTCCTCCCCTAGATGGCAAGTAATCCAGTATAGGTTAAACATGTGCAGTTCTTCTTTACATATTTTCACATTTATCTTGCTGCCCAAGAAAAATCAGTTCAAAAAAAAAAAAAAAAAAGAAAATAAGAAAGAGATAAAAACCAAGCAAACAACAACAAAAAGAGTGAGAATGCTCTGTTGTGATCCACACTCGGTCCTCTCTGGGTGCAGATGGCTCTCTCCATCACAAGACTTGGAACTGGCCTGAATCACGTCCCTGGTGAGAAGAGTCCATCAGAATGTAACATTATTTTTTAAAACTAAGTCACCGTGCTCCCTCGGAGATCCTCATGTACCGATCAGTGATCTCCTCCCTCTTTTATCAGAGATTCACACCATAGTCCTAGGCAGTTTTAAAACCCAACAGACGATGGAGAAGGGAATTCTCCAGTCTTAAGAATCTTTCACCCAGTCCTAGGTTGACCTGACCAGGGCCCAAGGGCCCATGGCTGGACCCCAGATCAGCCTGCAGGGGAGCAAAGTTAACTCAGACTGTCCCCTGGGCATCCGAAGGGTTCACAAAATCTGATTTCGGTTTGGGGGATGGGGAGGAAGTGCTCATATGTCCCAGTCCTACCAGCTCCCTTGCCCACCACAGGGGACAGAATTCAAACTCGGGTCCAGCGTTCTAGACACTGAGCACCGTGCTGTCTGTCAGTCCCTTCCAGCCCTGCTTTCTACAGCTGATCCCTCATTCTTGCCATATCCCCGTTTCCTCATCTGTAAAACATGTGAGTCAGGGCCCAGAAGGTCCCTCAGAGTTCAGGATTTTGCCTGGGCTCCTCCCTGAAGCCGACATGATGTTGGGGCTGGGGGAATCTTCCTTGAGGAGTCGAATGGTTAACACCATTTTACGTGTGACCGTCCTACACGGCCTTCCTTTTTCATTTCTTGGCCAGTCAGTCCTAGGGCTCGTGGTTTCCTCCCTGTTTGTTGATTTGCCCAAAAGCGTCAGTGTAGTTTGGGGTTTGAATAGAACTGTGGTCTTTGTGGGTCAGTCACTCAGGTCTGGCCATCTCTGGCAAGCCTGGGATTCATTCGGCTTCCTAAAATGGCCGACAGACCGTTCTCATGCAAATAGGAATCCGGAGAGAGTGAGACCTGGCAGAGGTTCCGGGAGCCGTCTGCCGGACAGAGAGTGCGCTTCCTGCAATCGGTCGCCGAGCTCCGGGAGCTCTGGCTCGTGCAGCTGAAGGAACAAGCAGAGCCCTGAGTCCAGACAGACTGGCCCAAACACAGCGTGATCGGGGGAAGGACCCAGGAACTGGGGCTAGGGCCCTCCCTGTGCACTAGGGTCCCCTTTGACAAGTCCCTCTTTATGAGCCTCAGTTTCCTCACCTGTAATATGGGCAGGACCTGCAGCCCCAAGTCTGTGCTCCTGAGAAAAGCTTAGCTAGTAGGGGAAGACATAAATTCCTTGCCCTCTCTCTATCCGAGAAGAGAGAGCTGGACTAATGGCTCAGTCGTCCCAGCTGAAGATGAAGCTTTTCTCCAAGAACAAGATGCAATCTATCCCCCTCCGAGCTGCTCCCTTTCCACCTCTCATCAGTCTCCAAGGAAGCTGCTGAGCCCATTCCAGGAGATGATATAATAACCCCGCGAAATCTCAAGGGGAAGCTGAGTTTTATCTCTTCCCTAAAGGCATTCAAATCCCTAAAGGAGAGTAAAGATGTCAGTGCGAAATATTTATGGGCAGCCAAGACCTTTTTCTCTTAACTGACATTACTCTGAAAGAAGAGCTCTGTATCTTCCAGGTGGGGGAAGGTGCAAAGATGGCACACCCACATGGGGAGTAAGGGAGCCTCAGTCTTGCGACTTCTGTGTTTGGGGCACTTAATGTCATCTTCCAGGACTCAGTTTTTTTCTCTATAAAATCACGTATTTCTCTCGATGACCTAGTATTATAAATCATTATCACAACATAATAATAATCAAAACTTATGTTAACAATAACAGGAACATAATAATAATAATATCAGAATATGCAGCAATATTAAATATTATTTCCTTAGATGACCCTAACAACCCCAGGAGGTGGTGGATGTTATTATCCCCATTTTGCTTGTGAGGAAACTGAGGCAGGAAGTTCAGTGACTTTCCCAGAATCAGTTAGTAATTGAATTTGAACTAAGATCACGCTGATTCCAGATTCAGCTCTCTGAAAATCTGTGAATCTTGGTAGGACAATTAATACTCTCCTCCCTAAATAAAGAGATCACCACTTGTATGGGGGGGGGGGGCTGGGAATTGCATTCTTATTCCCACTCCCAAGGAGGGAGGTAATGGGAAACGACTGGTATTTCCCCAGTAAACCATGGAGAATGGATAGACAAATGGTAATGTACCATTTCATCCAAACCCATAAACTCGCCCGGGTTACTACCTAAAGTGGATGCAGCTGTTTTTCCCCTGTCCAAGTTGTCAGTTATTTCTAAGGACTTTTTGTTTTATTCTCCCCCCACCCCGCCTTTTTCCTCTCCTAAACATCCACTTGTAAAAAAGAAAGTGAACCTTATTCCCCAGGAATTTGGAGGCATTATCTGAAGCCCTTGAATATGTGTCAGCATCTCAGAGCTGCGTGGGTGGGCACATGGGTGATAGCTCATCAGTAAAGGGCTTTTCATGTGGGCACGGAGTAGGTATGGATTGGATACAACACCCCCGAATAATGGGGAGAACAAGTCTCTTCCGTGTAGAGTGCCACGTTGGGCATTGGGGAGATAGCCAGTCACTCAAGTCGCTCCACGTCCAGGAGATAGATCAAAGGGACAAATATAATTGACAGAATTACAAGAGAAGTATATGATAAGTTACAGAGCAGTTACCTGAAGGAGGCTCTCATCATCAGGTAAAATTTTGTGAAGAAGGTAGAATTTGTTAGGTTTTAAAGGTCTTGAGGGGAGGAAGGAAATTTCCATCTTAGGGACAAAGATTTAGGCAAAAGGATGGAGGTGGGAATGTGCACATTTTGGGGGTTAATTTATTGTATTTTTTTTTGAGGCTGGGGTTAAGTGACTTGCCCAGGGTCACACAGCTAGGAATAATTTAGGAAGTGATTGGAAGAACCAGGTAGTTCCAAGTTGTGAAGGGTCTTAAAAATAGGCAGCCTGAGAGTTTGATCTTGGCTTTTGGAAGGAATGATATGATTGTTCCTATGAGTAAAATAAATTATCCTGAGACCTATTGAAAGGAAAAAGTAGAATGAGAGTTTTTTTCCTTTAAGCTTTTTATTTTCAAAACACATGCATAGAAAATTTTCAACATTCACCCTTGCACAAACTTATGTTCCAAAGTTTTTTCTTCCTTCTTTCCTCCCCCCAGATGGCAAGTAATCCAATATATGTTAAACATGTGCAGTTCTTCTATACATATTTCCACAATTGTCATGCTGCACAGGAAAGTCAAAAAGAAACAAATGAGAAAGAAAACAAATTGCAAGCAAGCAAACAATAACAAAAAATTAAAAATGCTGTGTTATGATCCACACTCAGTCCCCACAGGCCTCTCTCTCTGGGTACAGAAGCCTCTCTCCATGACAAGATATTGGAACTGGCCTGAATCACCTTGCTACTGAAAAGGGCCATGTCCACCAGAACTGATCACTGCATAATCTTGCTGTTGTTGTGTACAATGTTCTGGTTCTACTCACTTGAGTGAGAAATTTTAAGAGGCCTTTGTAGTACTTCAGATGCGTGGGAATGAGTGTCCCTACATGGGTGATAGAAATGGGAATAAAGAGAGCCCCTCACATTCAAAAAATTCTGGGAGGTAAAATTGGCAGGACCTGGTCACTGATGGAATATGGGAGCTAGAAAGACCAAAAAACAAAACAAAACAAAATACAACTCCTACGTATAGGAGCTAGAAAGAGCAAAAAACCCTGGATATGGGAGCTAGAAAGAGCAAAAGAATTTAGAATATGGGAGCTTAGAAAGAACAATAGAACCTAGATTATGGGAGCTAGAAAGAACAAAAATCCCTGATTATGGGAGCTAGAAAGAGCAAAAGAACATAGAACATGGGAGCTAGAAATAGAAAAAAAAAACAAAAACAAACAAACAAACAAAACCAAACCATAGAATATGGGAGCTTGAAAGAGCAAAAGAATATAAAATATGGGAGATAGAGCAAAAGAACCTAGAATATGGAAGTTAGAAAGAACCAAAACCAAAACCAAAACAAAAAACATAGAATATGGGAGCTAGAAAGAGCAAAAAAAAACCCATAAAATATGGGAGATAGAAATAGCAAAAGAACATAACATTATCCCAGAATCCCAGAGCTAAAGGGGTCCTATCCTGATAGAATCCTGTTTACAACATACCCAGCAACCTGAATTCTGGGGTGCCTCGGCTATCAGTTATCAGTATCTCTGAATCAGTAGTGATTCTCCCACTGCATTCAAGGCACGCTTTTCTCCAGCCAAGCAATCCCATCTCACAATGCAGAGGTCTCTAAGGCAACTACATAGTCAGCCCATCCCTTGGACTCTAAAAAAGACCCTTGCAGCTGCACTCACGGCTGTCTGTGAATAAGGCTTTAATTGGAAAGAAGTGAGCTGTTTCTGTATATATGTTTTCTTTGTTGCCTTTCCCTCCTCTTCCATTCTCCAATAATAACCTGACTCTCCTGATTATTAGATCTAATAAAAAAGTTGGAGAAATAGGATTTGGCTTTTGGTATAACCATTTCTTCTCTCTTTTTGTTATACCTGCAAATGGAGAGCTTGAGTACTGACTAGATACAACTATTTTTCTTGTTCCTTCCTTCTCCTTCCCTTCTTTCTTCTTCCCACCCCACCCTCCCTTCCATTCTTCCTTCTTCCTTCCCTCCCTTCCTTCCTATAGTTCTCTCACTTTTTCTTTCTTTTTCTTTCTTCCTTCCTTCCTTTCTTTCTTTCTTTCTCTCTTTCTTTCTTTCTCTTTCTCTCTTTCTTTCTCTCCTTTCTCTTTCTCTTTCTTTCTTTCTTTCTTTCTTTCTTTCTTTCTTTCTTTCTTTCTTTCTTTCTCTCTTTCTTTCTTTTTTTTTCTTTCTCTCCTTTCTCTTTCTTTTTTTCTCTTTCTTTCTTTCTCTCTTTTTTCCTTCTTTCTCTCTTTTCTTCTTTCTTTCTTTCCCTTCTTCCTTTTCCTGTTCTTTCTTTTTCCTACCTTAGATTCTTCCTTTTTCTTTTTTCTTTCCTTTTTGCTCCTTCCTTCCTTCTCCCTCGTCCCATACTCTCCCTGATGCTATTATTTTATGCTACACTACTAAACGCTCCTATTGCCCCTTCCCAGATACCCTTAGAATGTGCTACTCTTAGTGGCTAAAGTTGACAACATCTCAGTAGCAGACAGATCACTTTCCTCATGCTGCATTTTCCAGTTCCATTTGACAATGTTTCTGAAATGCTCTCAGGGCCTACTGGCTGTTCTTTTCCAAATCGAAGTGAAAGCTCACAATTTACCGTGTTAGAGTTTGGCAATAGTATAACAGATGTCTATTGTTTCTTTCATAAACATATCCTTTTAAAAGCTGCCCTTCACTTGAAGAAAGAAATTTCAGCTCCTTGATTGAACTGTTCAGTCCTTTACAATGACCCCCCCATATAGAGTAAATTAATATATAATAATATTATTAAATATTAAAACACAGACTAATCAAGCTACTAAGCCTTATCACTTATTTCTGGATAGGCTGCTTATCCATAGAGAAATATTGCCCAATTCACAATTTCTGTGGGGTAATTTCTGGAATTTATCAAACGATCTTCCCCTGTTTTGGGAGGACGATTGAATTTTTATTAGAATCCTTCTCTTGTAAGTGCAGCTGATCAGTTCATCTTTACTGCAGCTCGCGGATTTTATTTTGCAAGCACATAGCACCTATTCTTTTTGTAGTGTCCTTTCATATTTTATTCATGAGTAAAATCAGCAAAAATCTCAAATCAGTTGAGATAGTGTCAAATAAAATCTTGTCCAATCCTTAGAAGTTTCCTGGTGTTTTCTTACTAGTTCATGAATTTTTTTCAAGTAGGAGCATAGATTTAAAATGGAGTGGAGGGCATCTAGCTTTTAAACCTTTAAATCCCAGAGTGTCTTCAGACCTGGCAGTGTAGAAATGTGGGAGAAATTTTGGGTCATCCCAGATGAAAGAAACCGCCTCATAGCAGAAAGCAGGCCGGATCTGAAATCAGGGAATGTCAGTTCAGAATCCAGCTCTGTTGCTTATAGTTTCTGGTTTGGAACAAGCCTCTTTCCTCATTTTCCCCTCCTCTTGTTTCTTCCTCCATAGATTTCTCTAGCTCTAAATTATCTGATCCATCTTTGAGGTTAGCTCAGAGACGAGACATGGCTCATTAATACTATTCTAAGTGGAATTGAGGTCAAACCCCATGATTCTGACGGTGGATGATCACCTCTCTGAGCCTCAGTTTATTGCTCCTACTTCATAGGGTTTTGGGGAAGCTCAGGTGAGATAATTCCTAGAAAGTACATTGTGTAATTGCAGATAATATGTAAATGTTAGTACTTACATGTACTGTGGTCCCCATTTAGGGTAAATGTGTTACACTGGGACTAGGGGAGCATTGCCTGGCAGTTGTTGTTCCAAAAGAAAAAACAGGGAAGTTGTTCCTTTCCTAACCCAGGTTTTTCATAGACCAGGAGTTCTTAACCTGGAAGTCACAGATAGACATCAGTGGAGATCTGTGCTTCGATGGGGAGGAGGGAAAAACAAAACAAAACCTTCTTATTTTCATTAACCTCCAGCTAAAGGTTATCTTTTCCTTCAATTCTTAATGTAGACAAGCCAAACATTATTCTGAGAAGAGGTGGATAGATTTTAGCAGCCTCCCAATGGGTCCATGACTCCCCAAAAGGCACAGAACTCCAGCTCTAGATAAACTGACCTTTACTGAGGAAAATAGGAATTTTTCTTCTATAAAAATATGTCAAATTGGGAAATGTTTTTTTTTAATTTTTTTAAGAATAGCTTTTTATTTCCAAAATATATGCAAAGAGAGTTTTCAGCATTCACCCTTGCAAAACCTTATGTTCTAATTTTTTCTCCTTCCCTTCCCTCCACTCCCTCCCCTGGATAACAAGTAATCCAATATATGTTAGACATGTGCAATTTTTCTATTATATTTCCACAATGATCATGTTACACAAGAAAAATCAGATCAAAAAGGAAAAAAAATGAGAAAAAAAACAACAATAAAGTGAAAATGCTATGTTGTGATCTACATTCAGTTCCCACAGGCCTCCTTCTAGATGCAGAAGGCTCTCTCCATCACTAGACTATTAAAATGACCCTGAATCATTTCATTATTGAAAAGTGCCACGTCCATCAAAATTGATCATCCCATAATTTTACTGTTGCTGTATACAATGTTCTCTTGGTTCTACTCACTTCCCTCAGCATCAGTTCCTGTAAGTCTCTCCAGGCCTTTCTGACATCATCCTGCTGATTGTTCCTTATAGAACAATAATATTCCATAACATTCATATACCATAACTTATTCAGCCATTAACTGATCCATTTTTATAAAGTCAAAAATGTGTATCTTTCTACAAATACAAAATATCCAAATATAAGTGTACATATTTACACAGATATATGTGCAAATACATCCATAAATACGTTGATAAATATTTCCATGTTATATCAGTAAATTAAATTATATACACATATACATATGCATAGCACCTATTATTTCAGTCTTTTAGGAAACTCCCCAAGTGGAAGCTTTCTCTCCTAGTATATCTAAAGAGTCTCAGAAAATTTCTAGGAATACTATTAAGTTTAGTTAAGTCAAGGTTAAGTAACTTGCTTGTGGTCACCCTATTAAGTCATTTTTCATTTGTGTCTGACTCTTTGTGACCCCATTTGGGGTTGTCTTGGCAAAGATCCTGGAATGGTTTTCCATTTGCTTCTCCAGCTCATTTTACAGAGGAGGCAAATAGGGTTAAGTGACTTAGCCAGATTCACACAGCTAGTTAAAGTGTCTGGGGCCAATTTAGTTATTTCTTTAAAAATTTTTTTTCTTAATAGTATTTGCTCTTTTCCAGTTATGTGTAAAGATAGTTTTCAACATTTGCTTTTGTAAGATTTTGAGTTCCAAATTTTTTTCTCCCTCCCTTCCTTTCCTCCCTGCTCCCCAAGACAGCAAGCGAGATATAGCTTATATATGTACAGTCTTTTAAAACATATTCCCATGTTAGTCATGTTGTGAAAGGAAAATCAAAACAAAAGGGAAAAACCACAAGAAAGAAAAAACAACCAAAAAAGTGAAAATAGTATGTTTTGATCTGTATTCTTTCTCTGGATGGCAATGGCATTTTTCATTCCAAGTCTATTAGAATTGTCTTGGATCACCTCATTATGGAGAAGCGCTAACTCTGTCTTAGTTGATCATCACATGGTCTTGTTGTTACTGTGTACAGTGTTCTCCTGGTCTGCTCATTTCACTCAGTACAAGTTTATGTCAGTCTTTCCAGGATTTTCTGAAATCAGTCTGCTTGTCGTTCCTCATAGAACCATAACATTCAAACACCCCAACTCAGTCAGCCATTCCCCAATCGATGGGCATGCATCAGTTGCCAGTTTCTTGCCACCAAGTCTTCTAAGGCTGATTTCAACTTGGGAAAATTAGTTTCCCTTTCTCCGGGTCCATTGCTGTACCCAGAATTGGGTTCCTAACTCAGGGTAGAATTGAATTTAGCTCTCCCCTTCTCCAAGACCAAATCTCTCTGCCCTTGATCAGGCCCATGATCAAAGGAGATTTTTCAGAAAATATCTCTCATGTGTTATCATTGCTAACACACTTTCATGGCAATAGATGAACCTGGCTGGTCCTGTCATTGAATAACAATATGGCGCCATATCCATTGAGTGAGAGAACGCGGAAATGCATTCTTCCCACCTCAGTTTTTTGTGATACTAAATTGGAAGCTTGTTTGATAGAGATCCCTTCTCAAAAATTTGTTTAAAGAAAGCACAGAGTGTATTGGCTAATGATTGCCGACATCTTCCTCATTATCCATTAAACCCTGGCGTTTCGAAAATGTGGGGCCCATAAATGATGTGGGTGTAGCAAGTGATGGGGCCAGTGTCCAACAGAAAACTTCGTTTTAATTTGTTGTTTTCAAGCGCATATATTATTTTGGGGGAAGAAATTGCCCATTTGTGTACCAGTAAACTATGGGCAACGTAAATAATTTATCCGGGGATTTAGAGTTGCTAATCCAGATCGATTAACTTTTCACTAGAAAAATTCATACAGCCACAAGGTTTTATGGCGTCAGTTTTTCCGCCTGCAGCTTCCCTATTTTTCCCTCTTCTACAGCTTCAGGCAGCTGTTTCCCTCAGTCACTGGTGTATAGTTGAGCAGGATACCCAGAGAAGAAGGGGGAAAAATCTTTACCAAGTTGAAGAAGTAGGTTTTTACCCATGGGTTGATTTTGGTTTTTTTTCTTTTGTTTTGTTTTGTTTTGTTTTTACTGTGAGGAGAAAGATGGACCTTCTGGCTTTTTTTCTTTTGGCAGCAAATGACAAAGTCCAAGGAGATGACAGATAGAAATCAGTCAATCTGTTTATCTTCCTCCCCCCGCCCCCAATCTGGGAATAGCTTTCTGCATTCCGTGACTATGGAAAATCAGGACCTTCCTGAATTCTGGATCACCTGGAAGCAGAATGGCACGGCGGAAGGAGCTTTGTCTATAGAGTCTGAAGGCCCGGATTCAAATCCTGCCTGTGACTTTGTATAAATAATTCCATTTCTCAGCCCCAGTTTCCTCCTCCTCAAGAACTGATTCCCCCATTGAAAATAATAAAACCAAAGTCTTTAATGACACAAATAAAGCACGTGACGAACTCCAAGCGCCATAGAAATGGCCCTTGTCCTTGTCTGTCCAGTGGGGGGCGGTCAGTTAGTCGCTCTTTGTGTGAAGACACAAATTAAGTGCCGAATAATGAGAGGACAGGACCCCCACCACCACCACATGTAGGGTGGATGGAAAAAGGCACTTTGGGATGATGGCCAAAATGCTTTGGAATGCACGATAGGATTTGTGCTTATGGAAGCTTATGGAAGCCGAATGCCTATAGGCAATAAGTGCTGATATTTGCCCCGTTTGAGGGATCAGGGTCAGCAAGCCCGAGAGAGCTGGTCTGAGCTCAAATCCCTCTGTCACACAGTGTCTGCGTGAGCTGGAGGGGCCCAGGGTCTCCCCATGCAGAGCAGGTGCCAGTCTGCTGTGGTGGAGGGAGTTCCCTCTGCGGCGAAGACCCTGCAGCTGGGGTCAGGGGTCAAAGGAGGCTGAGTCTAGGAGCAGAGCCCCTCACTCCTAGATTTGTGATCCAGGACAGCTCAGGTGTTTCATAGGGAGGGGTCCTGCTGGCTAAGGGAAGAGGGCCGGATCCAGCTGGGTGAGTGCTCACTCTTGGGAGGGAGAGAGAGGTCCTACAGAATGCTAGGACTGGAGGGAGGGGGCACTGGGCAAACAGAGGAGGCACCTGGGCATGTGGAGTAGCACCTGGGCAAGCATTGGGGCACCTGGCAGGGCCTTCTCAAGGAGATGGCATCTCCTGGCAGCACGTTTGGCAGGGGGCAAATCCCAACTTCCAAATATGAGCAGTTTACCTGGGGTTGCCCCAGTTCCCATACAGCAATGTAAGAGGAGAAAAATGGGAAGAGAAAAATAGGCAGGAATGGCCACTGGTCCTGATCCAAAGCTTCTAAAGGCTCCCTCTTGGTTTGGTTTTTAACTTTAACTTGATTAGTTTGATATTTAGGATTAGCGGTCCTAGAGAATAGCTCTGAAGCTATTCTGTACAAACTCTAACTGAAATGTGGCATTCCCTTCAATGATTTCAGAAGAGCTTCTGAGCAGGGGGCCGGAGGCTGGCGATATCCCCTGGCCCAGAGAGCTGGCCCCAAAGCTCAGGAAATCTGGGTGCGAGTTTGCCTCCGACTCCTGTTCTAGCTCACGGGAAGGCCGTAGTTAGAGGCTTCTGAAGGCCTGGCCAGCTTGTCCTGGATCCCTACACTTGGGTCAGCCGGATCAGAGACAGAGAGTGGCTGGAATAGAAAAATTGGGGGGGGGAGGGTCATGAGAAGGCCTGAAGGTTAGTCAATATTCCTCTAGTTGAGCGAGGCAGACAGTCCTGGGGTGAGTCCTTTCCTTTTGGAGGGCAAATGCCTCTGTCCCAAACGTGCCGCTCAGGCTGGTTCAGTTCCTGGCCCATGTATGAGAAATGACAGTAATGGCGGCCTCCAAGGAGGCTCGGGAAGGCCGGTAGGGTACTCCCAGACCACAGAGAGTCTGGCCCAGGAGCCTACCCCAGGATGCGCCTGACATCCCCGCAGACAGCCTGGTGCTCCAGGCCCCAGCTGTGGAGCACGTGGGGGCCCAGAGACACCCAGACACAAGGAGGAGTTTGAGAACCCTCAGTCCAGGGGTAAGGAAACGGAGAGCCATGTTTGCTTGTTTAATTAGCCGGCTCTTAATTGAATAAGCCACTGGGGCAGTGTGTACATCACCCTTGGAAGCAAATGCTGAGAAATGCATCTTGTCCGGCAACCGTGGGACATCGGCCCCTTGGAAGGAACTGTCCCAAGAAAGGGCCCGGGGCTGCCCCTCACAGGGGAGTCATTTCTTGCTGGGGTACAGCACTTGCCAGTGGGGGTACAAGAGAATTTGGAGCAGAAAATGCCCCTGGTAGGAAGAGTAAATTGTGTCTGAGGAAATGAGTTTAGAAAAATAACAGCAAACATGTCCAACAGAGACTCAGCCAGCCCAGTGGGTGCGGCGCTGGACTTGGGACTATGGGAGACCTGAATTCAAATCCTGCCCCAGACGCCCCCTAGCTTTGTGATGCTGGCCAGGTCACTTAGCCCTGTGCCCCTTTGGTAAAATGGGGGCACTGGGGGCAGGTTGTACATTCTTTCCCAGTATTTGGTCTGTCCCCCAAGTCCTTTCTCCCATTCTCAGTGGTGTTGGATCATTGGCTAACTGGGTGTAAAGTGGATGGAGAACTGGGGGTCTCAGAGTCAATCTGGCCCTCCCTCCTCATAAACTGCAGGGACTGAACGGGGGCTGGATGGGAGCTGGACGGAGGCTGGATGGGGACTGGATGGGGACATATAATTTTTAAATGACTTTTGAGTTCTTTTAAAAACCCAAGTAAACACTGACTTATTTAATAACCAATAATTATCTATTGTGTGTATGTATATATATATATATGTATTCTATACATGTACCCATATATGTGTGTATTTACATATATAGTATTTTATATATAGCTAAATAGTTTAATAGGTACATAGAGAGTAGACAAACACAGAAAGATAGACAGATGGGTAGATAGATAGATAGATAGATAGATAGATAGATAGATAGATAGATGGGTAGATGGATAGATGGCTGGATGGATGGATGGATTGATGAGTAGGTGGGTGAATAGATAGGTAGGTAGATAGATAGATAGATAGATAGAGAGATAGATAGATAGATAGATAGATGATAGGTAGATAGACAGACAGACAGAGGATAGATAGATAACTAGATGGATGGATGGATAGATGAATGGATAGATGGATGGATGGGTAAATAGATAGGTGGATAGGTAGGTAGACAGACAGTCAGATAGATAGATAGATAGATAGATAGATAGATAGATAGATAGATGATAGATAGATAGATAGATAGATGGATGGGTAAATAGATAGGTGGATAGGTAGGTAGAAAGACAGATAGACAGACAGACAGATAGACAAACAGACAGATAGATAGATAGATAGATAGATAGATAGATAGATAGATAGATGATAGATAGATAGATAGATAGATGGATGGGTAAATAGATAGGTGGATAGGTAGGTAGAAAGACAGATAGACAGACAGACAGATAGACAAACAGACAGATAGATAGATAGATAGATAGATAGATAGATAGATAGATAGATAGATAGATAGATAGATTTTCTCTGTAGGCAGACAGACTGAGAATATTTCCAAAGATAAGTGAGTCAGAATTAGTGTCTCTATGAGTGAACAATATAATGGGTGGGAAAGGATGAGATATAAATGCAGAGAAATGTAATAACTGATTATAGAATGATAGAGGAGGACATTGTGCTTTGAGATTAAATTTCCAGCCTGTCATACATACCCTGCTCGAGCAGGGATTCTTAACCAGAGCTACACAAATTCAAACATCTTGATCACTTTCTTTATATCCAAGTGGTTCCCTTTCTAATCCTGTGTTTTATTTCATGCATTCTGAGACATAATTCTGAGGAAGGGCCCATAAGCTTCCCCAGATTGCCCAAGGAATCCATGACCCATACTGAGCTGGAGGGACAAAGGACACCTTCACTTTGGAAGAGTTCCTTTCCTAGCTGTGTGACCCTGGGCAAGTCACTTAACCCCAGCCTCAGGGGAAAAAAAAAAAAGGGAAGAGTTCCTTGAGCTGATGGTCAAAACCTCATTAGGATAATAATAGGTCAAAATGTCCCATGAGATGAGAGCAGGGACACATTCCAAGGCGTGCAGGGCGGAGAAGGTGGCAGAGTCACAGAACCTGGGTTCAAATCCCAGCTCCACCATTTACTCCTGTACTTGCTACAATCCATCGATGGTTAAGTTCCTCCTGAGCATCAGGTTCTGTGCCAGACATTGAGGCCACAAATACAGAGAATCTGAAGCAGGGCTTGTCCTCCAGGAATGAAAGCTCTGGCCAGGGGAGACTGAGAAATATCTCCTTCTCATCATTACTCTGTGTGGATAGCCACACTCTTGTGGAAGATTCCTCTTATTATACATGAGGAAATGGAGAAGGGAATGATTGGTCCACAGCTGTCCCTTGAAGACTTTTAAAGATTCTTATTTTCAGTTACAGTCTTCTGATCCTTTTTTTTTTCTTATATGAAATGGAGGCTCCCCCAAAAGAAAGCACTTCTATGTTGAGCTGTTTGACTTAGTGGGATTTTTACTTCAGTGCCTCAGGGATCTGCGAATTACTTGGCCTGGTTGAGACAGTTCCTTCCATTGGGTCAGCCCCAAGTCCCCTCTGCACTTCCTCGGCTGTCTTTGGGGGTCACTGGGATAAGAATTTGCATCATCATGTGGATGATCTGGTAGGAAACTCCCTAAACTTAGCTCATCCCATCCTGGGGCAATTGGCATTTGTGTGGTGAACCTACTTGGGCTCTGAGCCTTCGTACTTAAAAGGACCTGCCAAGACCTTCTGCTCCCCAAGAGGAGGCTTCGGGAACCCAGGACCACTTGCACACAACCACGAGGCACCATGATGCATTGGAAAGAGGGAGCAATTATATAGAAAGTTAGAAAAGTCAGTGACCACGGCAGTGGTCAGTGAGTGGACAAATTTGGTGGCAAGTTTGGTGGCTGGAGAAACATCCTGATAATTATTCCAGTTTCAAAATAGATGGCGCTGTTTTGGAATTTGGTAGCTTCTCCTTGGAGCTCCTCAGGGAGAATCATAGTCACTTGTCAGAAGTGATATAATGGTGATTTTCTTAGTTTGAATTCAGTGGAAACTTCCAAAATCTCATCATTTGGTGACTTTGTTTTAAGACAGAAAATGTAATTTCAAAAGTCCCCTTGTCCCTTTAATTTTAGAACCCTGGATTATTTAATGAAATTGGTTAGTTCTCTTGTTCAAGGATGCAAGGCAGAATTTGTCCAAGTATCAGATTCCCAATATGTCCCACTCATGAACTCTATAGAGATAGTTATCTCCTCTTTCCTTGAAAACTGTGCAGACTCAAAGCTCTTTAAGGTGATAGGTTCTCACGACTTTGCTCAATTACATGAGAACTAAAGAAAATGAATTATTTTGTCCTTCATAACCTTTCTGATCCTGAAAAGTGACCATTCCTAATTTTTTTGCCTTCCACTAATACTCTGAAATTTTCCAATCTATTTCACGAACCATATATTTACAGTATTAATCCTGATCTCTGTCCTGGGGGATGACAGAAAGAGTAATGAGTTTATAGCCCAAGGATCTGAATTTTAAATCTGCCTCTCCTGCTAAACAGCTCTTGCTCTTCCCTTCAGTGATGTAAATATAGCAAGTCATCCCTGCCTGACCTGCCTAGATGATTCTTATCTGTGGCTATCCAAATGTTCACCAAAGGGGATACATCAGAACGTGAGGATCTGCCTCACTTTCTGCGGAGGACTCCAGCACCAGGGGACCCATATATTCATAACATTTAAATGTGCATTTTGGGGGGGCAGCTAGGGGACGCAGTGGATAGAGCACCAGCCCTGAAGTCAGGAGGACCCGAGTTCAAATCTGGTTCTTAACACTTCCTAGCTGTGTGACCCTGGGCAAGTCACTTAACCCCAGCCTCAGGGAGGAAAAAAAAATGGAAATGTGCATTTTGGGCACCATTGTCTCCAGCAGTTTCTTTCCCTGATTATAATGATTCCATTGAACTTATACCCTAATTACCATGAAAAAAAATCGAAATTCACTAAATGATTTTAAAAAATTCTCCTGGTCTCAGTTTCCTCTGTTAGTATATTAGTAAAAATAATAGCCATAGTGTTTACCTCCTAGGGTTATTGGGAGGAAGAGTTGAGATAATTTAAGTAAAGTACTCTTTGAACCTTAAAGCTCCATGTACATGTCGGTCATTATCATCATTATCACTAGAATGTAGTCTATTCTATTTAACAAAAGCATGTTGGGCCCCGAAAACCTGTAAGTCACTGTACTTGACATCGAGGAGACAAGAAATGTAAAAAGATCTCCTCTTTCATGAAATTTAGCAGAGAAATAAGAAATTAACTCAAATTAGTATATTACAAAGGAGGAAGTAATCAGATCACACATCACTTGAAGTGGTAGGGATGCCAGAGGCCATCAAGATCGACCCCATCATTTGACAGTTTGGGAAACTGAGGCACAAAGAAATGAAATGACCTCCCAAGGATCACAGAGCTTGCAGAATTTGAACTCTTGTGGAAGACCACGTTATTCTCCTGCTCAGCAATCCTCAATGGCTCCCATGGCAAAGAGTCGAAATCCCAACCCTCCAGACTGGTTTCCTGCCGCTCATTTAGCTTTATTTCCCATCATTCCCCATCACATGCTCCACATTCCATCCAAACCGGCCTGTAAGCTCTTTCTTGATTCCATTCTGCCCACTCCTGCCTCTCTCCATTCAAACAGTTCCCTCCCACCCCCACCCCGGCCAGCCCGGAATGCTCTCTCTGCACTTTTCCATTTGCTGAAATACTTCCCTTCGGAGAGATGGGGAGCGTTGGGGAAGGAGGTCTGGGTTGGGCAAGAGTCCTGAGTTTGAATGCTGGCTTTCCCATCACAACGGCCTCTCCCATTCCAATGGTTAATTGACTCTTTGACCTTGTCTAATTTGATCTTTCACACTTGAATTTCCTCATCTGTAAAAAGAGGGGATTGAATGAGAAAGCTTCTGAGGTTCCTTCTGGGTTTAAATCTGGGGGGCTGTCTTGTAACTGATAAGCCTGGTATGCAGTAGTCACTTACTAAATGTTTCATAGATACTGGGATTGTTACTGTTTCTTTTTTTTTCTTTTTTTGCTCCTGTTACCCCCCCCCCCCCTTAGGCTGGGGTTAAGTGACTTGCCCAGGGTCACACAGTTAGGAAGTGTTAAGTGTCTGAGACCAGATTTGAACTCGGGCCCTCCCGAATTCAAGGCTGGTGCTCTATCCACTGCGCCACCTAGCGGCCCCTTGTTACTGTTTCTTAAAGAACAGCAACATCCTTTTTCTTCTCTGATTGCTCCAGCTAAAAATAATATGTATTTGCCTTTCTCATTAGAGCTCTCTCTTTCCTTTAGCCCCACCCCCAGCTACTTAGGCTTTCCCCTTAGAGGGGAATTGGGGTTAGAGTCAGGTGGTACTTTGTATCTACTCTTATGTGACATCCCTCTATCTGGATGTAGATCCGTCTACAAAGTAACACACATCCAGGTGAATACAAAGTAGAAACTAAAGCAATCGAGGCTACTTACTAACAGACAAGTGAGGCAATCAGGGAAGGCTCCTAGTAGGAGGTGTCATCTGGGCTGAGCCTGGGAGAGTCAGGTATTCCAAAAAGTGAAAGTGGGGAGCTGGGATTTGAGCCCACACTTCTGTTATTTCCCTCAGAAGGAGAACCATGCTCCAGCTCCAGACTTGCCTGTGGAACCACTAGTATGTACTTGTGGACAAGGTGGACGCCAGAGAGCCACCGGTCACCGACTCTCTGCCCGACAGGTTTCAGTCACTGCAGTTGTGCTGACTCCCTCTGGGGGTTCCTTGGCAGAGAGGGCTGGAGTAGTTGCCATTTCCTTCTCCAGCTCATTTGACAGATGAGGAAACTGAGGCAGTAGAATTAAATGACCTGCCCAGGGTCACACAGCTAGAAGTGCCTGAGGCTGAATTTGAAGTCAGGTCCTCCTGACTCCAGGCTCGTGGAGCCACCTTGTGCTTACTAATAAATGCTTGTTGAGGTGGTAGAAGCAGGGTCTGCGTCATTGGGGCCTTCTCTGAGGGGGCAGGACTGGAGACTATAAATGGGACGGGCTTCCCCCCATTCCCCTACTGCCTGACCCCCGGCCCAGTCAGGGACCTTCCGAGGAGGGACAGAAAATCTCATCAGAGGCAAATCTGAACATTAAAGGTTCTGGACATAACGTTTGTGGCTCCGGCCTGACGTGGCGGGGCTGGTCCGGTCCAGTCGGAGTAATTAAAAGTGAAGGAGCCCCAAGGGGCAGGGGGGGTGCTGTCAGGCCTGGTGCTGGGGCCGGGATGGAGAAGGAAGAATGGGGCAGTGGCCAGCGGGCAGGCCGGGAGAACGAGAGCGGCATCGGGGAAGGGGAAGTCTCTCCGAAGCAGGAAACAGGAGCCCCGGTTCCCCCCCCCCCCCGCCCCGACTGGGACCTGTGGGAGGAGGGGAACGGGCCGGGACTTTGAACTGGATGATTCTTAAACCCATTTCTCTTGCTCCGTCGCCCCTGCCAAGCTATCTTTCACTGATGATCTGACACACTTGACATCAATGGGTAGAGAAGAGTCTCCAATGGCTGAATAGCCCATTCATTCCCTTGGCCTGATGCAAGTTCTGTGAACCACAATGAAATGTGATAATTACCAGTTTAATTCTTTTTCATGTATTAATTTAAGAGGTTTGCAATAGAAATACAAGCTCTGCAGATAAAAGGGCTCTCTCGAAATCAGTCTCTTATCAGATATATTCATTAGGTAGTATTCATTTAAGTGCATGCTCGGTGTGTATGTGTCTCTAGCTTGTCTGTCTCCCTCCCTCCTCCCACCTCCCTCCTCCCCTTTTTCTCCCTCCTCCTCTCCATGTTTCTCTCTGTCTCTCTCTCTCTCTCTCCCACCCTTTATCCCTTTCTTCTTCTCTTTCTCTGTCTCATTCCCTGTCTGTCTGTCTCTGTCTCTCTGTCTCTGTTTTTGTGTCTCTGTCTCTCTTTGTTTTTCTCTCTGTCTCTCTATCTCTTTATCTGTCCTCTCTCTGGTTCTCCATCTGTCTCTTTATCTCTGTCTGCCTCTCTTTCTCTGTCTCCCTGTCTGTCTCTCTTTGTTTTTCTCTCTGTCTCTCTATCTCTTTATCTGTTTTCTCTCTGTGTTTGTCTATCTCTGTTTCTTTATCTGTCTTTATCTCTCTGTGTCTCTGTGTGTGTGTCTCTCTGTCTCTCTCTCTGTCTCTGTGGCTCTGTGTGTGTCTCTCTCTTTCTCTATCTCTTTGTCTCTCTATGTCTGTCTCTGTCTCTCTCTCTGATTCACATGTAAATGTTTTCATTGGTCCCATCCCTCTCTTGCACTTTTACATTTCCTTCTCTCCCAGGCAGATATCATTAACCTTAGCCGGGCCGGCCGTGATTGCCTTTCGATCAGCCCCATCATTGCAAACCACTGATCCATGGCTTGCATTACTTAAGCCACTGGCTCCTGAGGAGAAAAATAGCCCCATTATCCTTTGCTAGCCCCGCTGAAGGACTGTCTGAAAAATTCCTTCCAGTCAGAAGAGCAAAGGAAAGCCCAAGGTGCTTCCTGGTCGTGGTCGTCTCTCTTTTGCAAGACACTTGGCAACAGCCACTCTGGCCCTCCGCCCGGCTCTGAGGAGCCCGCCATACCTGGCTGGTTGGTTGGGCCAATATGGGACGCGGCATCTCCTGTCTCTGGGTCACTGGCCAGATTGTCCCCCATGCTACTCTCTCCCACATTTGGAACCTCCAATTCCCATTGAAGTTCAGCTCAGGAGTTACCCCTAAAGGATTTGTCTCTCTCTGTCTCTGTCTGTCTCTCTCCCCTCTCTTCTCTCTCTCTCTCTCTCTCTCTCTCTCTCTCTCTCTCTCTCTCTCTCTCTCTCTCTCTCTCTCTCTCTCTCTCTCTCTCTGTCTCTGTCTCTCTCTGTCTCTGTCTGTCTTGTCTCTCTGTGTGTCTCTCTCTGTTTCTCTCTGTCTCTCTGTCTGTCTCTGTCTATCTCTGTCTGTCTCTCTCTCTCTCTGTCTCTCTCTTTCTCTGTCTCTGTCTTTGTCTCTCTCTGTCTCTCTCTCTCTTTCTCTCTCTGGCTCTCTGTCTCTCTCTCTCTCTCTCTCTCTGTCTCTCTCTCTCTCTCTCTCTCTCTCTCTCTCTCTTTCTCTCTGTCTCTCTCTCTTTCTCTCTCTGTCTCTCTCTCTCTGTCTCTCTGTCTCTCTCTTTTTTGTGTGTATGTGTGTAGTATGTGAGAGGCAACATGATTTAGCAGATAAAGATCAGGGTTCAAATTCCTCCTTCATGACCTCAGGGAAATCTCACCTCAAGTCTCAGTCCCCCAAACAACTCTCATAAAATTTTCCTCCTCGGGAGTTCTGGAAACCACAGGTCCAATCCAGTTCAATCAGAATATGCTAAATGTAATGATTTAGAACAAGTGCAATAATGCAAAATCTCTGTGGCCAAGGGGCTGAGGTTTTGCCCCACAGAGATTCTTTAAAGTTGAATTCAATATATTTTTTTAATCAATAGATTTTTTAAAGTTGAATTCAGGGTATCAGAGACAGGGATCCTTACAGTTATCAAAAAATTGGTAAGCATTTATTACCACTGAGACAAACATAGAAAGCAAGAGAAAGATGGACAGAGAAAGAGAACTAGTGATATAAAGACGAGAAAAAGTAGATCGTTCCTTCAAGGAGGGGAATGGGGCAAGCATACAATCAATGCCATGTATTGAAGATAAAGGTAATATTACTATTTTTCCTCCTCCTCCTCTAATTATAATAATAGCTAGCATTTATATGGCACTTTAGGTTTCGAACAGTATTTTATAGAGTTCTCATTTTTAATCCTCACAACAACCTTGAGAAAGGCAGGTGCTGCTTTTATTCCATTTTCCAAATGAGGAGACTGAGGCGGTAGGTCAAAAAACTTGCCCAAGGTTCCATAGCTAGAACAGATTTGAACTCGGGACCTCCTGACTCTAGACCCAGAGTCCTAACTAATTGAAACCTGTAAAAGCATCTATTTCCCTAAAAATAGAAAATCTGTGGAAAGTCTGGGTTAGTAAGAAGTTAATGAAGATTTTGGAATGGAAGGCTTTCCCTTTGATCTTTCCTTGGTAGGGGTACAGGGAGCAAGGGATCATGGGTACGAGTAGAAGAAACTGACACTCCCAAGTTTCTCAAACTCTCATCTGCAGCTCCACGTGACTCTGCCCTCAGCCTAATCAGGGTATCATAATTGCATCCGATCAATCTCCAGCTCTCTTATCTATTGTGTGAAATGCATGATGTAATAGAAAGATCGCTGGATTAGGAGGCTGGCGCCTGGGCTCTTGTCCCAGCTCTGTTTTTTAATCAATACTTCAATAATAATAATCATAACTGACATTTTATAGCACCATAGAGCCTCCCAATAACCCTGTGGGGTAGGTATTATTCTCCCCATTTTCTAGAGGAGAGACCTGAGCCTGGAAGTAGTGAGGGACATTAACTAGGGACATGACTCAGCTGAATGGAACTGCTGCCCAAATCTCCTAGAATGCAATTCTGTGGAGCTTTCCTCAATAGAATTGTTCACGGCCTGGTAGAATGGAAGCTTGTTGAGGAGGTGATTCCTGGAAGGCCTTCTCTTCTCACTCCCACTTGGAGCATCCTTCAGGACACAAGCCAGGCCCTCCCTGATCTCCCTGATCATGGCTCATGAATGACTCTATTCAATATATTTCTATTTTAAATGAGCTGAGCTGTGTCCAGGTGTTTTTCTCCATGGGGGCCATGAACTTGGATGAGGAAAATGCCATTTTTTTCTCACTGATGTCTAAGTGAAATTGACCATTTCCTCCATTCTTAAATGTCTTTAAACAATATGATTTTTTGGTTTTACACACATATATTGTATCTAGGATATACTGTGACACATTTATTATATATGGGATTGCCTGTCATCTAGGGGAATAGAGGGAGGGAGGGGAAAATTTGGAAAAGTGAATACAAGGGATAATGTTGTAAAAAAAAATTACCCATGCATATGTACTATCAAAAAATTATAATTATAAAATTAATAAATTAAAAAAATATGATTTTAAGGAGTTCATAGTCTTCATCAGTCTGCCAAAGGAGTCCATGTCCCCAAAAGGAGGAGAACCCTTGCTTTAGAAGTTTAGTGAGAATCATACTAAGGAATTGTAGTTTCATAAATGTAGAACTAGATCTAAGGGGCTTCCAAGCCCGACCCCTTTATTTTAACAGGTGAGAGGGACAGTACACATAGGAGATTGCTAAATCATAAGATTATTCACATAGAACTGAAAGGACCATCTATGTATACATATATATTATATTTCTACACAAATATATATTTGTTTTTTTTTAATTTAATTTTTATTTTATTTTATAATTATAACTTTTTTTGACAGTACATATGCATGGGTAATTTTATAACATTATCCCTTGCACTTACTTCTGTTCAGATTTTTTCCCTTCCTCCCCCAACCCCCTCCCCCAGATGGCAGGCAGTCTTATACATGTTAAATATATTACAGTATATTCTAGATAGAATATATGTGTGTAGAACCAAATTTTTTGTTTCACAGGAAGAATTGGATTCAGAAGGTAAAAATAACAGTTTACACTCATTTCCCAGTGTTCCTTTTCTGGATGTAGCTGATTCTGTCCATCATTGATCAATTGTAATTGGATTAGCTCTTCTCTATGTTGAAGATATCCACTTCCATCAGAATATATCCTCATACAGTATCATTGTTGAAGTGTATAATGATCTTCTAGTTCTATTCGTTTCACTCAGCATCAGTTGATGTAAGTCTCTCCAAGCCTCTCTGTATTTCTCCTGTTGGTCATTTCTTATAGAACAATAATATTCCATAACCTTCATATACCATAGTTTACCCAACCATTCTCCAACTGATGGGCATCCACTCAGTTTCCAGCTTCTAGCCACTATGAAAAGGGCTGCCACAAACATTTTGGCACTTACAGGTCCCTTTCCCTTCTCTAGTAGTTCCTTGGGGTATAAGCCCAGTAGTAGTATGGCTGGGTCAAAGGGTATGCACATTTTGATAACTTTTTGGGCATAATTCCAGATTGCTCTCCAGAATGGTTGGATTCTTTCACAACTCCACCAACAATGCATCAGTGTCCCAGTTTTCCCACAGCCCCTCCAACATTCATCATTAACAAATATATATTTGTAATAATTATTCAATTTACATTTCTTCTGCATAGATCCATATGTGTTTTTGTCTCAAACTTAGAATGTAAGCTTCTTGAGGGCAGGATTTGTTTTCTTTTTGTCTTTGATTGCCAGTGCTTATACAGTGCCTGATACATAGTAGGTACTTAATACTGATTTCCTGAGTGATTGATCTATCCAACCCCTTCGTTTTACAGAGAAGGAAACAGAGGTTAAGTGATTTTACTCAAGAGAAGGTCAGTGACCTTATTAAAGGTCACTTTTGGAGCAAGTTCTCGCCGGATTAAATCGCAGGACGTTGGGAAATGTTGAGAAAGGATTTCTCTTGTAAATGGCTCAGCTCTGATTTAAGAGGGAGTTCACTTGGTTTGGTAGAGGGGAAGAGGGTGGAATTTGGAGTGATAGAATCATATCATCTGTGCGATTGGAAGAAACCTCAGCCTTACCTGAGAGGTGGTAGATGAAATGTGTAGAATGAGACACACATTTCTGAACATGGTTACTGTAGGAATTAGTGTGTGTGTGTATCTTTATATTTATATTCATGTATATTATATATATATATCTATCACATTGAGACCTATATAGACACATGTATCCGTGTCATGTATACACATGTACATGTGTGTTTATATTTATGTATATTATATAGACATATAGATAAGTATCTATGTGTGTGTCATATATAGATACACACATGCACACACACATATATGTATATGTGTGTGGGTATGTGGAATTTTATTTTCTGTACACATATACCTCTCCCAATAAAATGTAAACTCCTTGAGGACAGGGAGAGAGTCAGACTTTTCATTATATCCCTGTGCCAAGCACATAAAAACACAAACATAGTAAGAGCTTAATAAATGCTTGTAGCAAATAGGGATTGATTGATTGATTGATTGATTGTATCTCTGTCCCTAGCAAGTCTCTGGCCCATAGTAGGTATTTTATGCAAATGATTATTGATAGAGGGACCATCATAAGCTGAGATTTGGCATTTTATGATTCCTTCAGGACCAGGCAAACCAAGTCAAAATCCATGTTCAATACGGCAGCCCATCTGGCACTTGAAGCTCACCCTCTTGTCTTCCACCCTCCTCCCCATCCATGCCATTTTCTCCCCTTTAGTACTCTTTCACTTGATCTTCCTATGACCAGACTGGAGGCCCTTCACCGTTCTGGCTTTTCTCCTCAGGACTCTCTCCAGCTGATAAACGGCCTCCCTAAAATGGAGCTGGCAGAAGATCTCTGATTCTGGGCTTTGTCACTCCCTCCCTGAATGACTTTGGCCAAATCACTGCCTCAATCTGGATTGCTCCAACATGAAGGGATTGGACTCCATGGTCTCTAAGGACCCTTGTCCATCATTACACAGATAGGAAGTGCTTGAGGCTGGATTTGAATTCAGATCTTCTTGATTATATCCATTGCTCTGATCACACAGTCCTCATAGGTTACAGACAGGATTTGAACTCTCCTGCACAGCAGATTAACTTGAGACTTGAGACATTCAAGCCCTGCCTCCAATGTTAACTTGCTGTGTGATCCTGAGCAAATCATTTACCCTCCCTGTGCCTCAGTTTCCTCATGTGTAGGAGAGAGCATTAAACTTGATGACATTCAAAGTCCCCTTCTAGCTTTGAAATGGCGGTTCCCAGACTCAGGGCTGGCCCCCTTCCCACTCCCTGCTGCTGCTGCCTCTCCGGCCCCTTTTCTCAGGGAAAATGTGGGTGGCCTCTCTTCTGTTTCTTCCATTGGTCAAAGCCTTCCTCGGTTGGTTCATTCCCTGCAAGGAGGCTGCCAGTCAGGTTGGTTTCATTTCCATCTTTTGAAAAGTTAAGATGTCACATCTGGCATGATAAAACATCTGTTAAGAGAGAAGAGAGAGAGAGAGAGAGAGAGAGAGAGAGAGAGAGAGAGAGAGAGAGAGAGAGAGAGAGAGAGACAGAGAGAGGAGAGAAACAGAGAATGAGAATGAAAGAATCTGGGGCATTACTGTACCCATAATGCTAAGATTCAAGCATGACAAGCTGAGAATGTCTGTGTCTGTGTCTGTGTGCCCATGATTATGTACTACACAATCCCTAACTCAAATTAGGAAGATTGTTTGAGTTTTCCCCCTATGATAACAGAATTATTTCATTGAGACCCACTTGAAGGTCACTGGATAATGAGTAGGAGAGAATAGATAGGAATGGTGTGGGACAGGAGAGGTTAGGAGAGGATGCTCCATTGTTAACAATTTTCTTTTTATGGAAATCTCTTTCAGATCAATACCCCAAAGGAGGACCCGAGATAAGTGAGGGAGTTCATTCCCCAATCAAAGATCCCATTTTGTTTCTGTTTCATTTTATCCACGATAATGATTAGGATGAACAAACACTTCCAGGGCAGGCCATATAGCGACTGACCTCACCAGTAATAGAAAGAAATGACTTTTAGGATAAGAAAACTATAACAGCACATTCATTTCTCCAGGTGGTTGAAAATACGTTTCAAATAATTTTATTTTCTTATATATCTACATGCATAAATTTACCTAGGGACTATCTATATCTATCAATCATCTATGTATCCATTTATGATTCCATCTGTGTGTCTGTCTCTGTCTCTCTGTCTATGTATACATCTATAACTCTGTATGTCTGTTTGTCTATCTATCCATCCATCCTTTATCTATCATTCATCTATCCTATCTATCCATCCATCTATAATTTATCTACCATCTATATCTACCTATAATTTCTCTTCCTATTCTATCTATCCATCCATCATCTTTCTATTTAAATATCATTTATCTATCATCTATCTATCTAAATATCATTTGTTTATCACCTATCTATTTATTCTACCTACACATCCATCCATCTATCTATCTATCTATCTATCTATCTATCTATCTATCTATCTATCTATCTGTCTGTCTGTCTGTCTGTTCTATACATCTATCTATCTACCTACCTACCTATCTATCTGTCTGTCTGTCTGTCTGTCTGTTTGTCTGTCTGTTCTATACATCTATCTATCTATCTATCTATCTACCTACCTATCTGTCTGTCTGTCTGTCTGTCTGTCTGTCTATCTATCTGTCTGTTCTATACATCTATCTATCCATCTATCTACCTATCTATCTATCTGTCTGTCTGTCTGTCTGTCTGTCTGTCTGTTCTATACATCTATCTATCTATCTATCTATCTATCTATCTATCTATCTATCTATCTATCTCTGTCAGTCTATTTGCCTCTCTATCCAAACCATCCATCCCCAACATTTCTATGGCACAGACAGGGACTTGCCCAGTAAGAGCTGTTCTTTTCTGACTTGTACATTAGCTTTTTATCCACTTTACCATGTTTAGTAATTGCCATAACCAGATTCAGGATAGCTCAGATATTTCCACTGTCTCAAAGTCTAGAATACTGGGTGACAATATGTTTCCTCTCTTAATACCCACTCTGGTAACTCGAGCAAGGCCTACTATGCGATTTGGGGGTGTCTGGTTGGTTTGTGTTGATTAGGACTCCTGATTTCCTCCATGTCTGGAGCTCTCTAGTGAAGAAATTCTCTCTGTGCTGCAGATAATCCTGGCTCTTGGGTGACTCTGAGGTTTGTGACCCATCCTGGACTGCCCAGACACTTGGTATCGGAGAGAATTCATACCCAGGTCTGGCATCATGTAACCAAAGGGCTGTATGAGTCAGACAGCTTGTATGACACCCCCCACCCCCGTACCTCATATAACCTCTCGATGCTCCAGCTAACTCTCTAGTAGTATATTTCAGAGGAGCTACTCATCTATATTCATGGTGGTGGTGGTGGTGAGGGAGATTCTAAAAACCAAAGGTCAGAAAAAACATATTCCTGTGGATTTACAACAGTGTAAAATACACATATACACAGGTATGTTTAATATAAAATATAATTAAATAGCAATCCATATGCTCTTAAGAAAATCCATATATTTAAATATATTTATAATATATCTATATTTATATCATATATAAATATATTATATATTTATATTTTATATATATTAAATATATATTACATAAATATATATTTATAATAAATATATAATATATTTATATTTTATATATATTAAATATATATTATATAAATATATATAAATAATATAAAATATATTTAAAATTCATACATTTAAGAAAAGATCTTAAATAGAAAGAAGTTCTGGACTTTGAATTAAGAAAACTTGAGTTGGGATTCTGCCTCTGCCTCTTCTTCCCACTCTGAATAAGTGGCTTCATCCCTCCAAGTCTCATTTGGACATAATAATAACCACACCATTCCCCCCATGAAGGTTATTACAAGAGAAGTCTTCTGCACACTTGGAGCTCTAGAAGTGTGAATTGTCATTATTTAACTACTCCTTTGGGACTTTCATCAAGACTGGTTACCCCCAAGGACAATGCTGGGAATAACCTTAGTGCAACACTGTCACCCAAATAAAGCGAACTTCTTCAGAAACTGTGCAGTGATCGAGGGGAAGAGTCTTCCCGGGCCCGCTTCCACCCTCAGTGTTACTTCAGCTGTTTTAACTTTCAGCTCCCCCCTCAAACTTCTGGAGGGTCAGCCAGTGGTCACCCCGTGTCAATGGGACGTTCAGTAAGATACACATGACCAGGGGGCAGAGAAGTGGGGGGTGGCTTGTGAAAATGGCCTTAGTCGTTGTGGGTAGCTGTCTTGTGGTTAACCTCCACTGCTGGAATGGCCCCAAGAATTTCTCGTTCTTCCCCTCATGGCTGCCTTTCTTCCTCAGAACCTCCCCCTGTCTTCTCATTTCTTCACTCTCCCCTTCTCTCCATGTTTGCTCTCTCCCTTCCTGCCCCTGAACAAATAGCAGATCTATAGTTAATAAACCACCGTGCTTGCAGTCCCTTGTTAGCCCTGTGGCCACCAACAAATCACTTAATGCCTCTGATCCGTGATTTCCTTCTCCTAATCGTGAAGTTTGTAGAGGAGCAGTGTTCCTAATAGATTAATTCACATAACTAACACATAAGGTTTGCAGAGCCCTTCACCATTATCTCGTTTGCTTGTCATAGTAACTCTGGGAGAGAGGAAGCTACTATGATGATCCCATTTTACAGATGAGGAAAGCGTGGCTATCAGAGGTTAAGGGACTTGCCAGTGTTGGAAGATGGATTAGAACTCAGATTGTCCTCCTTTGGAGCTGATCTTGATGCTTGGAAGATAGGACTCAAGTTCCACTTTTGATACTTTGTGACTATGTCACTTGGGCATGTCACTTAACCTCTGGACTCCAAATAATTGTGAAGTTCAGGAACTGATCTGCATGGGATATAACTCCTCACTGCAAAGAAATCATAGGTCTATATAATGAAAACAAAAAACAAACCAAAAAAAAATGGCATCCTACTGCTAGATGCATCCATTGGGAGCCACTAGTAACGTGAATTAATATCCCTATTAGAATAACTTTAGAATAATTGCTAATCCTTCTTCACCTAATATGTTCCAAGGACAGAGTGGTCCATTGGGTAGAATTCTATCTTCTCCCTATTAGTGAGCTTCTTAAGTGTAGGGACTGTCTTTCTGTGGCTGGTGTATACATCCCCAGTCTTTAGCATAGTGCCCGGCTTATCATAAACACTATATATCTATTTGAGTCCCCCTTGTGATACATCCTGAAGGTGGGACTTTCGGGGAAGTCTCTAAGATGCTCTGAACCACTCTCTAAATCAGGGGTTCTCAAACTACGGCCCGCAGGCCAGATGCGGCCTACTGAGGACATTTATGCAGCCCGCCGGGTTATGGCAAATGGGCTGAGGGGTGAGACAGTGAGAGCTTTTGTTTTTCCTATAGTCCAGCCCTCCCACAGTCTGAGCGACAGTGAACTGGCCTCCTATTTTAAAAGTTTGAGGACCACTGCTCTAAAACCATACATTGGATAGGTGCTGACCTGCATTGGCAGAGAGAGTTTGCTTATCTGAAAGTTTCCTATACCTCTGAAATAATGGCTCAGGTGCATTCCTACTAAGTGCCAGACAGTATTCTTCACTTCAAAAAGTCATCCTTTCTTAAAAGACGCTTATATTCTATTGGAAGAGAAGTCATAGGTGTATTTAATTATATACAAAAGAAATATAGGAAATTTTTCGGCCCTGGAGGGCACAAGTAGCTGGTGAGGAGGGGTATGTTGTACAGGAAAGACTCAGTGAAAAAAGCGTCTTAGGCAGACACCTCTGACAAAGCGATATTTTTAAAGTTCTGCTTTTACCATTACACTGCCCTCCTCAAGATATTTTGGTAGTTGCCTATTGACCTTTCAGATGAAATGCATACTCCTCTGCTTGGCATTTTAATGGCCTCCCTATTCTAGCTCCAGCCTGACTTTCAAGGCTTAGTTCATATTATTCCCATCATGCACTTCAACCCAACCCAACCTAATTGTTGTTCCCTGTACAATACATTCCATGCACTGTCTCTATCCCTTGGCACGAGCTGCCTCCATGTTTCCTACATGTTCTCTTCTTCCTTCTATCTCTTAGAATCCCTCCCTCTCTTGAAGGCTTAGCTTGGGTGTGCCCTTCTCTTTGAAGCTCTGACCTATCACTTTTTAAGTATTAGTTCTTCCCCTCCATTTGTTTCAAAAATATATTGCATTTACTTATTTTCTATTTGCATTATATAACATATATATAATTTATAACATATATACGTGTGTGTATATATATATATGTAGTTTCCATTTGTTATATAACACCCCCTCCCCAGTAGAATGTAAGATCATTCAAGATAAAAACTGTCTTGTCATTATATCCCTAGAGCCCGGAAGTGCTTGTAACATAGTAGATTCTTAATTATTCTTGAAATGAGTAGAATTGAATCATTTCCCATTTTACAGATGAGGAAAATGAGGTTGAAAGAGGTGAAGGGACCTGCCCAATATAAGACTGGTAAAATAATAGTCTAGGAGGAGGATGGGATTAGATTATAGCCTTTCTAATTTCCAGTCCTGAATTTTTTTGACCTCCTGAGGCAAAAACAAAAGAAAACAAAGGAACAAACAAAAACCCTCCATTCTTGAGCCACTCACAGAGCCAGGTACTGTGGAGTTTGGTTCATCAGGGGCTGATGAGCCAACTTTCCCCTTCTCTTGCACTTCCTCTGGCTGACTGCCTACTTCTGGACCATTGCAGAGCTCACCCTCAGACCCATTGATTTGTTCTTGGATGACATCTCAGTAATTCAGCATGTGACAAGTTGGATCTCTTGTCTCAAATGACATTTCAGAACGAGGTTTCCATCCTCCTTCCCCTTTCCTCATGGTCAACAGTAACCCCGTGCCCGAGAAATAGAAAGTGCTTAATTAATGTTCTCTGAACTGAATTGAGCTAATCAGTTGAATTGAAATGGAAGGGATCTGCAGAACATAACCTTTGATGGGACCCCACTTGTAGAAGGTGCTGGGGTGTTGGCTGAGAAAGATTGTGTATTACTAAGCCCTCCCTCTGTCTGAGCTCCACTTTGTGTATCTTGTACAGACTCAAGTCTTCCTGACAGGGAAACTCCTTGAAGGTGGGACTGTTTTCACTTTTTCTTTGTAGCACGATAAAAGTTTAATAAAGAAATGCTTCTTGCTGGGTTGTTGATTGACTGACAGAGTGAAGTTAGTAGAAGGGATGTTGACCTCAGAGTCCAGAAAACCCCAGATGAACCCCCCCTCCCTCTGAGACATCCCAGCTGTGTCACCCCGGGCAAGGTGTGATTTAACTTCTCCTTGTCCAGAGGGATTCTCAGAGTAAGAATCAGCATGTCAGAGATAATGAGCCAGCGAACATCTGCTTAGGTAGAGCTAATTTATTCAAAGCCTATTTGAATGAAATAATGGGTTCGGACCAAAGAACAAAACAGAACAATTTTTTGCAGCTGTGATTTTATTTATGTAGGTTAACACAAGAAAATCTTTGCCCTTATCTGGATCCCCAAGATGCTCCCCTCCCATTTACCCTCTCCTAGCCCCACCTTCCAACTTCCTTTTATTTCTGGTCTTTCACCATTAGACTATAAGCCCCTGGAGGGCAAGGCGACCATCTTTGTGTTTGAGGTTTCACTCCAGCTCTGCGTAATGTCTGGCAAGAAGTGGGTGATGAAAAAGTATTTATTGGGTGACTGACTCCTTTATCTCCCATAGAAAAAAATGGGCTAAGCCCCTGATCTACAAAGAAAAATATGAAACCAGCGTTTCCTTCAAAGAGTTTACTTTGCAGGAAGACAGAGGACCAGACAACTGAGTCACCAGTTCTGCCTTTCTGATGACTTTAGAGCAGGGGGTCTCAAACTACGACCCGAGGGCCAGATGCGGCCCACTAGGACATTTATGCGGCCGCCAGGTTATGGCAAATGGGCTGAGGGGCAGAGACAGTGTGAGTTTTTGTTTTTACTATAGTCCGGCCCTTCCACTGAGGGTCTGTGAACTGGCTCCTATTTAAAAAGTTTGAGGACCACTGATAGATTTTTGAGGGCTTCCTGAGAGGCAGGAGCTGGTTTTGCTTTTTTTTTTTTTTTTTTTTTTTTTTAATCCATGTGACACATAGTAGGCGCCTGGTAAATGTTTATTAGCCTGTGATTGGCAGACCTTTGTCCATCCAGGTGCTTGTTTATGGGACTCACCTGGCTTTTTCTAGTGGGAACTGAAGTATCTGAAGTTGAGCTGAGACCAGCCATTGTCCAGAGGCAGGAAATATAGACCATCATCTCCCATAAAAGTGTCCGTCGTTGTTGTTGTTATTATTATCATGTCAGGACCAAATGGCTCCCGGGGGAGCGGTACTCAAGCATCATTGAGAAAGAGCGCCTTGCTGTGAAATGGGCGTTAGGAGTCTTATGATATTATCTTCCTGGTAATGAATTTGCCTCTCCGACAGATCATTATGCCCTTCTGCAGCTCAACCGGATGGAGGATGAGTCTACTAAGGCAACCTGGGAGTCAGGATTTATTGTCTTTAAAAATTTAAACTGCAAGTAAGCAACAATAGCTTAGAATAAGTCTCTAAGTGTTGCAGAAAGAGAAAAAAAAAATGGCATGTGCATTTCCTTCCAGGAACTAGCAATCAGATGGTGAGAGCTGGAGAGCTGGAAGGAATCTCAGTGGCTCTCTAGTCCCACTCCCTTTCTACAGATGAGGAAACTGAGTCTTGGAGAGGCGGAGTGCATTGTTCAGGGCCACACAGTTGGTAATGTAACCAGGCCTTTCTGACTACAAATCTTCCACTATGCTTTGTTATTTCTCCTCTCTAAAGAAAACAATGAAGAGGGGGGAGGAGGAGAAGAGGAGGAGGAAAAGGGGAAAAAGAAGAAGAAAGAGGAGGAATAGAAGGAGGAGGAAAAGGGGAGGAGGAGGAAGGAAAAAGAAGAAAAGGAGGAAGAGGAAGAAGTCACATGTCCTTTGTTCTGCATAGTACGGATGTCTCAGAGTCACAGTTCATCTCAATAATATCTTTTAAGTTTTAGAGAAATACAGGTTCAAAGAAATGTTATTGTCTGGCTTCTCTGCTTGGCTGAAGTCAGAAACACTTGAGTTTAAATGCAGCTTCAAATAACTCTGATCTGGAGCAAGGCAGCCTCTCCTCGCCTCAGTTTCCTCATCTGTAAAATAAGATGTCCATTTCAGCTCTAAGTCTTTGGTGCTCAACCCCTTGCCTCCCTCTGTCTCCCCCACCTCTCTCTGAGGCACTGTGCTCCCAGAGCAATGGGGGGCCTGGCTCCCAGAGGCCTTTATCCCAGAACTTCGCCCGGCCCCCGCCCGGCCTCCTGCGGCCTGGCCAGTGGAAGCTCGAGTTCCTGGCTGGGGCCTCCCCTGCTTCCTGCTCTTGGTGAGGATGGATTTTGCAGAGGTTTGGTTTCTAAGCCCTCAATGACTCAGGGGATTCTGAAAGCGGACCACCCCCCGCCACCCCAGAAACGCCAAAGCTCCTTGTTCTTCGGCCTCCTCTGGAAGGCCCACACATCAAAGGGCAGCCAGAGCCAAGGCCCGCTCGGTTCCCTGGGAGCCCCAGTGTGTGTGCAGACGCCTTTGTTCCAAGGGAGTGAGACCGGAGTGCAGGACTGGGGCTTTTTCAGCCAAGTTAGCCCCAGCTGGAAGGCCTCAGTCAAGGCCCATAATACATCTCTCAGGTGAAATCCTGTCCCTTTGTGTGGTGGAGAGCCTCTGAGTGGGTTGGGCCGGTGGCCACATTCTCCAGTCTTGCAGCTGTGGTCAGGCTGAAAAGAAAGGATCGCTCGGCTCTATTGTGTGGGGGAGCACAGAATCTGGAGTCAAAAATAGCCGCAAGTCTGCAAAAACATTCTGCTGAACCCAGAGAGGATCTCGGTCCATCGGAAGCCATCCCAGCTAAGCTGCTCAGTATGGATGCATCATGGCCTCTTTCTCTGACTCAGTTTTCTCCTCTGTAAAATAAAACAGTAGATTAGGAGTTCTCAGCCTGGGTGGGATCCGTGATTTTCTTGTTTTTGATATTTTGATAATTTTATTTTAGTATGATTTGTTCCCTTGGCAGCTAGGAGGCACAGTGGATGCCAGGCTGGGCCTGAATTCAAATCCAGACTCAGATGCTCCTCCTCCTCCTCCTCCTCCTCCTCCTCCTCCTCCTCCTCCTCCTCCTCCTCCTCCTCCTCCTCCTCCTCCTCCTCCTCCTCCTCTTCTTCTTCTTCTTCTTCTTCTTCTTCTTCTTCTTCTTCTTCTTCTTCTTCTTCTTCTTCTTCTTCTTCTCCTTCTCCCCCTCCTCCTCCTTCTTCTTCCTTCTCCATCTTCTTCTTCTTTTCTTTTCTTATTATTATTATTATTATTTGTAATTCCAGCCAAGTCATCTAACCTCCCTCAGCCTCATGGGAGCTACCTACCTCCCAGAACTATTATAAGGATTAAAGGATATCACTTATGATCATAGTGCTTTGCAGACCTCAAGGGTTTCTATTCATTTGCATTCTATTTTTAAAATTTATATATTTTAATACACATTGCTTTATGTATCATGTTGGGAGAGAAAAATCAAAACAAAATATTTCCATTTTATTTTATGCATTTAAAACCATGATTTGGAGAAGCAATCTGTAAACCTCTCCAGACTGACCAAGTTCCTTCCCCCCATCCCATATGATCCTTGAGGGCTCTCAGCTTTAAATTTTGTGATCTTCAAAATGTGACCATTTGATTGATTGTCGATAGCAAGTATTTCTGAAGCACCTACTGGGTGCCAGCCTATAGCAATACAAAGACAAAACTGAAATAGGCCCTGCCCTCAGGAAGGTTATATTCCTTTAGGCCTCCATATGAGCATTCAAAGCAGATATAACAAAATGGAAATGGGGAAGACACTAACACTGTCAGTAGAGAGGGGAGGAGCTCGAGATTGCTTTTAGGCAAAGGAGATCTGATGGGGGCTGAGAGAGATGGCAGACAGATGCTTATGGGTTGGAATGGAAGGAAATTCCAAATCAAGATTATTTAAGGAAGAAGGTTCTGAATAGAGATAAAGAAGGACACTTTCCTCTGAGACCATTAGAGAAGACTACACAGAGGAAACAGGGCTTGGGCCAAGCCAGGAAGAAAGTCCAAGACTCTTAAGTGTGGAGATATTGTCATAGAATCCAAGAAATAGCAAGTCATTCAATTTGACTGGAAAGAATATCAAAGAAAGCTGGAAAAGTAGGTTGGAGCCCCTTTGTTTAAATCCCTGAATATTTTATTGCATATTAACTTTCTCATCAGAATGTAGGCTTCTTGAAATCAGGGAGAATCTTACCTTTTCTTTGTATCCCCAGCCTATAGCAAGTGCTTAATAAATGCTTCTGATTTTTTGATTGTTGATTGAGTCTGTATTTTGTGGTAGGGACAAAAGAGATCCAAGAATCCTTTTGATCAGGAGAGTAGCAAAGTTAAGCCTGATCTTTTAAATTTTATTTTAGCTGCTTCAGGAAGAAATAAAGAGTAGAGAAAGGGAAGGATTTGGGAATAACAGTAGTAGTAGTAGTAGTAGTAGTAGTAGTAGTAGTAGTAGTAGTAGTAGTAGTAGTAAACAACTAGTACTTCTAGTAACAAAAGAAGTAGATGACTTTACCATTTTGATAAATTCTGTCTGTATAATAATGATGGCACATTAAATCATCTGTTTTCTACTTGTAGATTAGGTGATTTCAAGATTGCACATGCCATTTTTTAAATCCGAGGTCAATTGGGTGGCAGTGGGCAATCTTATTTGGGGGAGGGCATAGGATGGACCAGACCTCACTACTCTAAATCTATGATCCTTATTTTAATGGGGGCGTGTGGACGATACACCATGATTTCTGTGCCACTTAGAAGCTTCCTCCTGACCTGAAGTCCTTTTCTCAGTATGGGTTCTTGATGGAGACTTCATGGATGTGCACCACGGCGCACACCCCCCCACCCCCACATAGAGTCTCCTCTTCGGCCCTCTTACTGCATGTGGATATTGGCAGGTTTATGGATTGCTGAGCTCAGGGGGCTCTCCTTGGAGAGGAGGAGGGCAGGCCGGCCCTGGTGAGCCACCTTTGGCATCTCCTCCTGGAGAAATGACAGATAGTCAATAAATAACCCTGTGGCCCAGAGAAGAGCTGACAGGGGAGAAGGAACTGACCTGATTCTCAACGAACCGACTCCCAGGTTTGAATCTGGGGCAGGGTGTAAAGATGTTGGTGTTTCTCCAGCTTTCCTTAGCATCCCTTGTGATTCTGGCAGAGCAGGGAGTCTTCCACCTGCCCACGGCTTTGCTCCACTGGGCCAGAGCGGATGCTGATTTCAGGTGGGACTTGGTCGTTTCATTTCATAGTTTTGGGGTCTCTTTCAGACGCCAGAATCTTCACAAACTTTTTTCATCTTTTTCTATTTGACATAACTGAGTGAGATAAAAACCAAATGATCTTTCATTCATTCATTGAATAAGTCATTCTTGAGCTATCATAAGGAGCCAGCGTGGTACAGTGGAGAAGCTCTAGATGCTATTGGAAATATAAAATTTAAGTACGCAATCCCTGCCCCCAGGGTGTTTACAGTCAAGAAGATTCAACCTGTCTTTTCTCTCACCTGCTGGAGCTCCTGAAGACCAAGAAAATGATCTGGCCCTCACATGAAGAGTATAGAAAGACCCATTTTAAATTCTGGGGATAAAAATACAGCCAATCAAGACCATTCCCTTCCCTCAAGGGAAAGCCCCTGTATCTGCATGTGGAAAAAGAGCAATACACACATGACAGGGAATGAAGTCGGCCAGAAGGTGGTGGGCAAAGCCAGATGGGAGCCACTCTTCTTTTTGGCCAGTCTCCTGCTTCCTGGCTTCCAAGAATCTCCATAATAGCTAGGGCAACATGACAGTGGGCTCTTCTTGCCTCCACGAACCCCATGAGGGCAGGAATTGGGTTTCATTTTTCTTTCCAGTAGCATACAGCGCAAGGTTTCACATGGAGTAATTGGTTCCAGAGTATTTGGTTTTGTTCCCCACTGATGCTCTTATCTCATATAATTTTAGGTAATTGTGTTTTATCCTAAGCTTTCTTTTCCTCTCCCACCCAGCAAAGTTGGTGCATAATAAGTAATTGCTGACAACTCTATAAATATTTGTTTAATGAGAGAATGTTTCATATTTATTTAATGAGAGAATATTAGAATTGGAAGACTTACCTTCAGCTCAAATATTAGAAGGGACCTGAAAGTTGGAGACCATTTTAATTAAAACCCTCAATTTTTGTTTTTTATGTCTTTTAAATTTAAAAATTTTTCTCTTAATGTCCATTTTATTTTGAACTTAGCAAACAGCAAATAAAATGAATATTTTAGGGGGAAAAAAAAGAAATGATTGCACGAGAACCCAGAGAATTTCCATTATGTACAACTTGCTTTTCTTTTAAAGTATTTAATGAATTCAACATTTAACTTTCAAAGCTGTCCTGCTTTTGTTCTGTTCTCTCATTTGAAAAAAATCCCAGCTTCCCCCCTCTCTTCTTCACTTCTATAACCTCAGTGGGGAAGAAAAGAAAAGAAAAATCTCTTGTAACAAAACGTATCATCAAGCAAAACAATTTCTCAAGTTGGCCAAGTCTTAAAAAAAATGGATCTTGTTTGGCAATTTTTAATCCATTACCTTTCTGTCAGGAAGTGACTCCATATTTTACCAGAGACACAAGGAGATGAAGTTAATTACCCAAGTGTCAACGGACTTTCTTCTAAATTTTTTAAAATTAAGAAACATTTTATTTTATTAAGAAACATTTATTTTTCCCTTCCTCCAACTCTCCCCATGGGAAAAAAAAAAAAGAAAAGCGTAACTTTTGTAATCAGTAAGCAGAACTGTGTCCAAAACCATGTATCTCGTTCTGCACGTTTAGTCCGTTACCTCTCTGATAGGAGATAGGGAGCATTTTTCTTTGGGAATCCCTTGGAATCACGGTTGGCCATTTTGTTGTTCAGAGACCTTAAGTCTTTCAGTGTTGTGCCTTTTTGCAGTGCTGTTGTTTATTCTATTTCTTCTTTCTCTAGTTAATTCAGTGTGTGTTTAGGTATATTCCTATTGCCTTCCTGATACTATTTCTTATAGCACAATAATATTTCCTTGCATTTCTATACCATACTTTGTTTACTTATCCCCCAGTGGATGGGCATATCCTCAGTTTCCAATTCTTTAACACCAAAAAAGGAACAACTGCAGATAGTTTGTGCATTTTAGCCCTTTTCCTTTTTTTGTTTTGATTTTGGGGTGTAGGTCTACCAGTACTGTATACCTATTCGTATTTATTCTTCTATTTATTTGATATATGTTTACTTAGGTATTTCTTATATTCCCGATACTATGGCAGCTGCATTCGATTATTATTTCATCCTCTATATTTGTATCTCAGCCCCTAGCACAGGCCTAATACGGAGTAGGTGCTTGATGAACGTTTGTTGATTAATTGATTATGCGGCTATTTCGTGGCACATTCTGCCGTTAGGTAAGTTTGCCAGGCAGTGCATGAGAGCATCTAGGCCAAAGGGAAAAAGCAAGAAATTAGGAGGTCTGCAGTGATCTTTCAGTAATGTGTCCTGGTGTTGGCTTTGGAGTAAAGGAAATATTATGAGACATCATAAGAAAAACAGCTACCATAGTATTTTCAGGTTTGGAAAGAACTTTCCAGACATTATCTCATAGGAGCTTCATAGAAGTTCTATGAGGTGCCTCTCATGGGTATTATTGTCATCCCCATTTTAGAGATGAGACAGCTGAGGCTGAGCAAAGTGACCGGTCCTTAGCTAGCAAGTGGCAGGGGTAGGATTTGAAATCAGATTTTCCTAACTCTCCACCTGGCACCATAGCCACGATGCCGTACTTCCTTAAAACCATAAGTGATAGCTGATTAATAGAAAATGCCACCCTAGTCATCAAAGGGTCGAGCTTTTTTGGAAAGATCCTTAGACTAGGGGATCCAAAGACAGAAGTTCTAATTTGCCTCCTGCCTCAGATTCACTGGGTGATTTTGGATAAGCCATTTCGTGTCCCTCACCCTTCACTATTAATAATTTCTGAACTCATGGCTAGCCTAACCCAACAGCGATTCTCTAAATCTTAGGGTGTGTTTGACTTTAAGGAACACACGTGTACAAAAACCTGAACTTACAAAACAGATAAATTATAGGTTGATGTGTTTTACAAAAGATCTTTCATCATTCCCAGGGATTCTCCACAGGGTCCTTTAAATAGTCAGCTCCCCCAGTGCATCCAGGATATAACTGGATTGACAGAAATTGGATTTATATACACCCTTCATACGCTATAACTGCTCCTAGGCAGAGGAGCCTGGCAATTTCTAATGATATTCCATCTATTTTTAGCATCTAGACAGGATTCAACTTCTGAAAGCCATAACCAATTTAAGACACCTCAAATTCTGTTACCTGTAATGTTGGGTACTATTAATATTTAAGTTCTACATGATACCTTTACAAATTTATTTTTCCTACGAAGGAAAAATCAGGGGCATTTAGGGGACATGATAGTGGTTCAAGTCCTGTCATAGTTCAAGTTCAAGTTCAAAGCCTGTCATGTACATGAGAGTTTAGACGGCTTCTCTTTGGCTCCAAAGGAAAGGAGTAATAGCAATGGGTGGATGTCACAGGGAAGCTCATATCTGCTGACTGGGAAAATGGCTAGACAAGTTGTGAAACATGAAAGCCACAGGATATTGCTGAACAATTCAGAGAAGCATAAAAAGATTTATATAATCTGAGGTAAGCAAAGTCAGCAGAACCAGGAAAACAACGTATACAATGACTACCACATTGTAAATGGAAGAGCAGCAGCAAGAGGAACTGAGCACTGTGGAGTTATAACAACCAGGCTAGGTCTCGCAGAAGAGATGGAGAAGTATCTTTCTCTTCCCTTCTTTGCAAAGATGGGAGGGGGGATCTGTAGCTATATTACCTTTGCTATTGAACTCAGTTGGTGTTTTTGTTAGTTTGACTGAACTGATTTTCCTCTTTTTATTCTATTCTCTGGGGAAGAGAAAGACAGGGATATATACGAAGAAATAAGAATTATGTAAAAACAAAAACCAGTTAGTTAGAACTTAATCCAGATGAAGTACTGTGCTATATGAGGTGATGGATTCATCATCACAGATCTTAAGGTAAATCTGAATAAGTAACCAGCCAACCCACTGATTGGTCAAAACATGTACCACACACCAGTTATTATGCTAAGAATTTTGGAATAAAAAATAAAAAAAATACAAAAACATTATCTTCTCTCCTGTGGAGTTCACATTCTGATGTAGGGACAACATGCAAATTAAAGGTGCATACAAGATGTCTAGAAAGTAGATGAAAGGCAACCCTATGCATAGCTGGGATAAAGCTCATTTTTGTCCCCATGGGGAAATTTCCATACAGTGACCATTCACACCCAATGTTAAGTCAAATTCAGTCTTGGAAGTCCAAGTACTTACTTGGTTGCAAGCTGACACCTGGAGGGAACGGCTCAGCAATGCCCTAGCTTCAGTGGAAATTAGGTCAGCTTTCTGGAACACTTCTCCAGTATCCCTGTCACCAGCAGAAACCCTTCCTGAGAGAGGAGCAGATGAGCCCTGGGTCAGGACCTCTTCTGTCCAGTGTGTCAAGGACGCCCCCAAAAAGCAGTGGTTTTTGACTAAGGGAGCTTGGTATTAGAAGCTCCCATGGCACTGAAATTTGAAGTTCATGGGGTTCCATCTCTAAAGATAAGAAAGATCTGAGATCTCTAAATCTGCTTTCCCATTTTAGAGATGAAAAATTGCACCCAAGAAACATGAAGAGATTTGCCCAAGTTATAAGACCATAATAAATTTAGGGATGGAAAGGACCTTCAAGGTTATCCCATTACTTTACAATTGAAAAAAGTGAGCCCAGCAGGATTGGGACTTCTTCCCATGTCTTTTACACCTAAGGGGAAACCACTGGTCCACTGAACAAGAGATTACTAATTTGTCAATGGAACTGAACCAGTTAGACAATGCCAAAATAGTGGAGAACAAATCTGTACACAGAAAGCTTATAGGCTAAAAACCAAGACAAATGAAATGTCATCTTTATGAGATTTTCAGCAATCCTGTGGTGAATTCCTAATTTTGTGAGAAATCTAATGTGGAGAATTTAAGAGAAAAAAAATTAAAATTTGAGAGATTGAGAGGGAAAAAAAATCAGTTAGTGAATTCATGAACTTTATAAATCAGCCAAATCTCTGTCTTTGAGTGAAAAAAAAAAAAAAAAAAAAAAAAAAAGGTGTAATACGATGTCATTGAATTAAGGAGACCTGGGTTCAAATTCTGGCTCTGCTACTTATTGTGACCTTAGATAGATGTCTTTTAGCCTCTCTGCCTAATTCTGTAAAATGAAGGATGACCTGCCAGCTCTGGATCTCATATCCTTGGACCCCTTTTCTCATGTTTATTTGAAAATTAAATATGCACATACATCTATCCATTTAGAAAATGGACAATGTGTATGAGTCATTGAATAAAGAAGGGGGGAATATGGTACATTGATAGAGTGAATGATAAAAGATGGACAAATTTTGTTTGTTTTTTTTCCGTTTGAAGAGGAAATACAGAGTGGACAGAAAAATTGGGCAGGATCTTTGGGTCTGTTTGAATGTTTCAGAGATCTAATTTGCATTCTTGTCTGAGAAAAGTTGCACAGAAAATGTATATTTTCCAGGGCCACATGAGAAATGCAGACATATGGATTTGAAAATCAGACGTGCTTGGGATGGAAGGACCTGCTGATGCTGTTGTAGGCTGGAAGGGTTAAAGAAACTTTCATTATCACGCTCTATTAAGCCAAGACCAGGAAACAATTTCGAATCAACACTCGGATCTGGGGAGGGATTGTGGTTCCTTTTGTAGGACGCCTCAGATCTGTGTTCTCTATTCACACATGCTCACTTCCAGCTGTTGTCATTGAAATCCCCCATAATCTCCCAGGGTCAAAGGGCAGTCATCCATGACCGTGGCAGTTAAAAGGTGACACCGATTTCTGTTGTCAAATATTGGCCCTTTTCTCTTTCAATCATCCCCATCCGACTTTTTTTTCCCCGACAAGAGAGATCGAGCCTAGAATTGTATTACATGATTTTAGAGTCTTAGAAAGTGTTCATCCATTGTCCTTAACATGACATGACTGATCTAATTCAGCGGTTCTCAAACTTTTTGGTCTTGGGACCGTTTTGCACTTTAAAAATTATTGAAACCCCCCCCCAAAAGAGCTTTTGTTTACATGGATTATATCTATCAATATTTACTATATTAGAAATTAAAACAAATAAATGTTAATATACGTATTTATTATTTTAAAAGAATAATAAGCCCATTACATATTAACACAAAAACATATTTTTGTGAAAAATAACTCTATTTTCCAAAACAAAAAACTTAGTGAGAAGACTGGCATTGTTTTACATATTTTTGCAAATTGGCTTAATAGAAGACAGCTGGGTTCTCCTATCTGCTTCTGCTTTCAATCTGTTGTGATATGTCGTTTTGGTTGAAGTATATGTAGAAAATCCAGCCTTGCGCAGATATGGAGTTGGAAGAGCAGGACGTATTTAATAAGCAAGTCACGTCTTAGTTTTATAATGAAAATAATTTGACCCTTGTGCACCACCAAATTTGTGTATCACCCTCAAAGGATCCTGGGCGTCCCCCAGGTACCTGATGGCCACAACTGATTTAATTCAACCTGTGATATTTCACAAAGAATTTTCTGTTACGTCTTTTAAAACTTTGTGTGAATGACGGCTAGGCAAGCATATTTTTCAGCGATTTGATGGATAGGTTTGGGTACCTAGTGTAGATTTTCTGGAGAAATTTCTTTTTATCTTATAAGCTTAATTTCTAAACTTTCTCCTTCACAGAGGCTCTCTCTTCCTTTAAAAAGCAGCTTAGACATCATTTTCTGCCTGCTTTTTCTAATCATGCTAAGTACAAGTCTCCTCCCTCCCAAATACTTTAACTGTTTGCTATATGTGTGTATCTGTTCACACAGATTTATTCTGCAGAAACTTAAACATCCCCTTGTAATCTCCCTCATTAGAATATAGGCTCCTTGCAAATAGGAATAGTTTCATTCTTTGCACTTGTGTTCCCAGTTCTTAGTAATATGCCTGGCACATAGTAGGTGTTTTAAAAATACTTCACAATTGATTATACTCTGTTGCAATAGGAAGTATTTATTCAATTGACACTTATTAAAGCAAGTGGTATGTGTGTGTGTGTGTGTGTAAGACACCATGTTCATTACTAATTATAGTTAACAACTACTAATTTTTTAAAGAAAAAAGTAGCAGCAATTCTAGCCAATGCTAAGTAGCTGAAAATGGTTTTCTCTCTTTTGTACTTCTACATCTTAGCCAATTTCATTTGCATTTTGGTAGGGGAAAAAACAAACAAACCTAGACCACGCACCTGGCGATCTGTAACTAATTTTCTTTTGTTATTTGTTTGTTTGTTTGTTTTTGGTATACTCCATAAATTTGGGGAAATATGGTGGCCATCCTTTCCTGTGGGGGAAGTCAGCCAGTTAAAGGGAACTAATACTGGATGGGAGCTGAAGGACCTAGGTTTATACTCTGTCCCTCCATTTACTTTCTTTGTGACCTTAAGTACCTGAACCTATCTGGGACTCAGTTTCTTCAAGTATCAAAGAGTTGAAATGAATTACCACAAAGACATATTACACCACGGCGTTTATTGATGTTTGGATTTTATCTTTGGGATCAGTGGACAAGTCACCTAACTCCTTATCTCAATCTCAGTTTCCTTATCTGTAAAATAGGAGATGGATTTAGACTGGATGACCTTGAAAAAGGTCCCTTCTAGTTCTAAATCAATGGTCTTTGGGATTAGCCAACTTTATATCTCCCCACCCTGGTTTATGATGTATATTTGGTGATGACTCAAAATCTGGGGTTCCTTTAGATTCAGGAAATCAATTGCCTGAATTCTAGGTTTTTTCCTTTCTACCCATGAATTGCACGGCTCAAATTACAGATCATTTCCAAAAACTGAACTCTGGTTGTTTCATGGACCAATGAATTTGTGCTGAAAGAGTACGAATAGGGAAAGTAAAATTTTCTTTCTTTGGTTATGTGCATGACCAGGCAGGGACCTCATAACAGCCAACGTAATGGCTGGTTCATGTGAAATAATCAGTTTCCCAAAGAGTCAGGGATGGTAAGTTGTCTTCTTCTTTTTCTGCTTTTCTTCGCCTAGGTAGATAAAAATCTACTTATTCATTTCCAAATGAGTCCATCTGCAGATTGGCAGGCTTGTACTTGTCCACATGTTAGAGAACCCCTAATTCAGGGGACACCTGGAAAACAATGAAATTTACTGTAAAATGTTTTTCAGTGGGAAAAAAAAGATTACTTAGAAGCATTTTAATTTCATCAATGTCAATAGTTTTTATTCTTTCAGTAAGATCCTTTTGGTCTTGCATTTTTTAAAAAAATAGTTATCATTGACTATTGTTCTTATATTATAGTTTTTTCTCCTGATTCCCTTACCCTGAAATAATAGTGAAATAAAAAATAAAATTAGCAACAATAAATGGCAGTGAATGCAGCATTCTTCACCTGTAGGTCCCAACTCACCTCTCCACTGAGAGGAGAAAAGTCTATTTTCTTGTCAGTTCTCTGGGACCAAAATTGTTCCTTATGGTTCATCCTTATGTGACTGCCTTTTGAAGTTCTTACTAACATTGTTATAGTTGTGGTATGTATGTGTTGTTTTCTCTTTTCTCCTTTTTTACTCTTTGATTTCTTGGAAAACTTTAAATTTTTTTTTACAACCAGAATACAAAAAACAAACAAACAAAAAACCTTAGAAAAGTATTTCCATTGAGTTAAGAAATATTTTTTGTCAGTCTAATTATGTGTGTGCTTCCTCTTTAAATTCAGCATGAGTTTTATTTTTAATTGCATGAGTCATTTTTTAATCCCTGAGTCATACTTTTCTCTGAGCTTGGGCCAAATGGAGGTGAGATAGTACCCTGGAAATAATCCTGAATGTGGAAACAAATACTGGGGTTCAGATTTGTTCTCCAATATTTACAAAGGGATATTGAACAAACCTCTTAATATTTCACGTCTCAGCTTCCTCTTTTGCTAAACAGGGGGCTCTACTGAATGACCTCAAAGGTTGTTTCCGGCTCAGGGTTAATAAAACTCTGGGTTTTAGAGTATCAAGGGGCAGACCTATTTAAAGTAGAATTTTTAAAAAGATACAATTCCTAATATCCCAAATGAAAGATGAAAAATTAAGGAATATGTGCTGATGTTTTGTCTACTTGGAAAAATTATTTAAGAAACTAGAGTCATAGAAAAGCTATAGGGAGGTCATGATGAAATAAATATCTGGAGGGAAGGAGATGATTATGAACCACTACATAGAATTCCTAATCCCTCTAATTTTATCCGCCTGCATTTTGGATTTCCTTCACAGGCTAATTGTACACTATTTCAAGTCCGATTCTTTTTTGTACAGCAAAATAACTGTTCGAACATGTATACATATATTGTATTTAATTTATACTTTAACATATTTAACATGTATTAGTCAGCCTGCCATCTGGGGTGCGGGGGGAAGGAGGGGAAAAAATTAGAGCAAAAGATTTGGCAATTGTCAGTGTTGTAAAATTACCCATGCATATATCTGGTAAATAAAAACTATTAAAATAAAAAATATATATATCTGGAGGGATAGACCATGATCTGCATTGTTTCCCATTCAGTGTCAGAAGCTGTAAAAAAAATCCTTCGGTCCACTGAAGGAACCTTGGATCAGGGTTATGGGAAGACTCAGATGAGAGGTGCATAAGATAAACATCCACGGATGGTTTACGGTCATCACGGTGAGGAGTATACTAATCGTTGATGAGATCTGTGAAAGCCAGAGGTAGTGTGGCTTAGTGGCTAGGGATCTGGATTTACTAGCTAGTGACTTGCTTCTTTTGCCTCAGTATCTTCATCTATACATGGAAGGGGCCCAATAGCTTCCAAGATTCCTTGTAGCTCTAGATCCCTGATCTTATAATTATCAACAGCAGGACTGTTTATGTTGAGTCATTTGGATAATTCTGGTTTAACCAAATATTCATCCCTTATTAACATTATGGGTAATAGAAAAATGGGTAAAGGCTGGTGGATGTCTTTGGATTCAGGCGACTCCCCCAAACTTTCTCTCTTATACATTTTGATGAGTATAATAGTGAATAGAATGTCTGGCTCTGTCATCAGAAACCTGAGTGGGAATATCCCTTAAATACATATTATCCGGAGGTCCTACCTTTTCTTTTTTTTTCTTTTTTTTCTTTTTTTAGGTCCTACCTTTTCAAGTCTGTCTCTTAAAGTCCCTGGCCCTGGCTTCTTTCCAAATTCAGCTAAAGGGCCATATACTAGGAGAGTCATTATTGAGTCTCCCATAGTCGGGACTCCCTTTTCTCCACCTCCCACAGTTGGCCAAGTCCCTTCCCCCAGGAGAGTCTCAGTTTCTTCCTCTGAGTAATGGATATAATAAGTGGCTATACTACCTCCTTCCAAGGGCTGTTGAGAGATGTTATTATTGGTGAATATTGTTGACTAAATGCAGAAAACCTCTAAATAACCTTTTCAGACTGGAAGCCCAACTTGGTGAGCTGCCTGCACCTTGACTCACCCTGTGCATTGTGGTTCACTGCCTTCTCCATCTCCCCTCCCTTTCCAGAGATTGCACATGAGGATGAATTCCTCAAGGCCCCGTTGCCTGTTGCAGTTAGGATGAAGGGTATGGATGAGAAGGGTTCCTTTATTCATTCAACAAACAGTAATTGAGCCTGAGGCCATGTACTAGGGCACTCTATGGGACACAAAATGGATAGGATGCCGAGGCTGCTCTTGTATTTGGGAACTGGGATGAGGGATGTGTTCATGGTGCACTCAGGGACAGGGAGGCCATTTATCCTCCTTGACCTCATTTGTTGTATTTTTAAATGGATCAGTTTAGAGCAGATGACTTCTAAAGACCCGTCCAGCCTTTCATCCGTGTAGGGGAAATAGACCAGTTATGCAAAATGCCTCACATAAATGCCTGTTTTGTTATGCACATTTATGAGAGAAGTAACTTATTATTCTCCCCAGTTTACAGATGAAAATTTCCATGACTTAGCCAGGGTCACACAGTTAGGAAATATCTGAGGCCAGATTGAACTCGGGTCCTCCCGATTTCAGGCCTGGTGCGCTATTTACCTCCCTGACTAACTGACCCAGAAGAAGGGACCAGGTTTATGAATATGCTTTAATTCAATTCTAAAGGATTTATTAAGTCCACTAGGTAAAATGCTCAAATTAAAAGTCTTTAGGGAGAGTCCAGGTCTTCTATAGCTAATAAGTCTGGATATTCCAGACATCTCCAAATACAAAGTTATACAAATTAGATACACTAATGACAAGAGACATTTTGTAAAGATTTTAATGGATTACCCTGTGCTCAGTTACTTATAAGGACCTGTTCCAGACCATCCAGTCAGGAAAAAGAAACAATTAAAAACTGAAATAAACAATTAACAAATGTTACACACACACACACACACACACATATATATATATATATGAAAAATCATGTGCTATATATTTTCTTCACTTTTGGGGAAGGCAAAAATGAAACAGTTCCTGTCTTCAAGGTATTTACCTTCCATTAGTGAATACAACATCATAATTAAATGCCAAATAGATCCATGATAAAGGCAGAATAATTTCAGCTTGGGGAGGAGAAAAGAGGAGCCCTGACTACTGGAGAACTCAAGAATGACCTCTCCCAGGTGGCCCTTTAGCTGAATTCAGAAAGAAGTCAGAGACTTTAAAAGACAGAGTTGAAAAGGTAGTTTCTCCATGTATGAGAATGATTGGAAGTTGAAAGAGTAGGGTGGCAATCCTCAATCTATGAAATGCTGAACTATACAAAGTAAGGCTGACCAGTTTTGGAGGCTCCCGTGACAACCATTGGATACTTTTGGAATGGTTAGAGCTCTGCTATCTTGTCAAGGGCCATATTTTTCATTTGACATTGCTCCTCAGTCCGATCATATATGTGGAGAATGGAGAGGCTGATCTACTTGGACTTTCATGTTCCCAAGCGTTCTTTCTGGCATCAGTAATATTGTGAGGATGGACATGATTGAGGAGAAGGCCTTGTTCTCTGACAGAAAATGAGCACATCATTTCTATATGCCAAATTTGTGTTCTTGTCTATAAAGCTGACTTTTGTTTCCTCCACACTGCTAGAAGGGAAAAAAAGCCAGGAGATCTAGGTGAAGAGAGAGAGATAAAGACATAGAGAGAGACAGAGACAGAAAGAAGCAGGGAGAGATAGAAAAAGAGATGAGAGACAGAGACAGAAAAAGACAGAAAGAAGCAGGGAGAGACAGAAAGATAAGGGACAGAGACAGAGTCAGCGACAGAAACAGAAAGAAACAAAGAGAGAAACAGATGAGAGACAGAGAAAGAGAGAAACAGAGAGAGAGAGAGAGAGCTAAAAGAGAGACAGAAAGAGCTAGAGACAGACAGAGAGATGAGAGACAGACAGACAAGAGAAAGAGACAGAGATAGAAAGCATCTTTCTACAGATGCTCAGAGAAAGAGAAAGAGAGAGGAGGGAGGAGAGAGATTTTTTCCCTGACCTTTGCACACCTTGCAAAGTCACAAGTCCCTAGGCAAAGCCAACTTTTTTCTTTCTTGCCTCTTAAAAAAAGTGGATAGATGTGCAATCCCTGCCTGAAATGAGATTTCGCAGCTATAGAATGGCATTTTCCATAATAACAGCTGATATCATCAAGGGTAAAGGAAGCTAGCTGCTTTTACTAAATGCTCATCAAAGAAAATGACTCTTTATATTCTCACCTCTCCAAGAAAGCCCCTTCTTCTCCCTGTTCCCCCTCCCTCCAGTAAGTGGGACTGAATCTGGGGTATTGAAATCTCTTCTTTAATTGGGGCTTCATTGAACACGACTTCAGTGAATAAACCAGGGTTTGTTGTTTTTTTCTGGGGGGGGAGGATTCTGAGTCATTTTAGATTAAATGAAAAAGAATCTCTCTCATTTTCAATCACCTCCCCAAATGCTTTTGAACAGTGGCTTCAGAATTGGGGTGAGAACCAGATCATTTAGCAATCCGACTTTGCCTATACGATATACTTAACCAAAGTATGTGTTTTGCCTGTATTTCTTTGAAGCATTATTCAGAAAGCCAACTGGGTGGGCACTCAGAATATCTAATCAGCCTTCCCACTGAGAAGCTTTTAAATGCTCACCTAAGGTTGGAATTTGGAATTAGTGAAATTTTCCATTTGGGGGAGGAGAAGACAAGCAAGGGCTTTGACTTGCTCTACAATCAAATAGAGCCTCTAGATTGGGGGCTGGTTTCCCAAAAAGGCATTTTTATAATTTATTGTTCCTGAGAATGAAATATTAATCCTCTCAGGTCTTCTGAGCAATTACGGTGGCCACATCTTGGCAGGTCCTGCGCCACTCCTTGGGTTTCATTTTGTTTGCCGGCGTCTTCGTGTTCCCGTTTGCCAGTTGGTTTGTGAATAATAAGCAGAGGGGGCAATCCTGGTTTCCCAGCCACTTGCAGGAGCTTTGGAATCTATAGAGCAGAGGACTTTTCTTCCAGGACATTTAGCAACAGAAAGGAGCCCAGGCCGGTGCGCTGTGCCGTATGAGTAGGAGACTTCCGCAGACATCACATCTCCCCCCTTCCATCTTTTTAAAGTGACTTTCTGTTTGAAGCTTTAAAAACAAAAGTAATAATAATGAATTTAGATTAAATGATAATTGGGAAAAGGAGCAGAGCTTGGGATTTCTTTGATATCTATAGAGAAAACTCCTTCTACTAGTACAAGTTCCCAGCTTCTCTGGAACAGTCTCAGAGAGTCGCTGAGATCACCCAGAAGGTCATGACTTGACTAGCTAAATCAGCCCGGGTCCGACATGGGACGGAGATGATAACCAGAGGCAGACATTTGAGCTTAGAGCTGGCAGGATCTGCATTCAAGTCCAACCTTTGACAAACAGTGAATTTGTGAAGTTGGACAAAAATACTCTCTAAAGCTAATTTCTGGAGAAGGGAGTAGAAGGAGCGCCCGCCACCAGGGAGAACACATTTCTAACCCCTCTCCGCCACTAAACAATAAAATAATTTTTAAAAATAGCTGGTATTTACATGGCACTTGAAGCTTCTCAGAGTTCTTTAAAAACATTATTTCATTTTCTCCTCCTCACAATCCTGAGAGCTAGCTGCTATTATTATCTCTGCTTTACAGTGAAGAAAACTTACGGCAAAATTGGCCCTCTCCTCATTATGCCCTGCTGCTTCTCAACATCCTCTAGAAATGTTCATTTTTATTTTTTAAAAAATGGATTTATTAAAAACCCAATAATTGCACAGCTCTGAGTGACAGCACTGAAAGGGCCTCTAGTCTCCCATGCTCAGAAACTCCATCTCCAGCAGGTCCACCTTAAAATCAGGAATTTCAGAGATTTAAGGCCTTCTAGGGAGAACATGCACCAGCACGCAGGCCGAGAATGTAAACCCCGATGAGCAAGAGCAGGAGATCAGCCCCGGATTTGCAGCCTTCACCATGAATTTCCTTGCTGTGATGTGGCTCCGGGTTCTCAGTTAAACTCTTAACGTGAATTGTGGCAAAATTCCTTTGTGAGAGCCTGTGGGCTTGGCCACGGGCAGGCCCTTTCTGGGCCGTGGAGCCAAAATTTAGTTGGAGAAATTCTTCCTTCTCAGCTCCCTTAATCCATAGGCTGATGCCTCTGGCCCTTCCTAAGGAGAAGTCAAAGAAAACTTGCACAACCTGGCTTGTTTTTGGTATGATGCAACTGACTGAAATGGAATTGTTGGTCTTAAAAAAGGAAATTACCTGCTTAACTAAAACCCCCCACATACATAACCACAATGGCTTTCCTATAAAATAAGTCTCCAGGTTTTAGATGTGAAAATATATGAATATTTTCTTTCCGATTCCAAGAAAAATCTCTCATAAAGTCAGAAGGCATCAATGTGGTGTAAGTGAACAGAGAGTGGACCTCAGAGACAGGAAGTCCGAGTTTTAGGCCCATAGCTCACTTTTATGGTGGTTTCCTAACTTCTCAGGGCCCAGACAACCCTGAGACGACAGGTTGTAATGAAAGGCGCCGACCTGCAGTGATGGAGAGAGCTTCCTCATGTGGGATTTCCTTATCCTAGTGAGAAGTAAGAACTCCAGGCTCAGTTCTTAGAAGGAAAACCAACTGTAGAAAAACAAATCATTCTTTCTTTATTTTTAAAAGCAGGTCTAGGTATAACTCCCCAAAACATGAAAATTACTTCTGTATTCGGAATTAGTAAATGCTGATTACCAGATGTTTTATTGATGTATACTGTTAGACCTCTCTAGAAAGACGCCGGAGTTAACTGTGTAAAACTGCCATTAATCAGCATTTTTTCAAAACCATAACCTACCTGTTATTCAATTGAGTTTGGTAAACACACTCATTAGAATGTAAAAGTCACATTTAAAAAATAGGGGAAAAAAAAAACCTTTTCATAACTCTTACTATGGGAGAAGTTCATTTTTTTTCTTTTTTTAAATTATTTTTTATTTTATTTATTATATTTTTATTAATTTTATAATTATAATTTTTGACAATACATATGCATGGGTAATTTTTTACAACATTATCCCTTGTATTCACTTCTTTTCCGAATTTTCCCCTCCCTCCCTCCACCCCCTCAGATGACAGGTAATCCCATACATGTTACATGTGTTACAGTATTTTATGGGAGAAGTTCTTAATCAAACAATAGATTGACAATATTCATAGAGATAAATAAAACAATTTCACTTACATGAAATTTGAACAAGCTTTTGAATCAGTGAATATTAATAACAGAATAATGTTGCTTGTAGAATAGGAAGAGAAATTTTTATCAAATACCCTTGATAAAAGTTTGATAATCTAAGATACAGGGAATGGAAACAGATATTTAACATCAAGAACCATTGTCTCAGAGTTTATGGGGGGGGATCCCTAAGAATTGCAAAATAAATGACCATTTGAAAGAATTAATAGAAGTATAAATGAAAATTACTCTGGTGTGTCATTTGACATCCTGCATATTGGCAAATGTCACCAAAAATAGGAATGGTTAGTAATGGGCAGGCTGTGGAAAGAAGGCTTAGTCCAGTGTTGGCAGAACTGCCCATTGGTCCAATTGTTCTTGAGATCAAAGTGAAATTATAACTACTGAATAAATTACAAATTACTTAAGCTATTAAACTCTTCACACTTCGGCTTTACCTTGAAGACATAAAAGATAAATACAAAAATCTAGTTTATAAAAGTATTAGTGCAGTATTTCTCTGGGTAAAGAAATGGAAACATAATGCCAGAGAATGTAGTATGGGGGGTAGGAGAAAGGGGAAGCGATGATACAGACTTACAAGGGGTTATTATTTGCAGAGAGATGGGAATGGGAGTTACTAGAGAATCAAGTGAAGATTTGTTTGAACTGATACAGAATAAAGTAAGAAGCCCAAGAAAAAGATGCACAGTGAGATGCAATGATGTCAAGGAAAAGGGACATTGAAAGGAAGCTAAAATCTGAATAACCTTAAAATCAGGGATAGTCCCAGAGAACAGATGATGAAACATATTCTCTCCTTCTTCTGGTGGAAAAGCAGAGGATGGGGATGGACTATTGTACAGACGTCAGCTTGGTTCATTCTATTAAATAATTTTGCTGCTTTCAGAGGTGGGTTCAATACAGAAGGGGAGGAAGCTTTTTTTCCTCCCCCAAATGATTGAGATTTAAAGCTAAAAGGTATCAATTAAAAATATTAAAAGCTAATTAAGTGCCAACTCCATACCATGCACTGATCGAAATTTTTAAAATAGCCTTGGACTCAAGAACTTTATATTATATGTGGGCATCTTGTATCTAGTCACCCTGAAAAAATTTCTGCTGCTTTTCCCATAGGCCAATGGTGATTTTTATGTTTCTTTTAAGAATCTTGGAAATCTTTCCTCTGACCTTGAGTTTAAAAATGGCCACCGAAGATGATCTTGCAGGGGCGTATATAACTGGTAACCGTATTCCTCGGGTGTGAGAGAGAGATAGAATCCCAGTACTTTTAGATCCAATCCCATTTTGAGTTTGCAATTCAGCATCTCACACGTTCTCTTGCCATTCAAAACCTTTTTTATCTTATTTCTAACATGAAGTGAGATAACAGATACGCTATAGGAAATTAGGAAACTCAAGATCTAGAGCAGATACTGCAAAAAAAAAAAAAAATGTGTGTGTGTGTGTCTGTGTGTGTGTGTTTAACAAAAAATGATGCTAGTTGCCACTGAAAAAAACAATAGTTGGTACAGTGTGTGTATGAGAGGAAAGAAGAAGAAAAGCAACAATGACATGGACTTTCAAGCTTATTTCTTGTATTTTTTCCAGCAGCTGCTGTTTTCGCTCTCCCCCTTCCTCCCCTGTCCCCAGCCTCTGAGAATGGAGCGCATCCTCAAGGCTTGTTTCGTTGAATGAATGGGTAGATAATCTCGATCAGATGTTTCTTTAGAGAATCCTGTTTAAAACAATTATAGAACTGCGCTGTCCCCCCACCCCGACATACGATGCTTTCGCTCTCATTGTTGAGTCACCAGAGGTCACCCAAGGTAACCATTTCTTGAACTGGGCCTTTGTTTCGGGCTTCCTGTCGAATTGCTTTCCCGTGGCCGCGGGGTCGTGTTCATTCACCGGACACGTAACCACAAGACTTCCTTTTTCTGGCCGAGCCCCTCAGAAATGACAATTCAGACCCAGTGGGAAACGAGGTTTGCGCCGTCCAAAAGCGACGTGGAGAGTTGGGGTTCCGGGGCTAACGCTTTCTTTTCTGTTTTTTCCCCAGGACACTTGGGCTTCCAAGACAGTTTTGTCACTTCGGGGGTTTTCAGTGTGACTGAGCTAGTCAGAGTGTCTCAGAGTAAGTATCTTTTCCCCTCATTTCTTCCCCCCGGCTGCTGGCTTGGGACTAGTTCGTTGCCTGTACCCCCGGGGGTCCTCCAAACTCGGCCGAATACACTCGAGAGAGTTGGGAAGAACGCTGTCTCATGACAGCCTAGAATTTAAATCAGGAAAAGCTAAATGCTATATTGATGGGAGTCCTGGGGAAAGAACTGAAATCCTAATTAGAGAGGCTGTATGGCATGTTGAATGACAGCTAATGATAACAGCGAGCATTTACATATTACAAAGTGCTTTACAAATATTCCCTCATTTTTCCTGAGAGAACAGCCCTGGGAGGTACGCGCTATTATCAAATCTGTTTTACTCCTGAGGAAACTGAGGCAGGCCAAGGGGAGGTGGGACTCAGTAAGTGTCTGAGGCCGGGTCTTCCTGAGTCCGCGAGCAGCGTTCTGGACACTGCCTCTCCCTGGACACGGTTCTCCTGACTCTGTGTCTGCTGGTCACTTAAGCATTCCCTCTTAGCCTCAGTCTGCTCATCTGTACCAAATACTAGTGGAGGACCCGAGCTGAAGGTGAGATTGAGGGTCTCTCCAGTTCCTCGTTTAAAGTGAGTCATGGGGGACACCTGGCAGCTCTCTCCAGTCCCTGAGCCGGCTTTGTGGAAAAGATTTGGTCCTGACCTTTAAGGAATGCTAATGGCCATGGCGTGAATGCCCTGGCACTCCAAGGTTGTCAGGGCGAGCCCCTGCCACCCCCTCCCCTGTTTATGCAAAGGTGCATCCGTTGGATGTCTGCCACGTGGTACAATCCAGACAGCCTGACTGTGAGGTGGGACACCCCCTTTCTGCCAGCCCTTGTGTGTGTGTGTGTGTGTGTGTATACACATACATATATATGATATATACATACATACATATACATATATAATGTAATCCTATACCTACACATATATACACACATATAATATATATACATATTATATATATAAGATTTAAATATTGGATTACAAAAATAATTCTAATACCTGGTATACAGAAGGTGCTTAATAAATGTGCGACGTTTAACTCGGGGATTGCTTCCAGTTAAAGAATAACATACAGTTTGGATCAGGGAATCCCCAAACCTCAGAGTTGAAAAGGAACTCCAGCCCAACCCACAGCCTCCAAAATTCAGTTTTACGCTGCTTGTTTTGTTCCCCTCCCCCCCAGGTCTTGCTACCATAACCTGCCTTTAAGACTAAAACAGACTCCCAAGGCTGCTCAGTCTCAAGCCTAAGTAATGGAGAAAACTGCCAAAATAGGACTTTGGGGATTGTTTCAGTTTAGTTTGGGTTTTTTTCTTGGAGGAATGGGTTGGGTGGTCTGCCCGGGTTTCAGGGTGAAGAATAGAGAATCTGAGGGGACCCCAAGGTCAAGAGAAAGGGAAAAGGGGCATCTCCTGGAGTGAATTTATGGGAGGGGGCAGGGCCAAAAGTCCCTCGCTCCCCTTTGGGCTGGATGCATTCTGTGAGGGAGGACTCCCCGCAGCGAGCTCACGGGTCCATTGGAATACTGGACTGGGCTCGGGACAGAGCTGCTCTGGCTTAGTTGAGTTGGTTCTGAGGCCCCGGAGTTGGAGCTTTGAGCTGCATTATATTTGTTTTTACATCCTACCCGCCACCCAAGACTCAGCCAGACCCCGCTTCTCCCCATTATAACTGAGAATAACAAGCGCTGAATTGGCTCAGCCCCGGTGTTGGGCTGGGCCGTCTGCAGCTCCCAGGGGCTCCCGCCCCTCCCATCCAGGGCCCATTAAGCCCAGGGCATCCAGGGATTTTCAAGAGCACCCTTTAGCTTGTACAAATGCCAGTCCCTCAGGGCACCTTCCAGAAAGCTTCCACTTAAGGAGGCTGCCATTACTGGGGCAGAGGCCGGAAACCCATTCCAAGAACCTAGATCCAGCACCTGAGAGGAGCTCCCCGGGGAGCACCGCAGTGATGATGCTCCCCGCTTGGATGAATCCGGCCTGGGTGGCCCTTTCCCATAGACCATCCCTCTCTCTCACCCTCTGGGATGGTCCAAAGAGCCGCCCAGGAGTCCGGAGGCCTTTTGATGGCATGGGGAGTCTAGGGATGTTTTAGCTAAGGAAACTTCCCCAGAGGGGGCCGGCACTTTCTCTGCAGCGTTGCCTTGGGGCATGACTTGAGCTTCAGTCAGCCAGTCAACAAACATTTGTCCAATCTCATTGGTGAGCATTTAGTAATCCATCTGCTGCCATGTCCCAGGCACTGTGTGAGCAGTGAGGAAACAACTCAAAAACAGACTCTTTACTATGAGCCAGTTACTCTCTACTGGAAAAGCTGGGGCTGCAGGGGAAGGCAAAATCACCCCCCGTTCTCCCAGTGTGTCTTATAGTGGGGCAACCAGGTGCAATGGCTAGCAATGTACAAAGTTAAGTGACTCACAGCCTGTGTCTCAGAGACCTGATTTAAAGGAAGGAAGGAGGGGGGGGGGAAGGAAGGAAGGAAGGAAGGAAGGAAGGAAGGAAGGAAGGAAGGAAGGAAGGAAGGAAGGAAGGAAGGAAAAAAGGAAGGAAGGAAAGAAGGAAGGAACGGAGGGAGGGAGGAAGGAAGGAAGGAAGGAAGGAAGGAAGGAAGGAAGGAAGGAAGGAAGGAAGGAAGGAAGGAAGGAAGGAAGGAAGGAAGGAAGGAAGGAAGGAAGGAAGGAAGGAAGGAAGGAAGGAAAGGAGGAAGGAAGGAAGGAAGGAAGGAAGGAAGGAAGGAAGGAAGGAAGGAAGGAAGGAAGGAAGGAAGGAAGGAAGGAAGGAAGGAAGAAAGGAAGGAAGGAAGGGAAGAAGAAAGAAAGAAAAGAAGGAAAGAAGAAGAAAGGGAGGGAGGAAGGTGAAAGAGGAAGAAGGAAGGGAAGGAGGGAAAGAGGGACAAAAGGAAAGAGAGAGAGAGAGGAAGAAAGGAAGAAAGGAAGAAAGGGAAGGAAGGAGGGAGGGAGGGCTTTACATTGTTCCAAGGCCACCTTGGTGAACAGGGGAACTGGCATTTGTGAATGCCTCTTTCCACACCCATATTCCACCTCTCTGAGGAGAGCCAGAGGACGTGCTTCTTCCTTGTCCTCCCTCCGTCTCAGTCATGGCTGGTAACTAATGAGAGTTCTGCAGTTTTTCACTGGTTCTTTCCCCCCTTTATTTTGCGGGGATCCTTGTGCCTCTGTGAGGCTTTTATATTAATATTAGTTATTCACTTTGGGAGACCCTTAAAATTCCAAAGCATTTTCCTTTGCCACAAGCATTAGATAAGTGATGGCTGAGATGGAAACGTGTTCCAGTGGGGAGCTCCCCTGGGGACAAATAGGTCCATTTAAGATATTCAGAACATGAATAGGAAGCACTAGTGTGGAGGGAAGGGGGGAGATGGAGAAAAGAAGGGGGGAGTAGGGGCAGACCTTCATGTGGAACAGTAATTAGACTCCAACTGTTTGCCCACCCAATAAGGTAGGACCGGTAGTTGAAAGTTATGAAGGAAGGACTTGAGCTTGAGAGCAGAAATAACTTCCTTAAAATGACTCCATTGTTGATCCTTTGAAGACAGAAGACTTTCCTTTGTGCCTGCTCATTAACTGGGACTGTGTAGTCATTTTTCAGTTGTAGATGCCTCTTTGTTACCCCCCTTTTTTTTGAGGGGGAGGTATTTCTTCACAGAGATTCCGGAGCGTTTGCCATTTCCTTTTCCAGCTCATTTGACAGATGAGGAAACTGAGGCAGAGGGAGGCACTAGCTCAGGGTGACACAGTGAGTGAGTGTCTGAGGCCAGATTTAAACCAGGAAGATGAGTCTTAAAATAAAAAGGATCCAGAAATGGGTGAGCCTGCCTCTGGAAGTAGTAGGTTCGAACTCCTCAGTAGGTCTCTTCAAGGAGACACATTAATTATTTTCTAGCTATGTTCAGTCCATCAACCAATCAACAGACCTACTGTGTGCCGGTACTATGCTGCATTCTGGGAATTTAAAATCAGGATCTGAAACAACCCCCTTCCCAAGGAGGGTTCCAGAGGAGTTACAGGGATTCAAAGGTCCCTTCCCATGCTCTGGTTACAGGCCTCCTCCCGCTCCCCTCCTATTTAGCACAGCACTTACGGGTCTTGGGGATTTGTCCCCTCCTGGGACATCTGGGTTCCAGGGGGCCTGGAGCATTAACTCAGGGAGCATTAGAATTGGATATTACCGTTATTTGCCTTGCCTCCATTTCCAGGGCAAAATCTGTTTTCGGCTCTTCTCCTATTTCTCCTAATTGGCCCCCTGCTCTTTCAATATTCCCTCATTAGGGAGCATTGGAGAAAAACTCTGCAAAGTTGGTTCTATTTAACAGGGTTCCGTAAAAGGGGGGGGTGGCAGGGAGGCTCTGGGAGAGCCGCTGGCTCTATTACGTAAATCTGAGAGGGCCGGGGCAGCCCGCAGGGTCCCTCACTGCCTGGGGGCCTGACTCAGGGGTCCTTGGACTGGCCACCCTCAGCCCCGACCCCCTGGTTGCCAAAGGTCAAAGAAAGAGGGAAACTCCCCCAAAACTACTCCTGGCTTCCTCACCCTGCGAGGCGCCCTCTGTAAGGTTTAGATGTTGCTTCCTCCCCAGGAACACTGAGAGAATTTCTCCTGCCTCTGGAATTCTGGGAGCAATCCATCACTTAGTCAGTCAACACTCGATTTCCCTGAGTAACCACATGGTTAATGCTGGCAAGGGAAATGTCGATGTTGCAGAAGCTTCAGTGGGAGGCAGAAAGGGCAGCAAGCTTGAGTTGTGTAATAGGAACGGCGATCACTCAGCCAGCAGTGCGGAAGGTCTGCCCCCGTCCTGGGACCGCGCTGGGCAGTGCTGTTGTTTTGTTCGGTGTCCGGCGCATCTGGCTCTTTGTGACTGCCCCATGTGGGGTTTGTCATTTTCTTCTCCAGCTCATTTTACAGATGAGGAAACTGAGGCAAATAAGGTGAAGTGACCTGCCAGGATCACAAAGCTAGGAAGTGTCTGAGGTCAGATTTGAACTCGTGTTCCCACCTTCAAGCTCAGTGCTCTGTGCACCTTAGTCACCCTGCTGCGGGGTCACAGAGCCCTCCCAAATCTTGTGTTTTATTGGAGAAACAATTTGTCTACAAATGCCTAATAATATGAAGAAGGAGGGAGGGGAGTCAGGAAAGGCACCTGTTGTTGCTGGGATGCTAGAGAGCTGGCCTTGGGGGCAGGAAGTCCCCCCTGGCCATGTGACCCCGGCACTTGGACCCTCAGGTCTCCCCTCCCAGCAAAGCTGTAGAGGAGGTTGACCTCGTCTCCAAGGTCGCTTCTGTCTACGTCTACAACGCTGTCACTTGTGTCTGGGTTACATGGAACCATGGGGATTACGGCACACAGAAAGACCCTGAGTTCCAACCTGAGACCTCCAGGTCTCCAAAGCCAACCCTCTTTACCCGGGACCATATTATGTCCAAGCCAAAGGAGAATCTTCTCTGTGTTATAGAATCCCTCAAGTGATTTTTGCATATCACTGTGAGCAAAGAGACAGGAGGCATCTGTTGAGAAATGCTCTTGCCCAATGGCGCATTCTCAGACGAAGACTTCTCCAGGAGGCCCTCTCGGATTGGTCTGATTTTCTTTCATTGGCCACAGTCAAGTTTCTCCTTAGAAGCTTGCTTACTGATCCAGGGAGATCAATCAACCCATCCCTCCATCCACCCCTCCATCCATCCCTCCACACCTCCATTCATCCCTCCATCCATCCCTCCATCCATCCCTCCACACCTCCATTCATCCCTCCATCCATCCCTCCATCCATCCCTCCATCCATCTATCCACACCTCCACTCCCTTCATTCCTCCATCCATCCATCCATTTCTCTCCCTCCCTCCACTCCTTTCTCTCTCCCTCCAGTCTCCCTCTCTCCCTCCCTCCCTCTCTTCCTCCTTCCCTCCCTCCTTCCACTCCTCCACTTTTCCCTTTCCCCCTTAGCCAGCTGTGCCCCGAGTGCGGGTGCCTGGCTGTGGATGTGAGGCTGGCTCTCCCGACGTCCTCGGAACAATTCTGTCTCTGCCCTCTTCCTTCAGAAGTGCTGACTGGGCACCGGAGGCAAAGCCTCAGACGCTTTGCTGGGACAGGCACACAGAGGCCATTGTGGCTCTGCAGCCTGACTTGGGCTTCCCTGCCTGGGCTCCCTTGGCCTTGAAAGCTGCAAGGGTTAAGCAAACTCCGGGCCGGATGACTTCAGGGCCCTGGAATCTGCACAGAGCCGGCTCCGGAGCCAGCTGTGGTTCTCCGGGTGTGAAAGGGCCCTCCCTGTGACCCGGCTTGGTCTGGGTTCCGGCTGCCTTCCCGCAAACTTTATTAGAGCCCCGGGCCTGGCAGCAGGCAGGCCCGGCCTCCCAGAATGCTTCAGGGCTCCCAAGCTCATCGCTGGGACTCGGCAGTGATTGGCTCCCTCTCCATGAGGAGGCACCCTCACGGCTGCTCCTGCTGCACCCCGGCCCGGGCCGCCATGGCCCCAGTGGGGTTTAAAGAGAGCTCCATGCCAGAGAGCTGGAGGCATCTGCCTCTGACTGCCCAGCTTCCCCCTTCCAGCCCGTGGCCAAATCCAAGTGGTTTGCAGGGTCCTAGTGAACAGAAGACTGGTCATGGAGAAGGCTGGGAAGCAAAGCTGGGGCCTGGCGCTTGGGCCCAGAGGAAGAAGCCCTGAGACGGTGGTGTGAGCCCCAGACCCCAGCTTCCAGCTCTCCTCCCCCTCCCAGGGAAGCTTTTCCTGGGCCCTCCAGTTGTTAGTGCAATAATTCCTTCTCCCCCTCCAAAAACATCACATTTCTTTTTGTGAAATCTTTCGGAGGGTCTCACAGATATGGCCCCTCCCAGTGTTCCCAAAGGAAAGTCTCTCCGCCCCTCAGGCCTCAGGGTGTTAGGGATTTCTGGTTGGATGGGGTCAACAGGCATTTGTTTATTGCCCCTTACTAGGAGCCAGTGTGAAACGTGGAGTCAAAGAAAAAGCCAAATCGCACCTGCCCTCAAGGAGCTTACATGCTGACGGGCAGACAACTTGCATGTACAGGAACCAGAAATGGAAGGAGCCTTGGAGGTCCTCCATGTGGCCTTCTGCTTCTGAAAAGGGGAAGCTGGGCTCACCCAGGCTGGATGAAGGGCAGAGTGGCTGGACAAGGTCAACAGGCCCCCAAATCAGTTTTCTGATCCAGTTTGATTCAATTCAACAAAGATGCACCTACTGTGTGCTAATCCAAGGGCAGACATCACTGAGAACCTTTCCTTAAAGAGCTTTTTGCAACATGATTCCCAGTATCCATTTGGGCAGAGTGGATGGACAAGGTCATCAGGCCCCCAAATTAATTTTCTAATTCATTTTAATTCAACTTAACAAATATGTACCTACTGTGTGCTAATCCAGGAACAAACATCACTGAGGACCTTTCCTTAGGGAACTTACATGTAGTTGGGGGGGAAACATGATTCCCAGTACTGATGTGGATCCAGAAAAGATTTTAAGGATCAGCAAGCCCAGCGCTCTCCCTTTATAGACGATGACCCAAAGAAAGGGGGAGTGCCAAGTTCACACAGATAGCACGGAGCTGAATCGAGCTTCCAGCCGTGGGCGTCTGCCTCCACATTCAGCAATCTTTTCATTCCACCTTGTTGCAGGGTCAGGTTTTAGGCCATGGCCTGGACTTTTTCTAAACATATATTTATTACATCTACATATTTCTATATACCCATAAATAAGAGGTACATAGAAATATGTGTTACATGCGGAGAAAAGAAATATGTCTGATAGAACAGATTTTCGTTCATTTTTCCTCTCAAGGAAGATATATGTGTGTGTGTGTGTATATGTGTTTGTATATATACATTCCCCCATGTGTGGATGGTCTGTGCACTCCACACTTTTTATTTTCTCTGGACGAGTGGTCCGTCGGTTCCCTCATTAAGTGACACCCTAGGAACGGGACACTGCCCTGCAGAAATGGCCATTTTAAAAAATTGTCCCATTTCTTCGCCGGCACTGATGTTGGCCACGGACCCATTGGACTTCAGCTTGAGAGCGGGAGGGAAAAAAGATTATAATAAAAAAGAGATTGCAAGCAAGGACCAAACCGTCGCTGTGACCTTGCTTTTTGTCTGCTGTTCCACAATTCAATGGCAGTCCACTTCAGCCCTGCTCTCGATCAATATCCTATTAAAGCTGCACAAAAAAAGTCTCCATAAACTTCGCGGTTAGCCATGTTTATAAATGGAACTCAGCATAATGAGATGGTCAATAGCAGACTGTACTAGTCAGTGCAAAATGAGCATCCCCCATTTTCTGTCGGGAGGTTTTCGGTGCAGAGAACAGAGGGGACAACATGGAGGAGCAGGCGGAGGCGGCTCCGAGGAACAATCGGCCTTCCTGCCAGTTCCACAAACTCCGGTTGGGATTTTTTCCCTTCCCCCCCCGCCGCCCGCCCCAATCTCAGAATCACCAAAGTTTATCTGCTTGACATAATTTTCCAAGCCCTTGTCCAATTCATCTCGCCTCAAATCCATATTTTCATAGTTTTAATCAACTCTCAAAGGAAAATAAAGATGGAATCATACATAGAGCCATATTCTCAGGAAGAAAAATATATCGCTTTGACTGGCCTAATGTAGTGGGTTTCCTGTACTATAATTCAATCAATTTCCAAAATAAATATTAAAATTGAGTTAGTGTAGAGGGATTTGGGGGGTTAATTTTTCTCGTATTTTTCTTTACATTTTGGAGGGGGAGTCTGGGACAGACTGGAAGAAGTCGAGATATCCGTCAGCTCCTATTGATCCCCAAAGTCACAGGGTGGGTGGCCAGTGTGGACATTGCCTTTCCTAAGCCCTCAGCCGCAGGGGAGAGCAAGAGCCCCACGGGGCTCCCTCTGCCTTTGGCCATTTATGCCCTCGGAGAAGGGACCAAGATGTGTCCCTGACACAGGCTGCGGGGGGGGGGGGGTCTAGACCACCCTGGGAGGTGAAATTGGAGCTCCCGCCAGAGGAGTCCCTTCACTTACACCGCCATCCATCAAGGGAGCTGTCAGCGGAGGGCACGTTCCCTCCCACTAAGCACTTTGCCCCCCCCCCCCCCCCGCTTCCCGGGGAGAGCCGCTGGCCAGGTGGCCCCATGACAGGGCCCACTCCAAGGTCAAGAGTCAGACTCTCTTCTCATTTCAGTTGCCGACTCTGCAGGATTCACCAATTATTGAACATCCTCATGCTCTGGGCTTGGAGCTGGGATGGCGAAGACCCCCCCATCTTGAGCATTTTGTGAGGAGGGGGCTCATCTGCTGCTATCCACAGGGCATCAGTGTGCTCGGAAGAGCTGCCGTAACAAGTGCAACCATGATGCAGAATGGAGCCTCCTCACTGGAGTGAAGATAACAAAAGATTGTTTAACAAAAGATAAAATAAAGATTGAAAAGTGAAGATAAATAAAATGAATCAAAAGATTAAACATGAAGATATATAAAATGAATTAAAAGAATAAATGAAGATAAATAAAAAATTTAAAAGGCAGATATGGCCTTTTCCCTTTCCCCTTCCTTAAATTACATGGAAATAAAAATACATTTTTCAGAATATATTTTGGATATTCTGATGCAAGGGTCCAAATAGTGAACCAGAGTCAGAAATTCAATGTTTATTTTGTCCAGCACTTATTATGCTCCACAGATATCCAAAGCACTGTGCTAGACTCTGGATATACAGACAAAAAGCAGTAGTAGCCGTCCTTAAAGAATATGTAGTCTGTTGGTGGGATTCACACACAGAAGTCAATCATTTAGGGGAGAGGAATCAAGAAATTCTTCATGGAGGAGGGGCTACCTGAGCTGAACTTTTAAAATAGCTAAGAATTCCAAGATAGGAGGAGTCAGCAAAGCCCTGAGGTGGAAATAATATGGATTCAAGGAAAAGCAAGTTGATGTTTTGGCTGGTGCACTGACTCTGTGATGAGCAGTGATGGTAAGCTTGGAAAAATAGCCCAGAGCCTTAATGCAGCGGGCTGTAATCAGCAGGCTGAGGAGCAGCAGGGAGCCAGTGGAGACTCTTGAGCATCAGAGTGACACTGTCAAACCTGTGAGATAGTGATTGGCAGCTCTATGGATAGGAAGGGACAGGCTTGAGACAGGGAGACCAATAAGGAGTTACAGTAATCAAGGGAAAAGTGCTCAAGTCCTCAACTAGGGTGGTGGCTGTGGGTCAGTGGAAACTTGTAGGAGAGAGGCTGTGAAAGTAGACATGGCACCTGATTGGATACCGATGGCTAATGCTTAACATGCTCTCAGTGAATTCTGGGTAAAAAGCTCACATGATAGAGTCCCTTTTCTGGTTTATATAGCATATAAATTAGAGAGAAAACAGTCTTTGGATCAAACCTTCGTAATCTGAGATCCATGAACTTTTATTTTAGAATTTTAGTCTTTGTATTTCCATGAAACTAATTTTGTTTTAATTCAGTGGGTTTTATTTTACATATTTAAAAATATAATTCTAAGGGATCCATAAGGCTTCACCAGAATTGCCAAGGGGTCCATTGTTTTTTAAAAAGGTTAAAAACTATTGAATTGTGGCATGAAGGTTAACTAACTCAGTCTCTGCACCATGAAGACCAACTGCACCAAGTCAACCCAATTCCTGGAGCACAAAGGCTAACTATACTAGGTTAAGCCAATTCTTAAGACTAAGAAGACTAATCGTACTGAGTTAACCTAATCTCTGCATTAGGTTAACCAAGCTCTGGAGCATGAAGGCTAACTATAACAAGTTAATCCAATTTCTTCACCATGAAAGCTAACTATCCTAGGTTAACCCAATCCCTGGACCATGAAGACTAATCATACCAAGTTAACCCAATCTCTGAACCAGGTTAACCCAATTTCTGCACCAAGTTAACCCAAGCTCTGGAGCATGAAGGCTAACATAACAAGTTAACCCAATCTCTTCACCATGAAAGCTAACTATCCCTAGGTTAACCCAATCCCTGGACCATGAAGACTAATTATACCAAGTTAACCCAATCTCTGCACCAGGTTAACCCAAGTTCTAGAGCATGAAGACTAAATATAACAAGTTAACCCAATCTCTTCACCGTGAAGGCTAACTTTCCCAGGTATCCCATACTCTGGAACACAAAAGGCAACTATACTAAGTTAACCCAATCTCTGGAGCATAAAGGCTAACTATATGAGGTTATCCTAATCGCTGGACCATGAAGACTAATCATACCAAGTTAACCCAATCTCTGTACCATGAAGACTAACCTACCAGGTTAACCCAATCTCTGAAGCATAAAGACTAATTCCACCAGGTTAAACTTAATCTCTGCACCATGAAGACTAACTGCTACCAGGTTAACCCAATCTCTGAGCTGGAAGCTAACCATACTGGGTTAACTCAGTCTCTGAAACATGAAATCTAACTATACATTACGCAAAATTTGAGTTTTCAAGGCTCACTGTGCCAGATTACCCAGTCTCAGAATCATGGTCACGATCTGTATCAAGCTAACCAACCTCTGGACCAGTATTGGGTCCAGAATTGAGCCAGGATGATTTTTTTACTTCAGCTCCAAGTTAGGAGCTTTATAACCTCTCCCTCCAGACCGTGAGCTTGTGGTCTCTTTTTCTGGGTCCTTCCAGCTCTTGCTCATCATGTAGTCAAGACCATCCATCTGAGAGGAGCTGGGATGCTGTCATCCCTCCCCAGTGCTCTTTGCTGCCTTTCTTTACGTGTTTCTCTTGGAACATATTACTTGGATTAAGAGGGTGGGGGGCTCTTTGAGGTCCAGGCCCACAGAGCAGATCAGGGCAGAGGAGGCAGGGGCGGCTTCCTGGACCAGAAGCTTTGGGCAAGAAGGATCCAGAAGGCTCTGGAGTAGCCAGCACCCACCAATATCAGCGTGATTGATTTCCATTCGAGGCTGGCTGACCCTGACAGCATGGTCATTTCTTCCCTCCAGAGCTGCTCCCACTACACCTCCAGGATCTGCAAGGAGTCTGGGTTATGGCAGCCCCGTCCCCAGGACCCTTCCCCAGTCTTTCACACAAATTCATCAGTTTTACAGTCTCATGGAGCGCTATCCGGAAGGAAGTACAGATTGATCAAATGAGTTAATTTGACTGTCCTGCCCTCCTTCCTCCAATCCCTCTCTTAGAGGAAGCACATTATGGGAAAGGGAAAGAACAGAAGAGTTGCATTTTCTTGCCCTAAATTGCCTCCTGACTTAATTTCTTTTCCCAGTGATTCTTGACTTGATCAGGTGTCCATAGCCCATGTGTCTTTCTGCTGGACTTGTGGGTAAAATGATGAATGGGTTTTGGGGCAGGCTCTCTCCTCTGGAGCAGCGTCACAGACTTACTTATGAAATCTCAGCTACAAACGTATTGGGCTTTTACCACAGGTTTCTGATTTGGGGTTTTTGTTCTTCCTATCTGTCCGGTCTCTCGGTGTGCATTTCTAAAGTCTTATTATTCCAAAAAGCAGCTAGAAGGCATCTCAGTGCAGAGTGCTGCTTCTGGAGTCAGGAAGTTCTGAGTTCAAATGGTGTAACTTTACCTCTGTTTGCCTCAGTTTCCAATAGTAGCACCTAGCTCCCAGAGTTGTTCTGAAGATCAAATGAGATAATAATCATAAATATAAATAGTTGTTTATATATAAGTTATTTATATAAATATAAAACATTTATAAATAATTATTGGAGCTTAGTACAGTGTCTTATATATAATAAGTACTTGATAATTACTAATTATCATTATTATTATTAGTGTCATTGGATCCTGGAAGCCCTCTCTTTCCACTACCACCCCTAGCAGAAAACTCTTCTTGGCTCACCCACCTCCCCTCTCCAATTGTTTTGACAAAATTTCAAGTAAAGGCAACATGAAGTAGTCCTAAAATTGGGAAAATAGGCTCAAATTCTGTCTCTAATTTGTATCAGTGTAAACATGGGCAAGTCACTTTATTAGCTCCTCTGGAGAATGGGATGATAAAATTGGACGAATTATTCCCAGTTCTTTTGGAAATAGTAAGAGGCTTTGTAAGTTGTAAGAAAAAAAATTGTAGATTGGTTAATTAACTAATTGGTTCATTGGTTTAGTGTTAGGGAGTAAGTTCAGAGTTGAGATGTGCCTTCAGGTGCTGAAGCTCCAATATCTACTTTTCTTTCTTTTATGATTCAATCTGGCTAGTGGTTATTGAACTTCAGCTGTTGGCTCAGCTCTCTACCAAGTGCTTTGGTAATAAACAAGAGGTCCCTGCTCTCAGGCTGGAAACATACTGGTCCTGGAGGCAAGAGCCCTCACTCTGAATCCAGGCTTCCTTTGGGGCAGGGGACACATTCTCATCTCCCCAAAATGGAGATAATAATTTATACAAGCTATTCCAAGATTTATAGATCATAGAGCTCTTCATTTTATAACTTAGGAAGGTGAGGTCCAGATTTGCTGTGAGGAAAACATTTTGGAAACCTCAAAGTGCCATAGAAAAGATGATTGCTTCTTAATTGCTATAATACCAATTTATATTCCTGGTATTTATCTGTCTTAGTTATATTAGCCATTGGCAGGAATGGGGTGGTTATTATTCCCTTGTTCCAAACTCTTCATGACCCCATTTGGGAGTTTTCTTGGAGTGGTTTGCCATTTCCTTCTCCAGCTTATTTTACAAATGAGGAAACTGAGGCAAACAGAATGAAGTGACTTGCCCAGGGTCTCATGGATAGGAAGTATCTGTGGCCAGATTTGAACTCAGCTCTTTTTGACTCTAGGCCCAGCATTCTACCCACTGTGCTACCTAACTGCCCTGATCCATACATGTATGTGCATTTCACACACCCATGCTCATAGGTACATGTGTGATACATATGTGTTTCCCCATACCTGGAGGGCCCTTCCCCATAAAACTCTGAGTTTCCAGCTCAGGTAGCACGTTCTACAAAAGACCTTCCCCAGTCTCGATTGCTCTCTTCCTTGCAAAAAGGAACCTTAACAGAACAGAACAGCTTTCTGTATGTCTTTTTCATAGACTTTGTAGTCACTTTTCTCAGCCTCTCCCTCCTTGTTCTGCTTGCTCCATCTGTCAGCACCCTGTTCCCCAGTTATCGGTCACTTGCTTTCCATCTCCTCAGCCAAGTCTGTGTTGACATGTTTAGGGGGAAGCTCCTCGAGGGCAGGGACAGTTCTGTTTTTGTCTCTGTGTGTGGCACATGTGACACTGGTGGGTTGGAGAGGCTTCCCAGATTGAATCAAGTCCAGAAGTTCATAAGCAGCTGGGAACAATATGGGAGACGTGTTAGGGTCGTTCCAGGACAGTTGCAGACCCAGGATGGCTTTCTGAAAGTCGTAGGAATGCTGGGAATGATAGTTAGAACTGAAAGGAGAGATGGAAAGTCTGTGAGTAAAAAGAAAGGCTGGTTCCCTGAAGAAAGTCCTTTTTTAGCATCCTTCCACATCTCAAACACATGGACGATTAGTTCAGTTATGGTACCCAAGGGCTCATGCTAAATTAGTCCGTCACTGTTGATCGTTCTTCCCAGGGTCTAATGGTTTTCTCTTTGTTCTTCCAGCACCGATAGCCGCAGGAACTGGCCCCAATTTCTCTCTCTCCGATTTGGAAAGCTCTTCCTACTATAGCATGAGCCCGGGAGCCATGAGGAGGTCTTTACCCAGTACATCCTCGACCAGGTACGCGGATTGGGGGCTTGTGTGTGGCTGCTCTTGCTTGTGATGTTGGGCCAGGCTTGGGATTTCTTGGCACCGAGGACTCCCGGTGTGGAAGCTCCCTGCCGCTGCTCAGTCAATCGCCTGCATGTTCTGGCCTGAGAGCCTGTGAGAGGTGAAGTGCCTGTGGAGACTCATCCGCCCAGTAAGCGTCAGGGGCTGGACTCGCCTCCAGCCCTCCCTGACTCCAGACTGGTCCATTCCACCATGCTGCCTTCCATCGTCATCATCACGACATTTTTATTATTGCATCATGTTTGCTTGCATGTGAGCTACTTCCTGTGGCGATGAGGAGTTTAGGGAGTTTTGTTTTGTGTATAAACAGCTTAATTTCTCACCCACACCAGTGGCTCTGTGACTTCCCTGTTGTGGGCAATCTCTCCAACAGTGCAGATCACAGCCCATTCCTGCCTGCCCGTTCTGTGCCCCTCTTGTTCGAGAACCACTTTTATTTTAACTCAATGTTTCTTGAGTGCCTACTGTGTGCTCAGGACTGAAGGTGGGGGGGAATCGCAGGAAATGTGAGCCGTTATCCACCACCCCAAAGGAAGAGAGCCACAGTAATCACTGAAGCCTTTGGTGTCGTGCTCTGGGGTTTGGGAATGCTTGACAGACCCAATCTCATTCTAGCCTCACAACAGCCCTGTGAGGTGGGTGCTATGGGAACCATCCTCCCCGTTTGGTGACTGAGGAAATGGAGGCGTAGGGAGCCCCAAAACCTGCCTGGAGGCACCCGGATAATGTCAGGCGAGGACTGAGAAAGGGCAAAGTCAAGGGCTCCAGGTAGAAATGCTGCAGGAGCAAAAGGATGAGGAGGGGTCTCCCTTGGGCCTGGAGGCTCTATCTGGACCCAGAGGAGAGGTAAAGTTTAAAGAGAAGATGGCTTGGGAGATACTTCCAACCAGGAAAACAGCTGGAACCAAAGCAAGAAAGTAGAAGCGAGCAGAGAAGGATTAAATAGAATAAGTGTCTTGGAAATTGAGAGAAATAGCTTAGCAACAAGGGGTCAAATAGTGAATCACAGCATCTAGGCCTTAATTAAAGAAATAATAATGCAAATCACTATGTTAGTGAGGATCACCAGGACACAATTAAACTGAAATGGTTTGCAAAGAAAGATGGCCTTTAGCATGGATCTTGTAGAATCATGGCGAGATGGGGATCCAGAATTCTGTGCAAGGGCTTCATCTGTTCCAGCTAGAACTGAAAAGCTGAAAGCCTTCCAGGATAAGCCCAATGGTGGACTGCTTTGTCTATCTGTGCTAGACCGAGGTTGATCACCAGATTGATTTCTGGGTGATACTTTTCTTCAGCCATGGTCATCCAGTAAAAGGAAAGAGAGTAGACAGAAGGTAGAATGGAAAACCCAACCCAAAACACTGAAAAAGCAGACAAGAGAGAGAGAGAATAAAAATGAGAGATTTCTGCATCAGGTGAATCTGAAAAGGCAAGAGTTACAATCATTCTGTCAAACAAAACAAAAATAAAATTTCACGCTATCAGTTGGAGATAAGAAAACTACATATGTTTAAAGGAGGATTGACAGTGAACCAATTTTATTTCTAAATGTATACTCACTAAGTGTCATAACATCTAAATTCGTAAAGGAAAAAGTTAATTGAATTGCAAAAAAAAGATATAGATGGTAAGAAATTAATAGTGAGAGGATTAATTTTCCTTCTTGAGATCTGGACAGATCTATCAGATAGATAAACAAAAGGGAACTAAAACAGAACTGTTGGAGGATTTGGACCCCAAAGACCTATAGTGTCTTTTGAAGGGTAATATTAAATGATATACATATTTCTCAACAATATGTGGTACTTTTATAAAAATAGACAATGTGTGAATCCATGAATTTTGAATATAAAACATGAAATATTAAAATGTCTTCCATGAAAAATAATGTAATAAAAGTAGCAATTCATATAATGAATACAAATAAAGTATTTTAGTCCCACATGGAAATGTAACAAAAACATTTAAAATAACAAATGGAGTAAAGAATAAAACATTGAAACAATTGATAACTGTAATAATGAGACAAAAAAATTAAAACTTCTGGAATGCATGTAAAACAATATTGAGAGGAAAAATTATAATCCTTGTAACATACATTAACAAAATAGAAAATAGGGAACTAATCAACAGAATATGCAATTATAACATTAAAAGCAAGCAAAAACCTCTCAAGTCCCACATAGAAGAAATCTTGAAAAAAAGAGGTGAAATAAATAAATTGAAAACAAAAAAGACTTTGGGAAAGATTAACAAACCCAATAAGCTTCTAGCCAATCTCAGTAAAAAGGAGATGGAGTAAAATTAAATTAGAATAATTTTTATATGAACATGATCAAATCACAATAGAGAAATAAAAGGAACTATCAGAACTTGCTACACATAGTTATATGCTAGAAAAAAAGGATTTAAAAAAAATAAAATATCATCTACAAAAATATCCACGTAAGTAGGCTAGCAAATAGAAAATTTAATTCAAATAAAAACATAGTAAATTAACTAGCTATGTAGGATTTACAAAATAGGGGAGGGGTAGGTAGGTAGTTAGAAGTGAACGTCGTCCAGATAGATTTACGGGAGAATTCTATCAAACTTTTAAAGAGCAATAAAGAAAAAAAATACTACACAAACTATTTTCAAATATGGAGCAATGCAATATGTTACCAAACTTGCTTTGTAAAGACCAGGGAAGGTTAAAAGAGAGAGAGAGAATATTAATTCAGAGATCTACCAAATTGTAGAGTTTGTACTAGTTTGCCATGGGATAAGAAGAGCCACCACTGCTAAAATCAGAATTCCTAGGAGTATTGAGGCCAGTATGTTGTCTTCAGGTAGTCTACATCAGAGAAAGAGAAATGAGGGAGAATAAACAAAAGAAATATCTGAGATTCAGTCCTCTTGGAAATGGGGAAATTCTAAGGAGAACCCCTTCCATTCCCTCCACTGTGGGTCATTCCTAGATCTAAGACTGGAAGGGACCTTAGAGGCCATTTAGTCCAACCTGTTAAATTGACTGATGAGGAAGCTCAAAAAAGTAACATAACTTGCTGATGGTCACACAAGTTGAAGCATCAGAGGTCTAATTTGAATCTAATTCTTCTGATTACATAAAAGTGGATCATTTCTGCATAAACAAAACCAATGCAGCTAAAATTAAAAAGAAAAGAGTTGGGTGGGAGTCAGGATTTTTGCAGGAAAATAAGTCAAAATCCTTGATAGAGCTCTCATTCCAAGCTATATTGATTGTTTGAGGCACAGAGAGAGATTCAATTTCTTGCCTGAGGTCAGATAGCAAGTCAGCTCAGGGGAAGGTCTTCCCCATCCAAGCCAGGCACTCTATCCATTCTAAGCAACTCTATCTCTAGAATAAACTAACAATAATATTATTTCTTAAATAAACTTGAGCATTGGCTGTGACAACATGTGGAGGAGGTGACGACGCGGAAAGAAATTTGACATCCGTGTGTTTCAGTTCAACAAGCATTTATTAAATATCTGCTCTTTTGGCAGCCGAGATAACAAAACAACAAAAGGTCTCCCAGTTCCTGCCTTTAAATGGGTTTTCCTATAAAACCATATATAAGTGGTTATATTTATGTAAACCCTATAAAATCAGGGCTGAGGTTTCCTCCTTCCAAGTTGAGGGACTCAAGTTTTCCATTCTAAACGGCCCGATTTGGGGGGAATAGCGACTCACAGGACTGTTTCCTGCACACGAGGTGAATCCTGTTCCTTCCCTTGTCTTTGCATACCTTTTGCCATCCACGAGCCCATATTTTCTTTATTTTGCCTAATTGATATCCGGGGCCAATATCGGAAGTGAAATTGACAGCCAAGCCTCCCCTCCATTCTGCTACCCTTATAGATTTCCATCTTACTGGAGAAGGGAAGAGGGAAGGTTAAGCGTGATGACTTCTGCCTCCCCAGCTGATGCTTCTTCGCATTCTCAGCTATTGAAAATGCCAGTTATCCAGAACAGACAAACTGCCCGAAAGCACAGGTCAAATTCAATGTTTTGGGGGGCTGGGGGGCGGATCTGTGGTATTTTTGTTTTCCCCTCTTGCCATGGCGCGATGGTGAATGTGTTCATTTAGCTGCAAGGTGGAGAACGGCGAGCACTCGCCATTGGGAGGGAAGGTCTCTGGCCCAGACTGCAGATGCGGACCCGTGGCTCAGAGTCGGCATGCCGCTTGTTCTGTCTCATACGGGGCGCTCCCATCCAGGGGACCGGGTCCCGGCTCTTGGCACCTCAGGCTTCGCCTTCAGGAACAGAAAGGCGGGTTATTAATGTCCCCCAGAAGCCCGACGGCTGTCTGTGTGCTCTTCTGCAAACAGCAAACCCTGATGGGGAGCTAATTATAAACAGCCGCCTTAGTTAATAACTCAGTAATATGTTTGTTCTTCTCTCATTAGCCTCTTCCTAGCTGGGCTCCAGAAAAAAAAAAAAAAGAGTCTTTAAAACACATAAAGTCAGCAGAAGTATCAGTGTCTAGGAAAGCTGAACTTTACAGAGAGATAGTCATCCATCCGGCGCTTGTACATGTGGCTAACGCATATTCGGACAGATTGCCGCGAAAGCGAGGGAAATCACGAAATACCACTCCTGTCCCGCAGTTGGCTATACACTTTCTGAGGACAGGAATGGAAATTGTTGTCGCCTTTGTCTCCCAAGCCCCAAACAAAAGCCCTTACGCAGAGTGATACAGAAAGAAGACAGCAGGGAAAAGTTTGTGAAATCTGTACCCAGAAGATCTGGGTTCAAATTCTGTCTCTCTTACTATCTGTGTGACCTTGCACAGGTCACTTAAATTCTCCAGATCTCTATTTCCTCAACTATAAGTAAATGGCCTTGGATTAGATGGCCTTTCTCTTAATCTCAAAATCTTTGAGAATATAGATACATGCACAAGTGCATATGTGTGTACATGTATGTAGACATGTATATGCATACATATATATATATACATAGATATTTTTAATAGGTAATACTTTGAATGTCGGATTTGAAATCAGGAAGACAGGTTCCAAGCCCTCCCAGATTAGTAAGGCTGGACAAATCCCTACAATCTATTTCTATGTCTGTAAAAAAAAAAGCTCACTGTTCCTTTAATGCCATTTCTTTAGTGTACCATGCTCAAATGTCTGGAAAGCCCTTTGCAAACCCTCCAAGTACTATTTAAAGGTCTATAGCCCCAAGAGCCGTAGCTGGGGATCTGTTGCATTTAATTGCCCTCAGATTTTACAACGCAGTTTGAGAAAAAAGCACTTTCTTGATGTCTATCCACATGAACAAACACTCATATGGGACCTGGTGTGTGCCAGGCACTGTGATGGGTAGTGGGGATACAAAGATAAAAATGAAAATATTGCCTTGCAAATAACCTGCCTTCTTTTGAGGGAATTGCCATGTAAATGCAATGTTCATGGAGCTCTTGCTGGGCCAGGCTCCACGCTAAGCCCTCAGCTGCCCCCATCTCCAGAGGCCCAGTGGATAATGGAGAGATGACATCAAACTGCTTTATGAGAGCAGATTATGCACGATAAATTGGAGCCGGCTCCGAGGGAAGGGGCCAGCACTGAGCGGGATTGAGAAGGGCTTCCCGTAATGGGAGGAATTCTGTCCGAGACTTTAGGGAATCCGGGAAGTGGAGATGAGCAGAGGGGCCAGTCAGGAGATGGGTGAAGATCACATGTGGTGAAGATCATCACCTGGATTTTAGACCATGTCTGAGGCTCTAAGATTAGGAAAGGCGTCCTCTCCGGGGTAGCCTTTGGTTTGAACTTGGGGGCAATCCTAAGAGGCAGCAATGAGGAAGGAGTGTATTCCAGGCTTGTGGAACAGCCTAGGCAAATGTGCAGGGGTGGGAGATGGACTATAGGGAATTGGGGCTGAAAAGGGGAAGTCACGTGGAACCAGTCTGGAAAGGTAGCCTGGAACCTAACGTAAATGTCACCAGACCTGGACTTAAAGCCTTGTCCAAGCAGCAAATTTTCCCAGAGCTCACAATCCCCTGACATTGTCTTCAAGAACTCCCAGTCTCCTTCAGCCCAAGCCCTTTGATGTTTATGCTTTGGATAATATACCGTGGAGCCATTTCTCTAAAGATGGCGGCTCTACTCCTTGCCATTATTTTAATGAGTATTTTCATTTTAGTCATTCAAGGCCTCGGCTAGGCCCTTCAAGGGGGCCTAGGTCATATTGCCTCCCACTGAAAATTCAGGGAAAAGCCAGTCCTGATCAGCGTGGGTCCTGATTGAGTACTGGCCGAGGAGACTCGGATTGTGATGTCGGTGACTAAGGCAGAGCCATGTCCTCTTGTCAGCATCTCCAGGCTGGCCAGCTCCTTGCCCTAATGTAGGAAACAGCCCTGTTTCTATCAGTAAAGTGAATCCCTGAGATTTATAGGGACTAAGAATCCTCCGTCTGACTAAATCTTCCCTCAGGGATGATTCCCAACATGGAAATGTCCCTGCCCTTCTCTTCCCCTTCAGATTCCATATAGGAAGGAGGAGGGGAAGAAAATAAGCAATTATTAAGTGCCTACTGCATGCCAGGGACTATGCTAAGGGCTTTTCAAATATACTTTAGGGCTCGGTTAGACAGCTTGCTGATTCACAATACATGTAATATTATGTATTATTGATGGTATCATGTTATGTCCTTACTAATCTGTTAGGGCAGGAATCCATGTTTATCTAAACTTTGTATTTCTTCCACCGTCTCTGAATATAGCTGGCATTTAATAAGTAATTGTTATTTGGTTCTTATCTCTTACGACTCACCATGAAGGCAGAGCCTTTCATTTTTGTCTTTATATTCCTGTCATCTAGAATAGGATCTTCCAAATGGTACATGTTTAATAAATGCTTGTTGGTTGTTGATTGGTTGATCATATTTATAGAAACTTCTTAGTCTGGCATTTAAAGCCCACAAGAGTCTGGTTCCAATCTATCTTTATTGGCAGATTTCACATTCTTCCCCCTCATGCTTTTTCCATTTCTGTCATGCTAGCCTGCTTGCTACATTCCCTTCACGCACTCCACAGTTTAGTCAAAAAAGCATTTTTGATGTTTTTCACACATGACACCTCATCTCCCACCTCCACACCTTTGCATGCAGTGGTCCCCAGACCCTTTTCACCATTAGTTAGAAACTGTAGTTTCCTTCAAGGCTCTGGAGAACTGCCTGTTTTTAGTTCTCTTTCCACCCAAAATTACTTTGTATTTATTTATCTGAGTACTTGTTATCGGTCCCCTTTCCCCCAATACAAGCTTCTTGAGGGCAGGGATTTTTTTCCTCATCTCCTCCTCTTCTTAGAATACTACACAGTAGGTATTTAATTAATGCATATTGGATGCTTTTCTTTTCTCCTCATGGACACTCCTGAGGTCCAGGGCCATCTCCCACTCCCTCTAGCAGCCCTCTTTCATTAGAGAAGGATTATGTCAAGGCAATGCTTACCCCTAGTGCCTTGCAGAGCTCTCTACCCTTAATAGGAATTTTGAAAATGTTGGATGAATGACTGACTGAACGAATCAGGAATTACTCCCTCCCGCCCCTCCTTTTTAATTTAAAGCAATTGCTTTACATTCTAACGTGTCTCCCTTCACTCTTCCAGCTCGACAAAGCGCCTCAAATCTGTGGAGGACGAAATGGACAGTCCTGGGGAAGAGCCCTTCTACACTAGCCAAGGACGCTCCCCGGGCAGCGGCAGCCAGTCCAGCGGATGGCATGAAGTCGAGCCAGGTAAAGGCGGCCAGTGGCCGCTGCGGACATGAGCATGGGCCATGTTTGGGAGGGGGAGCAAGTGGCAGGAAGACGGCAGCGCGGGCCCTTCCCGTTTATTTATTTTATCCATTCATTCATTATTTATCGGGGTTCTGTTGGGGAAAGCCAAGGGACTGTGCTTGGCGAGCAGACTTCCCCTTTAAAAACACGGCAACCCAGTGGTGGGGCATTCAAGGCTTTATCTGCCTTCACCTACCTGACCTCACCACCCAGTGTCCTACTAGATCCTTAGGGTGTAACCGGTGTAGTTTCTGGATGGTCTGTTATGAATCCCAGTTAAAGAGTGATCTGATTTTTCACTGGAAGTTGGAAATAAGAATGAGGAAGCCATAGCTTGGATTCTTGGGAAAATAATTTCCCCTTCCCTCCACTTTTAATTATTAAAATTGGACACTGATCTTTGAAACCTTGGGCCAGTTGTTGGTAAAATTACGGTCTCGTATACATCTTGGGTCTGAATCTGCGGATTTACTGTAGTTTTGGATGCTTACCCTCCCACCCCCAGCAAGGTTGATTGATCATTGCCCTGACATTTTAGGAGTAGTGTTGTATGGGGCCCTGAAGTTTAAGGAGCACGCTCAAGATCACCCTTTGATAGAGAGCAAGGTGGGATCGGAATCCGGGTCTCAGGGCCGTTAAACCAGATTTCTCTCGACTACGCTGTACAAATACCTCCACCATGCTGTGATTTAATTCAGTTCAATTCCTCATGCATTTATGAAGTGCCTGTAAAGTATCGGCTTCTATTCTATGGAGTCTACACCAAGTCTCAGTTGATTTTTCAAGGAACAGCCTACTTATGGAGAGGCTCATGGTTGGTAGGATGGCTACTCAGTAATGAACTCTGCATCCAGGAGAGTGAATAAAACAAGAACAACACCGGATTATTCCCCCCTTCCTGGGGCCCCCCTTTTACTTCTACAGACAAGGGGACAGGAGGGCCGCCAGTGGTACTAAGAAATCCAAGCTTTTTAGACCCCCTACAATCCTTAACTCAGCTGGTGATTGGCCAGACGGGAGACCTCATCCAATATATATATATATATATATATATATATATATATATATATATATATATATATATATATATATATATATATATATATATATATATATATATATATATATCCTTATAGCCTTATTCCTTTCTATTCATTTCTATGGCATTTGCAAACGTGATTAACTATAGCTAAGGGAGAGGAGTTTAATTCCCCTCCAGCCCCCGACTCTCCCCCCTTTACCACACCAGTCCAGAATGGCCACTCATCCTGCGAGTTAGCGTTGGGCCCAGGTCTCTAGCCACAACCCATTTAGTTTTAGCTGGGATCCATGGGCTTGGAAATCTGAGCAGAACTTGCAGAATAGTTCCAATGCTTTTTTCCTTCAGACTGCCAAAGACACTGACTGTCTTCCCTAGGACCTTTGCTAAGTGCTAATGAAATTTGTATAGACTGCTGAAAAATTGTCCTAGGCCAAAGATCACTTTGGATCTCTTTGATGAGTCTATGGATGATTGTGTGTACTCATCCTTTCAGTGAAATAAAGCCAGGGATTTGCCCTTTCTTAGGCTATCTCTCTGCTCATCTGTGTCTCTGTCTCTGTGCTTGACTGTCTCTCTCCTCATCTGTCTCTGTGCCTTCAGCTTCTTGGGGAAAGCAGGAATCAGAGATCTGGGAGGGGTGCAGTGGAAACGGGATGCACTTGGCATCAGAAAAACCTGAATTCAAATCTAGCAGGTTGCTTCATCTCTCTGTACTTCAGTTTCCTCATCTGTAAAATGGGGATAATTATAGCATCTACCTCCCAGATTGTTGTGAGGATCAAGTGACATAACTTGTGTAAAGTTCTTTGTAGATCCTAAACCACCATATAAATAAATGCTAACAGTTATGATTATTCTTAGCTATTATTTATGACAATAATAGTGAGGATGAAGATGAACCTTTTTGAGGGCTGACCAAATAATCAGTCACTTAGCCCTGATTAAGTTCCTGATTCAAATCTAGCCTTAGACACTACCGGGCAAGTCACTTAACTCATTTTGCCTCAGTTTCCTCATCTGTAAAATGAACTGGAATAAAAAAAGAGACAAATCTACCCTGGTGTATTTGCCAAGGGAGACAACACGGATATGTGTTAGTCAGCAGAAGTCGTGTGCTGTCTGAGGGTCAGGTCATTGTGGAGGGCAGGCAGTAGCCATTGAGGGAGGCTTGCAGAATCTGTGGACTCCCAAGCAGACGTCTGAAATATTTAGCAGCATCAAAAGTCAGAGCAGAAAAGGACATCACAGATCCTTTGGGCCAAGTCTCCCATTTGATCTATGCAGAAAGAGACCTCTTGGTCAAGTCAATGACTTGCCTGCAATCTTACAGCTGGTTTGTAGCACAGCTGCACCTCTGGAACTCAGGCCCTTTCCACTGGGGTCCACGACCTCTGTGTTATTATGAAGCTTTCTGGTTGGCAGAAGGTGAATTCTTTTTAAGGAGTCTGGTCTTTGAGCTCAATTATATTCAGGTCAAAATAAGACAAGACCTTTTGAATGGACAGGTATTCATTCATAAGAGCCTCCTGTGGTATGAGCTAGGTCCTGTGCCAGGCACTGAGGGTGTAATTACCAAACTGAAACAGGCCCAACACCTTCAAGAGCTCGTGTTCTGTGGTGAAGAAACAGCGTTTACAGGTGTCATCAATAAGCAGTGATTAGTACCTGCTATGGACACCAACAAAAAGGAGACCGGGACTGCCCTCAAGAGGCTTAAGTTCCATAAAGATAAATAGGTGCAAAATACATCAATTACATGCAAGTCACATAATGCCATTGTATCAAATACTTGCAAAATACATGAATTACATGTAAGTCACACAATACAATTGTATCAAATACATGCAAAATACATGAATTACATGCAAGTCACATCATTCCATTGTATCAAATACTTGCAAAATACATGAATTACATGTAAGTCACATAATGCAATTGTATCAAATACTTGCAAAATACGTGAATTACATGTAAGTCACATAATGCAATTGTATCAAATACTTGCAAAATACATGAATTACATGCAAATCTCATAATGCAATTATATAAAATACTTGCAAAATACATGAATTACATGCAAGTCACATAATGTCATTATATCAAATACTTGAAAAATACTTAAGTTTCATGCAAGTCTTGCAAAATATATAAATTAAATGCAAGTTGCATAATGCCATTATATCAAATATAGGCAAAATACATGAATTACATGCAAGTCACCTAATGCAAATACTTGCAAAATACATGAGTTACATGCAAGTCACATAATGCCATTATATCAAATACTTGCAAAATATATAAATTGCATGCAAGTTACATAATGCAATTATGTAAAATACATAAATCACACAAAATACATGTAAAATACATAGGTTACATGCAAGTTACATAATGCAATTATATAAAATACATGCATATATTACATAAAATACACAACCTAAAGAACAAAGGATTTCTGGTGGTGAGACTATTAACTGATTTTGCATTGTAACACCATCCACTTTATAAAAGTGGGTTTTAAAGCTGCTTCCTTAGAATTCTTTGGACTCTACAAACAAAAACCTACCTCCCTGTGTGTATATCAGATGTCCCTTCTGCTCCAGGAGAGGAAATCCTCTGTATGAGGAGGAGCTTGGACTCAGTGGTCCCTCGGCCCTATGGGCCCAGTCCCTACCCTTTCAATCTAATCTTTTCATTTTAATTTCAGTTATGGAAATCAGCACTGGGGAGGAGGAGGAGAAATTTCCATCGGACCATATTCCGAATGGAAAGTCATAATTGAAACAGTGCCTGAGGGGCCTTTAAAGCCCAACCCAAAGATGTCGCACATGTTAATGGTGAATTTGGTATCATTAACTTCTACCAGCTCTTTGAGATGGGTAATTTATGCTGCCAGATGGTCCAGCCAGGGCATTTTCCATCAGGCCCCATCCCCACTTTGGCACCAGGAACACCTTTCTCTTGTTCCTCCTCTTCTCTGAGTCTGTTCCCAGGAGGACGGTTAATTGAGTAGGAGGCTTTTAGCAGTTCACTCATGTAAATTGCCTCTAGAAATATGTCTTGAGAAGGGAGGGTCTATCTAAGAGCAGTATCAGCAATTTTTTTTAAGTTTCCTTAGGTTGGGGTCATTTTCACAAGGAAGAACTGAGGTCTCCCTGGCATCTCGACCCAACCGGACAGATCCTGTATCCTCCCACTTTTCTGAATGCTCCCTTCTGTTTACCTGAGCCCATGAGATTATGGGGGAGCTCTCCAGACCAAAGACAGGAGGAAGGCTGCCAGAAGAGACAAATTTCCTGGAGCAACCGGAAGGCTTTGAAAGTAAAGCAAACCAGACATGCTGTAAATTACTTCTGCTCCCCCCATACCTATGGTGGTATCCTTCTTCCTATTACTTTATCTCAGCACTTTTAGTGCATAACTCTTCCAAACAGGGAAGAAAGGCAGAAAAGATTAAAAATGTGGAGTTCAAGAAAAAATCCAGACAGCCCTCCAACTGGCCGTGGCCACTTTGCTAATAAACAGAGCCTTTGTTCATCCCCGCTGAGTTACGTTTTCCAGTTATCTTAAAAACCAAGGTTGCCAGTTGAGTTTTATAGCTTCAGAACTCATTATAATGAAATGATTTCTGCAGAGCTCTATGGGGCAAGATCGCCTCCTGCACTCACAGTCAACCCCGGGATGATCTGCGCTAATTGGGGATTAGGGGGGTGGAGTGGAGCCGTGGAGAATCCCAATAAGCAGATTCCATTCCAAACCCATTTTCTTTGGCTTCGCCATGCATTTCTGCAGTTGGTTATGGTGGATGTTCTGGTCATTTCTTCTCCAAAAAATAAAAAATGCAGGCCATCTCAGGATGGGGCCTGGGGAAACTTTTTTTCCCTCTCCCACTGTCTGCCTGTTTTTGACCTCCTATCTTTAGTGCAGTCCATGCTGTAAACAGATCCTTCTTTAAAACCAGGTTAAGCATGATCTGCTTCCTCTAAAACTTCTTGAATAACATTGAGGTAGGAATTTGTGTTTCATATAGAAAGTTATAGCAACAGAGTATAAGATTAGGTGCGATGCAGTTCGATAAATATATGTGGTATATCCAAGCCAGCTGGCTTATTATACTTCCTGTTGTGTCCATATCATGGACTCTATAATGCTGTTAGTAAAGAGAAGTGATTTTCTAGCTCAAAAGCATGGTCTGCAGCAGATCACATGCACGGATGAGCCACAGCTTCTTTGAACCTCAGTTAATTCATCTGTAAAATAGGAGTATTGATTCTAGTCCTGCCTGCCTCCTCATTGTTCCAGTACAGGATGATAAGATCCTAGAGTTTTGAATTGAAAGGGACCTTGGAAGTCTTTTAGTCAATTCCCTCATTCTACAGAGAAAGAAACTGAGGGCCCCAGAAAGTTTTTTTAATTTTCCTAAAGTCACAAAGGCAGTCAAAATAAAGGTTGGATTTTAATCCAGATGCCTGGACTCAGGAACCAGTTAGTTCTGGATAATTGCCTTCAGCAGTATTGTTAGAATGATGGCTCTTTTCAGGAAAAAAAAAGTTAGGGCCATCAGAAGTTCTTCATAGTTCCCTAATGGAAACATTGATCGGAATCATGATTTATGATTTGATAGAATTAGTGTGTTCCTCAAAAGTTGCTTCTAGGTGCTGCTTTGAGAGATTTAGCTATTGATGAGCCCTCTGGATGCCCCCATTTGGGGATGACCTAACGGATTGCTCCAAGTCCTACAACAATGCAGGGGGCTGTCAGTGAGATCCAGTTACTCAAAGGGTAATCCATACAGAAAAAACTAAATGGACAGATAGATAAATGAATAAATCACGTATGTATATGTATATACGTGTATATATATAGATATGTATCTTTCAATATAGTTATGGTTGTATATTTATTTTCAATAATTATATCTATTATACATATGTCTATACCTACTGATATATATTTATATCTATTGACATATACGCACATATACCCATCTGTACATGATAGATACACATATACATATATCTATTGATAGATTAGATATCCATATATGGCTCTATCTATGAATATACATTTATCTTGCCCGTGGCAGAGATAGGAGGACGTGCATTGAATTAGTCAAGTATGCACATCTGGGAACAGGAGTTGGGCCAATGGTTGACTTGGAGGGAAAAAATGGACTGGATTCCACTGAAGACTTTAGGTAACCGTCGTCATCATCGTTATTATTCACAATAATAGTTAGCATTTATGGAGCCCTTTGAGATTTTCAAAGCCCTAAATGATTATGTCATGTGATTCTCACCACGACCCTGGGAGATAGAGGTTATTGTTGTCCCCATTTATCAGTTGAAGAAATTCAGGTGACTTGCTCAGAGTCACACAGCTGGTGAGCTATTGAGGCAGAATGTGAACTCAGGGCTTCCAAGTCTCACGCTCTAGCCGCGTCAGCCCCTGGCTGCCTCTTCAAGGATCCCTAACTTCTCCCCAGCACCAGAACCTGTCTTTTAAGCATTAATGTCCTCTCAGGAGTGCTGTCAGATGGTGATTCTCGGCTAATCAGAATCTCCAGAGCTGTGGGTGATCCATGAGATACCAAGTGTTTGCCAATTAATCTTCGAGTCTTTTACCTGGGATGCTGCAGTTTCTGAAGGATGAAAAATGAGAGCTATCCAGAGGGAGTGCAAGCTTGTGATAAGAGTGAGCAAACTCTAACAAAGGCCAGTGGGGAAATACGACGGATAGGAGAAGGTCACCGAAGAAATGTGGGAGCCAAAGAGACGGGCAGGTCAGCGCCTGAGGTCTCTGTATTCCATTGTTGTCCTTTCAGTGTTAAGAGAAATAGAGGAAATCCCACTCCTGCCCCATTTATAAAGCAGTTGTTGGGTTCTAGTCCCACTCCTGCCCCATTTATAAAGCAGTTGCTGGGTTCTAGTCCCACTCCTGCCCCATTTATAAAGCAGTTGTTGGGTTCTAGTCCCGCTCCTGCCCCATTTATAAAGCAGTTGCTGGGTTCTAGTCCCACTCCTGCCCCATTTATAAAGCAGTTGCTGGGTTCTAGTCCCACTCCTGCCCCATTTATAAAGCAGTTAGTTGTTGGGTTCTAGTCCCACTCCTACTCCATTTATAAAGCAGTTGTTGGGTTCTAAGAGTGCCAGCCCAACCCTCAGGGAACTTACCTTCTAAAGGAATACCTGATACACACAGATTTGGTACAAGGTGATCTTGAAGGGGACAACATAGGGAAAGGTCTCCTGAAGAAGGTGGCCCTGAATGAGACCCAGGATTCTAAAAGTCAGACTTTAGGGGACAGTGGATGGAGCATCATGTGGAAGGAACTATGTGGACTCCTATGGCTGAACCCTAAGGGTATACAGAGGGAAGGGGAGGAATGCATTTAAAGTGTTAAAAGCCAGAAAGAATACCAGACCGAAGGTATAATAGGGAAATCCTGGATGATAGTAGAGACAAGGAGCAGGTATGAGTGGATGGCAGTCTGCAGCAATGGGGGAAGGTGAAGACTCCAGACCCAAAGCCTTTGGGCCCAGGTGTAATTTCTGAGCCTGGTTGTAATGTCTATTTCTAGAATAGCAACTCCTCTCCACCACTGTCCTGTTAAAGAAGGCACGTAGCTGACCCCTCGTCCTGCATACTCTTGGAGAGGCCAGCAGCTGCAAAGGAAGTTGTTTGGTTGAGACCCTGACCTGTGGGGCAAGGAATTAGAGGTCCCTCCCAAAGGAGGGAGTGGTACCCCCTGGCCAAGATCCCAAGACCGAGAATTAGCTTAATCCACTTGGATGTATACAAATAACCCCTGGATCCCTTTGGGTGACTGGCGTACTTTTTACTGATTATTTTCCCTCCCAAACACTATGGATAGCAGTATTTACCCCCTTTCACGTGGACTGTGAGCGAGCCACGGTCCACAGGAGGAACATTATCCTTGTCAATAAAAACGCAGCAGACTGGTAACAATGGCGCATTGATCACGGACACTCCACTGCACTAGCATATATTAGGGGGAAATGATTAGATCTCCTCCTGTCATTGGCCATAATAGGAATACTCACTGTTTCGGAGCATTGCTATGGGATCAATGTCTTGGCTTTGCCCCTTTGCTGATGGAACGGTGGGAGACTCCTGGTCCAGGCCCCCATCCTCTTCCATTATCGGCGTTCTCTCGTTAGAGTGGGGACGCCGAGGAGCACGATGAGAGGAACAAGGAGTCCGGGGACTTCCTTTGATTCAGAGTAAAAAGTTGCCCCAGCCATCCTGTCTGTGTCTCCAAAAAGTCCATGGTTTATTTCCAAAAATATTTTTTCTTACCAGGGAAGGCACAAAAGGGCCCTAATATCATAGAACCAGCATTATCATGACTAAGTGTGACAAGAAACCTCTATAGCCTTCTGGTCCAATCTCCACCAAGTAAGAAAGCTCCCGGCCACCCACTCGGCACGTGGCTCTCCATCCTTTGCCTAAAGGCCATTGTTAAATGGCAGTTACTCTTGGGCAGCCCTGCTTCTCAGACTCACGGTTCTGGAAAATCCCAAAGAGACCAATTAAGTCACCTGAGCCACCTTAAGGCAAGGACCATGTATTTGCCTTTCTTGGTATCTTGGTATCTATCTCCATTACAAGTTAACATTTAGTTTTGTGTTGTTGATTGGCTATTATTGAGGAATACAGCCGATAATTACTGATGATGATGATGATGATGATGATGATGATGATGAAGAAGAAGAAGAAGAAGAAGAAGAAGAAGAAGAAGAAGAAGAAGAAGAAGAAGAAGAAGAAGATAGATTAGATGGATAGATAGCAGAGGAATTTACTTCAGGTAGATGTGCAGCCATGTACCTTTTGATCCATGGTTAGTCAAAGTGGAAACGGTTTGAACAAAGAGTTGACGGTAGAAAATCACAAAGGTTAAGGGTGCTGAGAAAGGGCCCAGTGAAGAGAAGGCTGTTGGAAGGAGAAGGAATAAAAAGGAAAGCCAGTTTATGTCAAAATCAGCGGCAGTTAAAATTTGTTCTGTTTCCTTTAGATCCGTGATTTCAATCGTTACGCTTGTTGTTGTTGTGTTATTGTTGTTGTTGTTGTTGTTTTAATTATCCGTCCTATTCCAGAACTTAGGAATATTATTTAATATTTGTAGAACCTAAACAGCAGGTGTTGTTGAACTCTACGATCCGTCCTTCTTCAAACAATATCCTCGCTTCCTTTTGCCTTTTGATGCTATGCAAATTAATTCCGGCAACATACGGTACATGTTTTCATAAACTTGAAAAATACCATTTGGTTTGAACTGAAAGAGAAACCGGCTTGTCTTTTGTCCCTGCCATGCTGTTGTGTCTTTTTAAAACATATATGTTTTATAAATAAATGGTAAGGTTCACTCTGATGAATATTTCATGATCCATCGCCCCATCGTTCAAGGTAAAATGCATTGGAAGTAAAAATAATAAGAATAATAGTAATAATAATCTTGAGTTTTTCCTGTGTGCGCTTAGAATTGCTAGTGTAGGGCAGGATGACATCTTCATGTTCAACTAGTCCAGCCTTCTCCTTTTACAGAAGAGGAAACTGAGTCCCAGATAGAGGAAGTGCATTTTAACCTGAGATTGAGATTGTCCCAATCTGACTCCTGCCTCCCTTCCAGATTGATTTCACCGTCCTCCCTCTACACTGCAGCCCAACTGGATTACTTGTTACTCCCTGTACACAACACCCATCTCCCTCCTTCGTGCCTTTGTAAGGACTTGCTTTTTTTTCTAAGATGTTCTCTTCCCCTCTACCTCTTGGAAAGGCTCATAGCACTGTTCGAGGCACAGGTCAGTTGCTCTCTTCACAAGAAGCTTGTCCTCCTTTTACCTGATTATTCTTGACTCTTGCCTTTAAAATCTCTTCCAAATGCCCATTTTCTTCCTCCCAAGCAGAGGGGGAACCCCTTGGAAGCAGTTTCTGTCATTCTCCGTGTCCTGTGTGTCCTCAAACTTTTTAAATAGGGGTCCAGTTCACTGCCCCTCAGACTGTGGGAGGCCGGACTAGAGTAAAAACAAAAGCTCACACTCTGTCTCCGCCCCTCAGCCCATTTGCCATAACCCGGCGGGCTGCATAAATGTCCTCAGAGGGCCGCATCTGGCCCATGGGCCGTAGTTTGAGAATCCCTGCTCTAGCATCTCACCCACTGCTGCTAGCCAGTGCCTGAATCACCCATAGTTACAGATGGCAGGGGGCAGATCCAGGATCCCTTCACTCTCCTCCCAGTGCCTTTTCCATTATTCCATGTTGTTAGAGAAAGTGATGTCACAGAAGCATGGATTTAGACCGGGAAAGAAGCTTTGTCCTTCATCTAATCCAATCCCTTCATTTTTAATCTGAGGAAATCAGAGACGCTGATGTAACTTCCTGAAGTCACACAAGTAGTAAATGTCAGGTTTAGGATTTAACTTAACGTGTTTGAGCCAGGGCTATGGCCATTAGGCAACCCTGCCTTGAATCACTGAGCCAAAGGAAAAACTTTATCATCATATTTGGGCACACGATTTTCCAACTCCTTGAAGTTTTTATAAAGTGATAGGGAGCTTGCTTGGTTGTAAACATCCATTTTTAATCAACCTATCCCCCAACTCAGATGTTTAAAACCAGGGGAGGTGGCAAAATGCCCAGCCAGCTCCCTTGGATATCCCTCTGTTTCTGCTGGGCTGGAGCAAGGGCTTGGGAAGCTGGGCCTAGCTCAGAACATTACAATAATGCCTCTTGCAAGCTCCAGCCCCTTTCATCCAAAGATTTCAAACACATCATCAACTCATCAATTAATCAAAGGCATGGCACCCATTTGGAGATGATGGGTGAATTACATCCTGGGAGATTACGAGAAGTACTCCCATCAGCAGAGTAAATCAGAGACCTTCCTGATGGGATCCCTAAGTGAAACACCAAGAACTAAAATGGAAAAAGGAAAAACCTAGGTGCTAGGAGCTGAAGATTGCTGAAAATGGATTGCTGAAATGGGGGAGGGGACAAATTCCAGGGGAAAATGGTCGCTTTATAGCCAGCCATCTCTGAAACATAATGAAAAATTAAATTGGAGTAAAATGACTGAACTCATTTAAACACAGTAATTGACTTGTCTCTTCAGAATGAAGTACTTGTTGACAGAGCAGCCTCCCTCCCAAACTGGGGAACTTTGAAAACCTTTCCTCATCCTTTTTGGTATCCCTTAACATTGGGTAGCTTTTTTCCCCATTTTCCCAGACCCACAGAACTCCCTTCTTCCTTTAAGCTCAAGCATCATCTCCTACATGGAGCCTTTCCTGGCCCCCTCCCTACAAGCACCTGTTATTTAGACAATATTGTCCTTATTTCCACGTGTTCCCCGTAGATGCTGTTATTTGTGACTGTGGTTTTCTCCATCAGAATGGAAGCCTCTCATCAGTAGGGATTGTTTCGTTCCGTGTGCCCAACACTGTGTGTGACACATGTAGGCAATTGGTAAATATTTGGTGATCTGATTTGTTGACTTGTTTGGGGAATGAGTAATCGGATGGATGTAGAGTAAATTGGCTTGAGGATCTGAGAGGAGGAATCGTGGTTCAGGTGTGTGTGACACTTCTGAGGTCAACTTCAGCCCAAGGAGCCCAACATTCAGTGATCACCTTCCATTCAGCCCGGTGTTCCTTGTCACTTAACCAATCCCTTTGCGCCGGAATTTTCGAATTAGTTTGTGGAAGAAATACTCCTAACTTCTTGACTTGGCTTGGCTTGTTTGTATGGCAACTACCCCTGATGAAAGGAAGGCAGTCCCTGCTTTCAGATTGTTAGGAAATCACCCAGACAGAGAAGCTGAAATCCATCTTGAATCTCATGTGTCCTGTGTAGAACCAGATTATATTACCCTTCTAGCCAAGCCAACCAGTAATCACTTAGCATTGATTAGAACTCAGGGTTGATGAATTCCAGGATATTATACTGAGTTATGGCTCACACAAGTCAGTATTCACCATCTGCTTTGCTGCCATTTCCTGAAGGAGAAAGAGGAGATTGAACAAAATGGCTGCAGTGGATGTCTCGTGTTCCACCAGTGTCTAGAGACTATGGAGGCAGCTTACACACAGTTCTAAATGTGGATGAAAGCTTTTAAATATTAAGAAGTAGCTGCAATGCACCGTCCTTTGCTCTAAATTGGCTGCTTTAACTTTTGTTCTTTGAGGTCTTATTTATCCAAGAATTGGCCTTGTGATGATTTTAATTGTTTTTTTTTTCCTCTAAAGAAGTGATTTTTGTTTATAAATTAAAAACATATCATCAAAATACTAAAAGTAGCCATTTTACTTCTTTTAATGTATCTATTCCTCCTTTCCAGATATGCTGTTTCCATCAGCTTCGAGTATTTAAGATGTTGATTGTTTGAAAAGTCAGTGTAACATTTCAATTCAACTTAAACACTTATTAAATAGTTATCCTGGATAAGGTTCTATGCTAGTTTCTAGGAATGTGAAGACAAAAAATAAACAGTACTTGAATTCAAGGAGTTTACATAGTACCGGGGGCAACACGACATGTACATTTGTAAGTAGATACATAGTATCTGCCAACTAGTACAAAGTCATTTCAAGAGAGCACTCCTTACCGGGGGCATCTTGTATAGGGGCTGGCACCTAAATTGGATCCTCGAAGCACTGAGAGAATCTCCAAGGCAAGAGAGAGGAAGGAGAGCATTCCAGATATGGAGAACCACCTGCATTGAAATACTTTAACCGAGTCTAAGAAACTATCTCCTTCCTTGAGGTTTTTTTAAAAGTAGGTATTAACTAGCTAATGAATATCAGCATCGATCTTTTTGAACTATGCAGTAATTAGTTATCAAATAAATAAATAAACTGAAAAGGAGATAGATTTTTTTTTTTCCAAAAGGTCCCATTCTGTAGTTACTATTTCTCCGTGAGTATCCTTGGGAATTCATTAACCTACTGAGAATGGGATTGTAGAATCTCAAAGGCTTTCTAATCTAGTCACATTCTGCCCCAGAATCTCCTCCACTAGATTCTTTACAAATGGTCAGCTGGCCCCAGCTTCCAGACTTCTACCTCACAAAGCAACCCATTCTACTTTGGGAAAGTTGTTTAATGCCTTTAGTAGTTTGGAGTCACTATCACCCAGCACAATCCATTCCCTCTTCAAATGGCTCCAGCTGTTTTAGAACTTTCTTTTTGTAGAGAAGTGAAATCTTCCTTCCTGATGTCCATCAGTCCTAATTTTCCCCTCCACAAGAGAAAGTCTCAGAGCATATTTAACCCTTCTTTAGCCCTTAAGATACTTGAAGACAGTCATCGTGGTATCTTGCACCCTCTTTTCTGCAGACAAAATGTCTCCCAGTTCTTCTAATTGTTTAGTCAATTAAACACCAGGCATGGTGCTGAGTGTTTAAGGATACAACTTCTGATCTCAAGTATCTTCCAGTGTATTACTTCTGTTATTCAATAGGGTGTTTAACCTCTCTGTTGTTCTCAGCCCTATTGCCAAATCGTGGGATTTTAAAGGTGCAAAGGACTTCATTGATCATCTGATTCTGCCCATGTCTCGTATACATAGTGGGCATCCAATAAATGGAAGTAGACTGACCGACTTAATGAAAGAAATTCCAATTATACGATAGATTAACAAGTGGGGGTCCAGCTCCGGCAGCCCGGTCTATTGTTAACAACTCTGATCCTTAGAATATGGGGCTTAGAAGCATCCCACATGGTTAGGACACCATCTTCCTCTCTGACCTTCGGTCCTTTCCACATAAGACAGGTAAGATCATATTCTAAATATGGAAAGGACCTCAGCCTTCACTTAGCCTAACACCCTCATTTTATAGATAGGGAAACTGGGGCCCAGGGAGTTTGTATCTTAACCAAAGTCCTATAGCTCTTAAATGGTGAGTCCGTCTTCCAAGCCAGGTCCTCTCAGGTCTCCAGAGGAGCCATCCTTTTCCATTGTACCAAAGTCTATCTTTGGATTTCAGCCACCGTCCCCTTATTTCTCCTGAGAAACATTGAGCCCATCTCCACTTGTGTGAATCCATTGCCCCTTTCAAGGTTTTGCAGCAGTCCCTTTCCTCGGAATTATTGCATGACTGTTAAGAGACAGTACAAGGATCCATCTAACCAGGAACCGGATTGGATTGGGAAGTTTCTCTAAAAGGATTGGAACCCTCATTTAGTTCCAGAAGATGTGTGAAAGTGAGACTGGAGTGCTAACTCATGTCTGCAAGGAAAATGTCAGCTAGGAACAATTTTTAGTTTAAACCATCCCTAAACTTTATGATTTGGGCTAAGTAGCCAAAAAAATGCCTTTGTGTGAATTGGAAACTTACTGAATCATGGATTTATCACTGGGAGAAGCCTGAAGAGCATCTGGTTCAACCCACCTCATTTTACAGATGAGGAACAAAGATCCAGACAGTTGAGAAGACGAGGAGACTTGGGGTTAGAGCCGAGGAGCTCGCAAACCCAGGCTCTGTCCACAGCCTTGGGCCGAATCCCGACCAGCAAACGGGGGAGCGGGGAGGGCTCCTCTGGGAGTGAAGGAACTTGGGTTGTCGTCCGGGTTCATCTGCTCATCTCTTGTAGAGCTTCTCTGTAGAAGGAGGAGACGAGATGACCCCCAACCTCAGAAGGAGGAGCAATAAGTGAGTGAGCGGGAGGCACATTCTCCAGAAAAAAGGGAAAGAAAATTTCCTAGAGCTGCCCTTAGTGGGCTTGGGAGCAAATGACTTCTCCCTGCCCTCAAGAAACGTGTATTCTACGGAAGATACCCAGATAACTAAAGAAATATAAAAAGTAACGAGAATAGTTATTGTTGTTAGTAGCAATAGTAACTAGCATTTGTTATTGTTGTTAGCGATAATAGTAACTTGCACTTATGTAGCATGTTAAAGTTTGCCAAGCTCCTTCCCAGGGCTGTCTCGTGTGATCCCCACAACACTCATGGGAAGTAGGTGCTATTAATACAAACGATGATGATGATGATGAGAATTTATAAAGGTTTGCAGAGCTCTTTACAAATATTCTCATATCCTTATAACACTGATCAGTAAGTGCTGTTATCACCCCATTTTACACATAAGGAAACTGAGGCAGAGGGAATTGACTTGCCCAGAATGACACAACCAGTAAGTGCTGAGGCCACATTTGAACTCGGATCTTCCTAGCTCTAGACCCAGCCCTCTCTCCGCTGTACCACGTGGCTGCCTGAACAGAAAGTGATCCTAATGGAGCACGGGGGTGCTGCTGATAGCTGGGGAATCCGGAAAGGTATCGTTTACAAGATGGCATTGGTCCCAAATCAGGAATAAAGTCAGGGATTCTGGGAAGTGGAGCTGAAGAAGGAGCTTGTTCCAAGCGAAGGATCTGAGTGGGGTTCAGCATTTTGGGGTTCAGCCGTCCCCCAAAGAAAAAAGCCTCTAGATCACTTTATCAGCTCCATGGAGAGGAGAAATGTCTCCAGGCCCTTCCCCTTGGGGTCAGAGAAGTTATCTTTAATAAAATACTTCCTGATATGAAGGCGGGTAAGAAAACAGCATGGTTTTTACTAATTGCACTCGTAAGTAAACTGACCTATCATTACATTGTCACCAAGAGTGACGCTGAGCAGAGACACCCCGCTAATCCCGAGCAGATAAGTATTTAATGTAATTAGACAGACACTGTCTCTTTGTTGTTGGGTGCATTAATCACTAGGAAAAGTCCAACTTTCCCCGAGATGGGTTTTTTCTCTCTTTTTGATATGTCATTGTTGTGAGAAAACCACTTATTTTGTCAAGATATTGTACTTGGGAAAATGACAAATGCTGCTATGAGATGTAATAAGATCCTTCTCAGCCTGATTTACAGACAGGCAGCTGGGAGGGCCGCGTGAGCGAGCTTTTGACAGTCAGGAGACAGGCATTCATTAAGTGCCTACTATGTGCCAAGGAGACACGAGGGCAAAAATGAAACAGACCCTCCCTTCAAGGAACTTCCATCCTAGCGGGGGCTGCATCGGGTCACTGAGGGTAGGTGCAGGATAGAGCTGCAGAATTGGGGCATATTCCCCATGTGTGTGGTGGTCTCCTTCCCCATCCCCCCTCCTCCAAGCTTCTGCCCAAATCCCACCTTCAGGAAGCCTTTCCTTGCCCCTAGCCCCAGCACCCTACCTGTGTGGATTAGCTCCTGGCTAAATCGTATCCATTTGGTTACATGTTGTCTCTTGGTTAAACTGTAAGCTCTTTTGTTTTTCTAAGTATCCTCAGCCATGTAGCATAGTTCGAGGCACATAGTAGGTGGTTATTGACTGACCACCATGAGGGAAGGCACTAACAATTGGGCAATTAGGAAATGTTTGATACGAGAAAAGAGCCTTGAAAGGGGAATTAGAAATTCCAAGAAGCAAAAGGGAAAGGATTCCAGGCAGAGGGCTAAGGCGTGGAGGTGGGCCCCACAACCCACAAACAAGTGGCTTGGTTTGTCTGGGAACATAGAATGGGGGAAGAGCCCGGAGAAGCTGACTGGCTGAAGCTGGGTATGAAAGCGTTTCCACGTCAAACAGGGCCGCCGGGTGTTGCTTCAGGTTCAGATTTTGTGTGTCTCTTTGTAAACTCAAGGTCTTCCTCTCTGCATCCCAGGATGCAGTTTTCCAAGGATTTCGTAACTCTAGATGGGACCCACCGTCCCTTTCATTAAATCAGAAAGATTCTTATTGTTGTTCGCCCTTCGTTCTCAAAGAGGATTATGACATTAGGGAGGGGATGCTATGATGTTCAAGTGAATTGGATTTAAGTGAGGGAGGGCTGCAAATGAGAAAGAAAAGGAGAAACAGATGGACAGAGAGGAAGGAGAGAGAAAAAGAGAGAGAAAGGAGAGAGAGAAAGAGAGAAAGGAGAGAGAGAAAGAAAGAAAGGAGAGAGAAAGAGAGAAAGGGAGAGAGGGAGAAAGAGACAGAGACAAAAAGAGGAGAGGCAGAGAGAGAGAGGGAGAGAGAGAAAGAGGAACACAAAGGGAAGGAGAGGGAGGGAGGAAAAGAAGGGAGACCTATTTCTGTGAAACATCTCACGTTGAAATGATGAAATATGTTGCCCCCTTTCAGCTTTCACAGGCACTGCCTGCTTTTGAAATTAATTTGCTGGTGGCAGGGGCTCTGAACTGCCGTGTCGTTATAAAGTGCCTTCAATGTGGATCACTGCACAACTGAATCTTCCTACTTTCCCTGTGCCTCAAAGGCCTTTGAAGGGAAAGAATGGAGTTTATTGAGGGATGACAGGCAGACTTCACTGGATAACAGGTGGAGGTCGTGGTGGTTTATTTGGGGGGAAGAACATCGTGCAGAGATGAGAAATCAAAAGCTCCACCATAATAAGGTTTCAGAGGAAAATGCTGACAGGGGCCCGTGTCGATTCCAGCTGACAGAACCCTTTCGAGTGATCATTACATGATTTCACAGTTCAAGCAATTTTAAGAGGCTTAAAATTATATTTCTCTCCTCTCTACAATGTTTCAATCAGTTTCTAATTTTTCCTTGAAATAAAGTTAGGGCACTCTTGGAGTGTCCAAGGCCCCTCTGGACTCCTCAGTGGAGAACATGAGGCAAGCCCAGCCAGGAGCCTTCTCCCGAGTCCGCTTCTGACCCCAGGATCCCAGTGCATGTGACAGCTCCTTGCTCTGAATCCTGAGTAATTAACATTTGATCAATGCAAACTCACTTTGATTTGTTTTCCTCCCATGGTTTATCTCTATTGATCTATTGTTTCAGATTGATTCTATTGATACAGATGTCAACCCACCATTTCATTTTCTCATCTGGAGGACTTTCCCCCCCATCCTCCCCTAAAGCCTCCGCATCCATCATCATGTACTGCTCCTGCCACTGATTGGATATCCAGGGAGTTCACGGGGCCATCCATGAATTCTCTCTCCAGAGCTTCTTTCTCATCTTCCTGCATAATCTTCAAGTTTCATCCCCTAGATAAACCAGCCACCTAACTAATTTCACTTTTCATATTTTGCCTGAAACAATAGTGGCTGGGTCTCTCTTACCTCAAAGGCAAAAACTGATTGTTCATAAATGTAGGGAATGAATGATCATGGTGGATGATGATGATGGTCGATTAGAGGCAGCCATGGTGTCGTAGAGAGGAAACCAGCTATGGAGCCAGGAAAGCCTGAGTTCAAACCCAGCTTCTGACACATGCTGACTGTGTGCCCTTAAGCAATCCTTTATGTGATCAATCCCAGAGAATGAACCAACCTGAACTGGTAGGGAGAATCTCCTTATCCATATGAAGGAAATTTCAGCTCCACGGCCCATCCCTGGTAGTCATAATAACAGTGGTTGTAGAAAGTGGAGGAGGAGGATGTAGATGTCATCCTCATTATTTAGGAACAAATTTCTCTGGTTAAAGATTTGGGGAATAATCACCTTTCTAGCATCCCATAGTTGGGATTTGTTTTTCCAATCCTAATTCAAAAAGCAAACTAACTCAGACTTCTAAAAGAGCACATTTCTGTAGTCAGTGAGACTGGACATCTCAGCACCAAAGTATTCTTTGAAACCTTCATTTTGCACAGGGATTAAACCCCCTAGGCCCCCAAATCCAGAAGAGTCCACACTAAATTGTTTCCCTGAAACGCTGCTTCTTCATAGAACCCTTCGGTTTGTTCAATCAGTACATTTTAAAAGGGAAAAATGAAAGCCATGTAAACTCCAGAATGATGTGAGACTCTGCCGTCCTCAGCGTTGCTTTCACAATTTCACAGACTTATCTTCCTCCCTCTGTGGCCCCCCTCCCACAATTTTCCCCAGTGCTTTGCTCTTAAGATAATAACACAGTTCTGTGAAAAGCAGGCACTGGGTAACCATTTTTGCATGGGATTCAGCAATGGAAGGAAACTGGGGATGGTTAATCCAATTCCCTCAGCTTGCAGAGGAGGAAACTGAGTCTCATTTTAGTCTCCGATTTCCCTGAGGTCAGGTTACCCAAAAAACTCCCAGCCTCCCATCAGCGATGGCCGCTCGTGGTTTGACTGCATCAGAATAGTGCCTTAATCTCTAGTTCTTTTTAGCCTCTGTCTGCTCTGTCTGAGAAACGTTCTAAAATCTCTCTCTGGGTGATAGCCAGCTTCATTTACTTGGAATCATTCCTGGTCCTGATGGACACAAGACTCTACCATGTTCGAATGGCTCTTCGGTCATAGACTGAAATTTAGAAAGAACCTTTACAACCATCCAGTCCAAACTCTGAACCCATATTGGTCACGTGATGTATGCATCCAAGTTCACCAGAATATCAGGAGCTAGAATCTGAACTCAGGACCTCGGCCTCCAAAGTTAGATCTCCTGCCATTGCCCCCACATAAAACCTCATCAGAATCCAATCACTAGGGTATTTACTGGGAACTTGCTGTGCTTCAAGTCTCCCTATAAGTTAAGTTTTGGGGGCCGTCCATGGTTTCCCAGGAAATCTTCCCTTGGGGACTTTCTGCCAACTGGCCCTTCCTTAATTGAATCTAAATCCATAGGAACCAATTTTGGGGTCTTGGATTTCCCAGCAACTCTTGGGACTGTCCGTCAGAAAATGCAGATCTTTCATTCTAGCCATACTGCAGGCATCTCTGTGCATGCCCTGAAAGCAGAAGACGCTTCCAAGAGCAGAATACCTTCCTCTCTTGCACAGAGACCCACTTTTTTCTAGGGGAAAAAAATGATGGATCCCATTGGAAAACTTTGCATTTCATTTTTTTCCTGACTGACCTCTGCCCTTATCATTTCCAAATCATCCATTCAGCAGCTGAAGAAGCCATAGGTCCATAAGGCCCTTTTTTTTGGTCACTCGGTGTTTATTTATAGAACCATAATGTGTTTGTGGAGAGGTGGGGGGAACCCTTTTGGACATGCATTAAGTAGCAGTGGGCACATAAAGCTTGAAACTCAGATCGTCTCGCTGTGTTCTTGCCATTGCCAGAATTATTTTGAACCATTTTCACGTCGTAGCCCAGAGTGGGCTGAATATCTGGCTTTTTCTCTTCTGTCACTTGAGCTGATTAGTTGCTGCCATTAGGATAAATGACATTAATCTAGAGGGTGTTTTGGTGACAAGAAACCCAAATGGGAAGCGTGGGTGAAGGAAACTGTTTGCATCTTAGCGCTGAGATACCAGAACCTCTTTTTTCCTTTTAGTTTTAGACACGAAGCATCACAGAACTGTTTGGGGATGGTCACCATCATACCCTTAAACTAAGACTACTGGCTGTGGCCTTTCAAGGGGTCTGCCCATCAAAAGCTAAAGCAATCATGGCCTGTGTCAGGGAAGGTTTAGAGGCCAGGACTAACTAAAGAAGGAAGGACCCTTCTGTTCTCTGCCCCGGTGAGAAGGAGCCAGAGATTCATATTCAGTTCTAGGTGAGGCAGTAAGTTTATGGAGGACTTGGATAAACTATAGGCTTTCCAGGAGTGGTAGAAAAGCTTTGAGTCATGAAGATTGATGGATGGAGCTGAGGGTGTTAACGTGGAAGAAAGGGCTCATATGGGACATGAGAGAGGCCTTCAAGTATTAGGGGCAAGAATGGGATGTGGAGAGCCGGTTTGACCTGCCCTGTTTGATCCCCAAAATTAGAATCAGGAATAATATGGGGAGATTTCAGAAAGGTAGAGCTGGGCTTGATATTGGGAAAAACTTAGGACTTCCAGCTGGTCCACTCTGGGCCTTTGGCTGCCTTCCCTTCCCAAGAGCTCTTCCAGCAAAGTGTGGCTGACCCCTTGTCATGTACATAGGGAGAAATTTATATTTCCAAACCTCTGGGTCCTTCCCCCTTGGCCCTCAAAATGTACATCTTTATAGCTCTTTGGGATCCCAACCCTCAGGAATCCCAGAATTATAGAGGCAGGCCTCCTTACTCCATCTTATTTTACAAATACGGAAACTGAGGTCCAGGGTATAGAGGTGACTTGCTAAAGACCCCTGAATGAATCATTTAAACTCTCCCTTCATTACCTTTCTCATTTGTAAAATTAGAGCCATTCTTGCATTATCTACTTCATAAAAAGCCTTGTAAACTCTTAAAGAATATGGACATGGGGCTTCTTGAGGATATTAGCATATTTATTATTATTATTGTTCACCTTATTTTCTGAGTCACTTCTACTCTGTGTGCCTCAGTTTCTCTCTCTAGAAAACAGGAAATTGAACTAGATAAATACGTTCAAATAGTAAATAAATAAATACTAAATAAAATACTAATAAATTTGAGGAATAAAATACTAAATAAATACTTTCAAACTAGATAAAATTTCAAATGCTGTGATTCTCAGTTTCCAGGAGATGCTATTTCCTCATCAGTAGGATGGAAATAATAATAATGGTAATGATAAGGGTAATAATAATAATAATAATGATAGCTCTACTGAGATCAAGAAACCAAATAACCAATGTGCATTTATTTAGCATCGACTATGTGCTAGGGGATAGAAATATAATAAATGACTGATGCTTAAGGAGTTTACTTTCCAGTTAAAATTTGCTAATGGGTTTTTTCAGCCTTTTGCTGACTGCGCCACCTTTTCAGTGTCTTACTCTCTCAGATGGAAAATATCTCAGAAGCATCTACTCACATCTATCTCCTTGAGCACCCCAACTTTCCCTTTCCCCTTCTCCTTGGTCTTTGTCTCACTCCCTCATCTGGTTTACAAACTGTAAAGTGCCTAGAAGAGGAGAGCGGTTGTCTTTCTGCTTGGATTCTAGACTCCAAGCTTCCAACCCCCCCAGCAGCCTCCTTGAGAGCTCAATCTTCATCCAGTCTCAGCATTGAGCTTCAAAGTCAAACAAAAATTGCAGGCGTTGCTGTTTTTGCCCAGGGTCCTTCCTTGAGCCTGGCAAGCCTCGGGAGTGGAAATGATAGCGCCTGGAGTTATGGTGCATGGCTGGGGAACTTTGAAGGAAGTTGGGCGTGCTAGTTAAATCTTCTTGGTGGCGACTTGAATTACGTGACCGGCACTTAGACAGCAGATAAGACAAGGTCTTGCTGACCTTAGCAGCATTTCCTGGGGTAATTTTCACACAAGAATGAGTTTTTGAAGGATTCCTTCAACATCTTCCATACTAACAGGATTTTTTCTCCATTTTTATTCACCATCCAGCCTTCCTTTCCATTGCCTCTGCCTGTGGGAAATAATTGTATTTTGCCGTGATCGGTTTAAGGGAAGTCCTCTCTTCCCATTAATATTTTAGCTTCTCTGACTCTCTAAAAATAGGTCCTTTTCACTCTCCAACAAAGAGACATGCTCCCCATTCTTGCCATCCCCAGGGAACTTTCTTCAAGACCTAGCTGTGGAATTGTTGTTATAAAAATATGGAAGTTTGCTTCATATGGGGACTGAAATTAATTACCGGTGTGAGTTTTTTTTTTTCCTTCTTAATTTCTTTTTTATTTCTTATTCACAGCTGTGACTCACTTCGGTTCGTGTGGGGTTGTGGGAAGTTGTTAAATGAAGGCAGCTTTAAATCAGTGGTGGGGGGATTGGCTGGAAGAAATGCAAACTGTGAACTGAAAAGAAAGGGATTCCGAATGGTTGGGTAGAGGGAGGGCTTGAGGAAGGGCATTGGGGTCACTTTGCCTTTTATGCCTCTAAGGGCCAAATGTGGTTTCGGGGAGAGTGAGCTTGACGTGGGGGGACCCTGACAGGGGACTTTGGCCACCCTCTGAAGCACAGAAATGCCATTTTGAGGGTTGATGGGGGACAGAGGCTCTGAGCTTCAGAGAAAGTGCCAGCCTGCACTGCCCTGAGAAAGGGAGTTTCCTGGCTGTGAATTTCCCTATGTCAGTGAAATCTCTGGTCTGATCCTGAATGCTATTTCTCATCATAATTCTATCAGGGCGAGAGTGAATTATTATTGCCTTTTCACAAATAAGGATGCTGAAAAGTGAAATGAACGGCTAAGTCCCAACTCCCAAACCAGAGTTCTTCCCGTTCATGAAATTGTTCCTTATATACCATGGTCCTGGGACGTGTGTTCGGGTCTAGACTCTGTCACTTACAAATGGCTCCTCTCCTATATAGTAGGGACAGAGATGGCTCCATTGCTCACCTCCCAAGACCATTTGAAGGAAGAAAAAACTTAAAATCCCATAGAAATTTGAACTGAGTAGGGAAGAATTTCCAGGAGAAACAGAGCCCCAAGGGCTGCAGACGCTCCAGGCTGGTGCACACAGAGGAAAAGGCAGAGATTTGAAGGAAGGAGGTCCTTAGATTTATTATAGAGAATTCCTCTGGTCAGACGATGGGGACAGAAGCCAGAATATAGGGGGAGCAATATGGCAGCCAGGAAGACCACTGGACCCAGAGACGGGAGGGCCTGAGTTCAAATGCAGCCTCAGACCCTGGACCCTTAGCTGGACCCGGGGCAAATCACCTAATCCTGTTTGCCTCAGGTTCCTCATATGTAAGATGAGCTGAAGAAATAAACAGTCAATCACCATTTACCAAGAAACCTCCAAAGGGGGTCATGAAGAGTCGGACGTGACTGAACAACAACAGGGGGAAGAGTTCTGTTTTTAAAGTCCAAGGATCTGGTTCAGATCATGGTTCTGTGACTCACTTGTAGCCTTGGATTTCTTCAACACTCTAAGCAGCTCTTTAAGACTTCGTGTCATAAGGAAAGCGTCAGCCGATGTTGAGAAAGTAAATTTCCTGTGCTCATGAATGCTTATCTTTTTATAAAACTTGGGGTTTTTAAGACAGTATAGTGAAGAGCGTGAGACCCAGCCTTGAGGCTATGAAAATGAGGGGGTTCAGTTGTGTGTTTCTCACATACTGACTGTGTGATCGATCCCGTCACCTTCTAATTCCGCATTCTCCGAGCCTATAAATTACAGAGATACAGTGAGTATCGATGCAGGAAGTTTGTTCCTGTTTTTGAGTCATTTCAGCCATATCCTGGGTTCTAGCCATGGCTCCTACCTGAGTGTTTCCCACCCCAGTGAAATCACAGGTGTAGATAATAAAGGAATGAATATGGTCCTTTTTACGTATTAAGATATCATAAAAATATAATTATAAAATTAATGTTAAATTTTTAAAAATTTGTTTTTTATTAATTTTTATAATTATAACATTTTCTTTGACAGTACATATGCATAGGTAAATTTTTTTTTACAGCATTATCCCTTGTACTCCCTTCTGTTCTGAGTTTTTCCCCTCCTTCCCTCCACCCCCTCCCCTAGATGGCAGGCATTCCCATACATATTCAATATCTCATAGTATATAGTATATTCTAGGTAAAAAAAAATTTTTTTAAATATTATAAGGCAAGCCCTTCAATAGTCCAGGTATGCTTTGTGAAACTTCTTTATTGTCATATTAATCCACACACTTTTTGTAACGGGGAGCTGATTTTTAACAGGTAAAATTATGAATGGAAGTCCATTTGTGATTACAAAGTATACTTAATTTTCATGTTCTCTTGCTGTCAACACATGAGCTAAAGTAGACTAGCCTTTTTAATTTTGAATCCATAAAATGAGAATATGTCAGACAAATTAACCAGGAATGACGGGCCCAAAGCAGGTTTAATGAATCGAGTGGCTCATTTCCATTTTGGATGATGGTTCTCCTACATATTTTGAGGGATATTTAAAACCATTTCCCTAATATGTTCCAGTGAAAGTGCCTCAGGATAGGAGATTACCATACTTCCAAGTCTATGTCACACCGCTGACTTTCCCGTGTTGGCAATGCTGAGTCAAACTGGGAGGCTATAACAGCTTTCCCAAAACGCTCTTGAAATTTAAATGTAACTGACCATGTACTCTGAGGAAAATATTTTCTAAAATTTCACTAATAAATTTGTGTAGTAGAATCACATTTTCCATTTTTAATACAAATTTCTATTGGTAACTTCCCAAAAAAGGGCAGCTAGATGAGGTAGTAGATAGAGAACCAGGAATACGCATACTCATGAGTCCAAATCTGGCCTCAGACATTTACTAGCTGTGTGATCGTGGACAAGTCACTTCCCACTTTGATTTCCTCATCTATAAAATAAGCTGGAGAAAGAAATGGCAAACCATTTTCATATCTCTGCCCAAAAAAAAAAAAAATCCAAAATGGGATCATGAAGAGTCAAACCCCACTGAACAAAAACTCACAATGAAAGATGCCCTTCTCTCAATATAGATTTGCATTTGTTTGTAACTTTTCCTTTTATAGAATCATGTGAGATGCTAAATGATTAATCCAGACCCAAGTAGCCAAAAGTAGAATCTGGACACAGAACTTCCTTTCTCTGTGGCCAACTCTCTGTTCCATATTCCTTCTTCTATTCAAACGTGTGTGTATGCTTCAATATTGGAGATGTCGTTCTCTTTGGAGTCATATTCTGCTAGGTTGCTACCGAGAGGCATCCAGAGGGAACTCAAGGAAGAGGGGAAGTGTGAAATTCTGCGCCCTAAAACTTGGCCGAGCTTAGCATTTGACTGATCCTCAGAGCACTTTGCGGAGAGCTGTGCTTTCTGTCTCTTAGAGAACATAAAAAATCAGATATAAAGTTTTATGTGAATAGCTGTGTTGAAGGGTGACCACCAAATATTGGTCCTAAAAAGCTCAGACAGGTAGGGTGGAACGCATGTGGAGGTTGGGGGTTGAAGGGTGGGCAGTCAGACTCCATCCCATCTCCGATCCATGACTGTCGCCCAGAGAGAATTCATACCCAAGCGCACTCCTCCGTTGAGATTGGATTCTTCTGCCATGTTGACTTTGAATTAAAAGAGCCACCCATCGCTCGGGGCCACCGTCTAAACCCTTTAGCACTCTCCTTTCAGTTTTGACGGGCTTTCTTACATCTCATTTTCTACGGCTTTAACGGAAATGGGAAGGCTTGGGATGGGGTGTGCTAGTCAGAGCTGCTGCTGTCAGAATGGCTAGGGAAACTTAGCTTTGAGTGGGAGAACAACACTGAGATAACGCGATGACATTGGAGCGTCCTCTTCCTAATTTCCATAGGCAATAGACACGGTAGAGCAAAAAGAACACTTTGGGCTCAGACAATCTGACTTTGAACCCAAACTCTCCCCACGTCCTCGGCTTTGGAACTTGATCGGGCTATTTTGTTTATCTCTCACCTTCCTCGGGATTTTGTTCTTTCAGCTATAAAAGTGAGGGGGGTTTAGGCTAGATAATCTCTAGGGTTATGATTCTAAGATTTAAATAAATTAATTTTTAAAAGTTACATTTCCAAATTGTACATTAGAAAAGGGCCACTGATCAGAAATGATTTTAGCATAAATGCACTCAGAATGGCAATTGGCAAGTATAGGTTTATGAATTCCCCTATCTCACTCTGCTTAGGTCTTGCACTCTGCAAGGCTATAGGTTAATAGGGTCAGAGGGCAGAAGAGGAAGAGATCCAAGAGGCCTTGTCATCTCACCCTTCATTTTCTCAGTGAGGGAACTCAGTCCTCCCACCAAAGATAAGGTGACTTTCTAAGATTATCCAGGATAATGTGTGCAAATGAAATAATGCATATAAAGTTCTTTACAAGCCTTAAAGCACTCTGTAGATATCAACTGTTATGATTTCACAGTTGAACCGCCTTACTTTCTGGATATGGAAAGGAGCAGAGTCTTGGAGACGGTCATTGTCTTGCCCAAGAGTCACCTTGTTGGTAAGGGTTAGCCAGGATTTGTACCCAGGCCTCCAGCTTCCAAATCCAGAGCTCTTTCCATTTTACCATGTACCCATAGCAGGGAGATCCTACACTCCTACTGATGACTTCCATGGAGCCTGAGAAATATCCATTTTTCTGTGAATAGTTGTGATAAACAATGACCAATAAATATCGGTCCTAAAAAGCTCAGAGAGGAAAGCATATGGTGGTTGGTGGTGGGAAGGTGGACAGTCAGCTGTCCACTCCCTCTGGGTGACGTTTGGGATTCCCATTGCCTCCTTTGGAAGACCCAGTCCCTTCCTGCCGTCAGTCCACAATCTGAGCCCCAAGCCCACCCCAAGCGCAGGGCTTCCGTGTGCTGCCTGGTTCAGTTCGGTGTGTCCGTGCACTTTCCTGGGGCTGCCCCTCCAGCCTTTGGCCTGCCGCGTTGTCCTGTGGGTCTTGAGCTCGCCTTATTAAATGGAACTTGTCGATCATTCTTGCCAGGGATGCCATCGCCAACCACACTGAAGAAGTCGGAGAAGTCTGGTTTCAGCAGCCCCTCGCCGTCACAGACCTCCTCCCTGGGAACGGCTTTCACACAGCATCATCGGCCTGTCATTACAGGACCCAGAGGTGAGGTTTCCCCGGGGACCCGTGTGCGGCAGCCACCCACCCGTCGGGGTCTTCCAGACATGCCTTCTTAGGCCTAGGGATCCCTGGGTCATTCCAGTGACCCAGACACAGGCTTGAGCTCTTCCAAACCGAAGGATGTGCTTAAGAAAATGGCTTGTGGGAATGCTCTTACAGAGAGATGCACTGTGGGAAGAACAGGAGTGAGGGGGGTGTAGGATCAATGCTGAACCAAAAAGCAGGGCAAGAACTCCTCAGTGCCCACGGTTAGGTGATCATCATGCTTATGGAACACAAGACCATTTCCCTGCTGGGTCCCTTCTTTTTGCCACCAGAGGCTTTCCCTCCTCTTTTCCCCAAATCTTCATCTCTCTGTCCATTATTTTATGAGAGCAGCCCAAAGCTTTTCCTGCTCCCTGCTTCCTTCTGAAATGGTAGATAGCTTGTCTGGTTCTCATTGTAATATTTCCATCATTTGGGGTCTTGTGCATTTTTCAAGTTGATTATTAAAATGTGTCCGTGGCGAGCATGATTTGTATTTTGCTCTAAGGTCACGCTCCTAGCCTCCGGCAAATGTCGGCAAGTCACTTAATTTGAACAGTCAAGAGAAAAATACTCATTGGTTTGCTTAAGAGCAGAGATGATGGTTTTCTTTAGTGTAGGTGGGACTTGGGACTCAACGGGCATCCCAAAACACATGTGGAAAAATGAGGTTCTCATCTTCTCTGACTTTTGTCTCAGAAAGTCAGCCTTTCTCTCTTGGTTTTTAGTGGATCTCAATTTTATTTCTACAATCTATAGCCCTTTTCTAAAACTGGTTATCTTTGTACATCAGGGATCCCTTTTGGCACATTTATGGAAAAGCTCCTGGACCCTTTTTCTGAATCACATTTTAAATTATTGGGAAAAAAACGCTCAGTTTTAGTTAGAATTTAATGAAAACAACGATGTCATTTTTTTTTTCTATTTAAGTTCATACATATATTGCCTGAAAACTATCCACTTTGAACCCCCGGCTAAGAATCTTTAATCTAGAGGAAACAGTTCCGCAAAATGGCACCCTAAAAGTCAATGAAGTTCAGCATTGGAACAGAGCTCAGAAGTCTTTGAGTCCATCCCAAATCTAGAAAAGCACTTCTTCTATGGCAAAGGATGATCCTGCCTCGGAAGCCCAGCTGTCTTGGGCTATTATTGGGCTATCAACGTCTATCATTGCTTAAGGAATTACTAAGGAGATTGGGAGAAGAGGGATAATGGAGCCTAAATTAAACCTCATGAGCACTCATTATAAAACGACAACATCTGAGAGCTGAGGGATATTTGGAAGAGGTCTAGTCCAGTCCAGTCCTAAACAAGAACCCACCCTACCAAACCCCCAACAAGGGCCCCTCCAAGCCAGTCGGAGGAAGCCCCCTATCTCCCTGGGCATCTCATTCATTCACTTCTGGATTAGTTCTAATTGTTAAAAAGTTTTCATTTCATCCAACCAAAATCCAGTTTGGGGAAATCATATCTGACTTCCTTAGGAAAAAATCAATTCACCATTTGGCTGTTGTGAGAAACATTACTTTTACATACTGATCAGTCCGTTCATCATTCTCTGCTTCCAAGAATACACTGAAAAGTGGAAGAAGTGCCATTGTTCCCTATGTGCAGTACTGTACAGTCATGGGTGGTCTCAGTATCAACTAAGGCTTCTTTTAATTATTTTCCCTTGGCTTTGTTGAACAATGGCCCTGAATGGAGTTTAAAATCATAAGGCAACAAAGTATATTAGATAGAGCCCTGACTGAGAGCCCAGAGATTTGAACTCCAGTCCAAAAATTGCCCCCTTCTGTATGTGTGACCTTAGGAAACTCATCACCTCTTTTTACCTCTGAGGTTGGACTAAGTGAACTTTAAGGCTTCTTCTCGTTCAAAAATTTTAACACTATAGAATAGGCAAATTTAACAGAAAGGTAAACTGAGACACATTCATTCCCACACCTCCAAGAAAAGGCAAAACATTATCTAGGATAAGGAACAGAGTAGTAATAAGTAATGGAAAGTATATATAATAATAGTAATAGTAATAGTGGTAGTAATGGTGGGAGTACTAATAATGCTGGTTGTGGTGATGGTAACTAGTAGTGGTAATAGTGATATTGGTAGCAGAATAGCAGCAGTACTAGTAGTAGTAATTGTAGTAATAGTAATAGCAGTGGTAGTAATGGTGGGAGTACTAATAATGCTGGTTGTGGTGATGGTAACCAGTAGCGGTAATAGTGATATTGGTGGTAGAATAGCAGCAGTCCTAGTAGTAGTAAATGTAGTAATGGTAATAGCAGGGGTAGTAATGGTGGGAGTACTAACAATACTGGTTGTGGTGATGGTAACTAGTAGCGGTAATAGTGATATTGGTGGTAGAATAGCAGCAGTACTAGTAGTAGTAATTGTAGTAATGGTAATAGCAGGGGTAGTAATGGTGGGAGTACTAATAATGCTGGTTGTGGTGATGGTAACCAGTAGCGGTAATAGTGATATTGGTAGTAGAATAGCAGCAGTACTAGTAGTAGTAATTGTAGTAATGGTAATAGCAGTGGTAGTAATGGTGGGAGTACTAACAATGCTGGTTGTGGTGATGGTAACTAGTAGCGGTAATAGTGATATTGGTGGTAGAATAGCAGCAGTACTAGTAGTAGTAATTGTAGTAATGGTAATAGCAGGGGTAGTAATGGTGGGAGTACTAATAATGCTGGTTGTGGTGATGGTAACCAGTAGCGGTAATAGTGATATTGGTGGTAGAAAGCAGTAGTCCTAGTAGTAGTAATTATAGTAATGGTAATAGCAGTGGTAGTAATGGTGGGAGTACTAACAATGCTGGTTGTGGTGATGGTAACCAGTAGCAGTAATAGTGCTATTTGTGGTAGAAAGCAGTAGTCCTAGTAGTAGTAATTGTAGTAATGGTAATAGCAATGGTAGTAATGGTGGGAGTACTAATAATGCTGGTTGTGGTGATGGTAACCAGTAGCGGTAATAGTGCTATTTGTGGTAGAAAGCAGTAGTCCTAGTAGTAGTAATTATAGTAATGGTAATAGCAGTGGTAGTAATGGTGGGAGTACTAACAATGCTGGTTGTGGTGATGGTAACCAGTAGCAGTAATAGTGCTATTTGTGGTAGAAAGCAGTAGTCCTAGTAGTAGTAATTGTAGTAATGGTAATAGCAATGGTAGTAATGGTGGGAGTACTAATAATGCTGGTTGTGGTGATGGTAACCAGTAGCGGTAATAGTGCTATTTGTGGTAGAATAGCAGCAGTCCTAGTAGTAGTAATTGTAGTAATAGTAATAGCAGTGGTAGTAATAGTGGGAGTACTAATAATGCTGGTTGTGGTGATGGTAACCAGTAGTGGTAATAGTGATATTGGTAGTAGAATAGCAGCAGTACTAGTAGTAGTAATTGTAGTAATGGTAATAGCAGGGGTAGTAATGGTGGGAGTACTAATAATGCTGGTTGTGGTGATGGTAACCAGTAGCGGTAATAGTGATATTGGTAGTAGAATAGCAGCAGTACTAGTAGTAGTAATTGTAGTAATGGTAATAGCAGTGGTAGCAATGGTGGGAGTACTAATAATGCTGGTTGTGGTGATGGTAACCAGTAGCGGTAATAGTGATACCAGCTTTTACTGGTACTTATCGGGATCCGCCCTGGAGAAACAGAACCAATCCAGGATTGGTCAGCTGAGGGTTTCACCTGTCAATAACGAGGCTCTAACATGGTCTCTCATCGCTCCTCTTCCTTGTTGGGAGATCTTTGTTGGAGAAAATGCCTTCTTGCATTTAAAAACCAACTCCCTTGTTTACTTGATGCTTCAATAAAACTCCTTTTCTAGCCTTTTTTCACAGTACTCCCTTTGTCACTCCCAAAACTGCCCTACCCAGTGTTCCTCCATTCCATCTTCTTTCTCCTCCTTGTTTCTACCCCTTGAAAATCCTTCTCTTCCCCCAAAAGTACCACGACATTGAGAAAAGGCTGGCTTGGAAGGTCTGGGTTCTAATTCTAATTTGACATTTACTAACTCTCCAAACCCAGGCAAGCACTTAACCTCTCTAAGACTCAGTTTCCCCATCTGTAAAATTGGTCTAATAGCATCCTTTTAAATTCATTACTCACTTAGAATCTCATGATGACATTTCCAGCAATCGTTCACATGCAATAATGTAATAAGGGCTTTTACCCATGGCCCCTGTATGTGTCCCTGTATTCATTCTGGGCTCGGTGCTAGGAGGAGCTCCCGAATAGAAAGTCCTCCCGTCGGCCAGGCCGTAAGTGGGCTTTCCTTCCGAGAGTATTCCCAGGGGCTGTGGGCTCCCCTCCCATTGGTCACCTCGCATCTCCCCTGGTTGGTGAAGGTGTTATAGACATAAGCATAGGGAGGACAGGCACCAGGGTACAGCATCAGCACTTCCCAAGAAGTGGTGACGAACTGAATTGGACGGAGATGAGCTGACCTTCAGACAAGGTCAAATGTGTTTAGCTTTGACCATCGGGCCAGTGTCCGCTGAATAGTAAGAAATGCATAAGAAATAAGTAGTGAAAATAAAATAGTAAATGGAAAAATAAATAATAGTAAAGGTAGTCGGTTATAAAGACGTAGTTAGATGATGTGGGTTCAGGGCCCGAATGGCCATCCTCTGAGCAAGGTCATTTCTAAAAGTAAGTCCCAGCTCATGAATTATCAAAAAAGGGGGGGACTTGGGCTAGAGCCCGTGGGGCCCTTTCCAGCTCTAACTTCATGAAGTTTTGGTCCTTCAATCCAATTCCTCTTCATTAAACGAGGAGGATGGCCTGTGGGGTCTATTTAGGGGACACGGACCTAAAATTGTGACATTCGTTCCTCAGAGATGACCTTGGACCCAGAAGTAGAATGGAGGAAGGGACGGAATAATCACCAGGAAAAATGTTTCCCAAAGCTCTACACCTAAACATGAGTGTGGTTAAAATCACTCTTTACTATGTTGGGAAGGGCTTCTCTGCGACAAGGGGGTATTTTACTGAGCCAGGCGCAGCATTTGCCCGCTCGCCCACCCTCAAAAGCGCCCCACTTGCCTGGGAAGCCTCCTAAATGAACGGGAGGCCCCCCACAGGGCGGGGAGTCATAAAGTGCCCCAGAGGCTTAGCTTTGTTGCGTGTAAGTGTTTGATAATTACCAGATAAATGCATAAGTAAAAGCTCGATTACACTAATAATTTGTCCTGAGATAGATGGGTAGGACCCCCCACTGGGTTCATTTGTCATCCCTGCAGCCAATTTCCAAAGGGGCCTCCTTCGCCGGGGAACTGGGCTGCTATCTGCTTTCAGTGAGACGGATAGGCCGAAGCCTCGGGAAGACCCGGAGGGAGTGGGGTGGGCTGGGCTGGGGGGGGGGCTTCACCTCTCAAAGAAAGAAGACATCCCCCAAGGGGCCAGGCTACAGAGATCACTACCTTGGACACATGAACCAGGATCCCCCAAAAAGCACTGAGCTCCCCTAACCTCTGCTGTACCCCAAAAGATTTAATCATCAGCCTCCCTGATAGGCTCTTCTCATTTTATCAAGACTTTGGGGGTTCACGGATCCCCAGGATTGGCAGACTGGGGGAGCCTAGATTTAAAAATAGATTACATAAAATCTGCAGGATTATAAAGGAAACCAAATATATGGAAATGGAATTATAAAAATACTTGAAAAACAGATCTGCAGCCCCCAGACCGAGTGCTTGCTGCAGACTGTGGTTGGAAGGCCACCATAATCTCTTGCTCGTTATCTCCCACCAATGGCAAGACCGAGTTCTTGATTGACTTTGCTACAAGGGACTGCGCCCTGGGCTCAGGAACACGTGATGCTCCGGCGGTGGGATCTGCGCAATGTGTGGACCCAGAATTTCCAGCCTCTCTTATTGACAGAGCCATAAATCATGGCTCAAGTTGAGTGAATTAGTGTCGCTGGGACAGCATTTATGTGGTATCAGCTTCCCATCTCTGGCAAGCGGACGGGCAGGAGTCTGAGATGGGAAGGGAGGAGGGGAGCCGCAGGAGAAGGGGCTGGGGCTGCGAGAGCCACGGTCCGTGTGCCCAGGGCCGGACGGGTCACTGTGGAGGCGGGCCGGCCAACCCGCTCACGAGGGGCTTGCAGCTTTTATAGTTTGGGTTTTTGGTGTCCAAAAACCTGACAACAAGACAGTTAAAGGTTATGGGAAGAGAAAGGATTATAGGCCAAATCATGGGGACCTCAGAGATTTAATCAGAGATTGAAAAGTAATCTTTCACCTTCAGGCCTTAGAGATCCTGAGATTGTCTCAGATCAGAGACTTAAAGATAACCTTTCACCTTCAGGCCTTAGAGATCCCAAGAAGATTGGACTGTGGTTCCAGAAGTCAGGAAAACCCAAGTTCAAATCCAGCCTCAGACACTCATAAGCTGCATGAATGCTTATTCTCCTAACCCTCTTCTCTTTGACTGCATGGAGTGGCCCAAGACCACATAGGATAGTAGTAAGACCCAGTGCCCTCTCCTCCACGCCAGACTCAGTTAGAAGCAGGGCGATTAATCCATACACAAGGGTCTCCACGGGCCCCATATTCTCTTAGAAAACCATGTAAAGTTACACCTTCCACATCGTGGCTTTCTCCATGTAGGTTTCAGTGCAGTGCAATTTGGCATAAGAAATTAAATGGGAATTTTAGGGGAGTTTTGTAGAAGCTGTAAACAATGTGAACAGCCAGCAGATGACCCAGAACCGATGACCAGCTCCAAATTTTACCAGGAGTTACTGTAAACACTTCATAAAAGAAAAAGAAAAAATTCAAGCTTCTGTGTACACGAGGATGGCCCAGAAGATTTTACACAGATTTTCCAGATTGTGGGTTACAGTACCTCTAACTCCTGTGATGTGGAAACTGAGGCAGACAGGGTGAAGTAAGTAGCTCAGAGTCTCACAGCTGGATTTAAACTCATAAAAACGAGTTTTCCTGACTTTGGCTCAGTTTCCTCATTTGGAAAAGGAGCTGGAGAAGGAAATGGCAAACCACTCCATTATCTTTGGCTAAAAATCTCCAATTTGGGTCATAAAGAATTAATCATGACTGAAAAACAAGGGAACAACAGAAAATGTTAATACCATTATCCCTTCCACATCACAGGGGTTAGAGGTAGAGCGCTCTCACAATCTGGAAAATCCACACAAAGTCTCTTTGGCCCTCCCTGCGTAGCAGAGAAGAAGTCTGAATTTGTTCTTTTTCTTTTATGGGGTGTTTACAGTCACTCCTGGTGAAATCTGGATTAAGTATCTGGTCCTAGGCTCTGGGTCGTCTGCTGAGGACAGGAAGATGTCTTCGGGCATTTCCGAGGGCTGGGCTGTGGTCCCAAAGGACACAGCCAGGAACACTGGGTTTGGGGAGCTACAGAAAGACAACTGAGGGTGAGATCAGAAGAACAGAGGCAGCTGCCCCCGAGTGAGATGGACGGGCTGCCTGGAATGGTCCTCAAAGGTCTCCAAGCACAGCCCGGATAGTCGCTTCTCGGGAGGGTTCTGGTTCAGTCAAGAGCTGCCCATGTGCTTTTTTAGATGTTTCTGTGATTTCCCTCATAAAAATACTTCTTAAATGTAGTTAATCAGTGCCATTCTCACGATTTTTTTTTTTTGCTTATTTTTTTTCGATAGAGATGCAATCAGTAAAAGGCCTTCACTGACCTCAAGTGTCTCATCATACAGTGTGAGGATACTAGATTCTCAGGGAAATGGCAGCAAATGGAAAAGCTAGAGCGGGTCCTGCTAGCTAGAAAGGTTTCAAATGCCGATGCAGCGGTGGGTGAGGAGAGAGCCCTCTGAGGGCCAACCCAGGCCACTTAGCAAGATTGCTGCTGATTTTTCAGCCACAGTGATCCTTAAGGCTCCTCTACTAAGCTTAGAAAGGGAATCAGGCAAGGAGGTAGTACTTTCAGCCTAGTCAGGTGGTGTGGTGGATAGAGCCGCGGGACTGAGATCAAATCCAGCCTTGGATACTTAGTGGCCCTCGCTGGGCAAATCACGCAACTTCCTGGTTTCCCAAAATGGGGCTAATAATAACATCTACCTCCCAGAGCATCAAGTGAGATAATATCTGTAAATATTTAGGATAGTTTCTGGTACCAGGAGGTGATTCCCTTTCCACCTCTCCTTCCCTTTAGAGATTTGTAGGTTCCTAGATTTTCCTGGAAGTGACCTTAGATATAATATCGTAAGCATCTTGTTGACCTCCCAACAGATCCGCCATCTTGGACCCCTTCGCCGCCAGTGGACCTTGTTCCAGTATAAATTCCCAGGGCTTTCTTTTAGAATTGTCTCTGCATTCCCAGCAGGTAGTTAAGAGAATCCAGCCTCTCTGAAAGAACTGCTCATTCACTGCAAGATGGCTGATTGGGAGGAGGTAGGGGTGGAGGTGGGGGGTGGCTGAAATATTGTTTTATTTTTCTCTGCCTTATCTCTTGTCTCCTATTATCACTGGCATATTACATAGAAGTTCAACTTCCCTTCCAGGAACCTGGATCCTGGCCAACTTTGCTTATTAAAAAGTCACTCTTCATATTCCCAATAAACACAGCTGTTGCATGGTGTTTGAAAGCATTTCCCATCAGCCAGCATGGAGGCTCAGCCAATTAGTGCGATAATATGGTCAATTTTGAAAATAGGTACCTTCAGGGGGATGCCGGGTTAGAGCGAGCTCTGAGAGCCGCGTCCACCCACCACATTTCAGGGTATTGGAAATTCGATCCCCTCGGGGACTGTGTCAAGGCGAGCAAATGGCGATGTAGCGTTCAGACGTTTGTGAACTTAGAAAATAATTCCTTGTACCGACCCCAGTCTTCTTCTTCTTCGGAAGAGAAGCACAAGGCAACATGATAGAGCAGAAAGCATAAAAACTCCACGGTGAGGGGATTCAAACCGGGTGAGCCCAGGTGACCACGGGCAGAAAGGACTGTTTCATTTGGGAAACACTGATCAGGCTAATCTCGTAGGTCTCAGTTTCCTTATTTGCAGTGACTGTGGAGGTCACTGTTTTATTCTTGTTCTCTCCCTGGTTTAAATAATTTAATTTTAAAGAACATCTATTATTCTCCATCTCCCATTTTTGTGCCCTTGCTCCTTCCATGTCTGAAAGACATTCCCTCCTCTTCTTCACCCCTTCCAGCCCCCAGCTTCTTTCAGAGCTCAGTCTTACATGAGTACCTTCCCGATTCCCCCACCTTCTCATGTCTCCCTCCCTCAAATCACCTTGTGTGTGTGTGGTACAAGAGAATGGATGTAAGTTCCTTAAAGCCAAACATAATTTCATTTCGTCGTCTTAACCCCAGCACCTCACACGAAGTAGGAACTTAATGATTACTGCTTGTTTAGTTTATTTTTAAAAGTAAATAATGAACCATTGTAAACATTGAGGCCTAGTTGATAAAGAAGACTTGTCTTAAAGGAAGCTCAAGGTTTTCTAAGGGGAAGATGAAGGGCATTCGAGGCATGGGGAACGGCTTGTGCAAAGGCATAAAGGCTGGAAATGGGATGCCAGATTCAGGGAAGAGCAAGCAAAGAGGCCAGTTTGATGGGAATGTGGAAGAGAGTAACATGAAAGAAAACCAAGAAAAATAGACTAATGACCAGGCTGTAAAGAGCCTTAAAGATGGAAGTAAGATATTAGTATTTTATTCCAGGGGTACCTGAAGGCAAGGAGCCCCCACCGGTGGGAACACAGTATTGTGCTTGCAGTATATACTGAATAAATGTTTATGACATGGAATTGGACAGGACAAAGAAGAGATCATAAACTCCGTGAAGTTTTACAAAAGAAAGGATTGAAGCCATGTTTCATATTTTCAAAGGGAAAGATCATAAGATCATGGATATAGAGCTAGAAGGAAATGTGAAAACCCTGGAGTCCAATCCAGGCGTGCGCTGAAGCTAGTCAAACCAGCTTACAAGAGCCAGTTGTTAAATTTTCCAAAATTTGCCAATTTTCAAAGTGAACTTTTACACTTTGAAAATTGGCAAATGAAAACTTAGCTTATTGCTTTGTTGATTGTCTAGGCTTAAGATGGAGAAAATGTTAATGATGCAAATTAAACATAAAAATGTGCCACATATACATTTTTTTTCTGGAGAGCTGATTGTTAAATATTTGCCAGTGCACCCTCTGTCCATTTCCCTTGTTTTACAAATGCTGGAACAGAGAGATTAAGCGTCCTGCCTGTTTTTCTGTTTCTGTCCCTCTGGGGATAGAGTCTGTCTCTCTCTCCATTTCTCTGTCTCTTTCTCTGTCTCTCTTCCTCACATCCCTTTTTAAGTTTTTATTCCAACTCATCAGTGCCATGACAACCCTAAATGTAGTTTGCATCTCTTTTATGAATGAAGGGAAAGGAGTTTTTATTAAGCTCCTGATGAGAGAGCCAAGGCCTGACCTAAATGCAGAAGGTATTTACAAAATGTACAGAAGTGAGATAGCCCCTATCTTCAAGGAACTTCTATTCCCATGGTTAGCCAGAGAAAAGAGTTTGATGTGGAAAGTTGTTGTTGGAATGGTGGCTTTTAATAAAAAGAGGAAAAAGTGGAGGGAGGGAAGGAAGGAAGGAAGGAAGGAAGGAAGGAAGGAAGGAAGGAAGGAAGGAAGGAAGGAAGGAAGGAAGGAAGGAAGGAAGGAAGGAAGGAAGGAAGGGAAGGAAGGAAGGGAAGAAAGGAAAGAAGGGAAGGAAGGAAAGGAGGAAGGAAAGGAAGGAAGGAAGGAAGGAAGATGTTGACTACAAGTAGTAATAATTGTTAAAGGTGTATGACACTAAGGTGTTTGCAAAGTACTTTGTCTTGTTTGATCCTAACAGTAACTCTTAAGTAGATACTATTATTACTCCCATTTTACAGACAAGGAAACTAAAGTTGAGATTCTATTGGTTTGCCCAGAATCACATAGCTAGTAAATGTTTCGAGCAGAATTTGAATGGAAGTCCTCCTGAATCCAAGACTAGAACTCTAACCATTACGCCACCAGCCAACTAGATAATTTAGACAGATGATCTCCAAGAGTCCTTGTGTTCACAAAGGAAAAAAGTGTCTCCCTCTATCTGTTCTATCCATTGCCCTACCTCCCCTGCTGCCTCTAAGCAGTGATGGAAGAAACGGGCGCCCTCCCCCCTGAAGGTCTTTGGGCAAAGGCTGGAGGGAGGACCAGTAGTCAGAGACGGCACGAGAGGACGCTTATTCAGTTACAGGTTGTCTCTTAGACCTCTGAGATCAGAGAAATAAACCACTGAACTCCTCATACCTGAAAGGAAAACGTCTCCAGGGGGTCACTGAATGTGACCCCTGAGCCTCTAATCATCAGCCATTTGTACCAGGCAAAGGCTGTGTAACCTTGTGAGCACAGAATTCCCCAGAGCCAGGAATATCCAGATTCAAACCCTACCCTTGACATCTGGCTACAGGATCAGGAGAAGTCACTTAATTCTCAGTGTTCCAAAATACTTTTTTAAGACCCTAAGTTACTGACAGGTTGCCAGTTTACCTTGATGGAGAGTGAATATCCAACCAAGACAAATTCTCTGTTCTGAACCAAAAAGACAAAATGTAAAGAGCTACCCACTGGGCTAGATGCTGGGCACTGACCAGCAAAACGAAGCAAAAATAATCCTTTCAAGGAGCTTCCAGCTTACTGGCCCTGGCCAAGGTTCTTAATGGCTTGTCACTTGCATTTCCCATTCATTCATTCATTCATTCATTAAGTGAATAAATGAATGAACAAATGAGTGAATGAATGAATGAAAAAAATATCCTTACATTCTTAGATATAGTGCCTCTCTATTCTCTTGCAGGCAGGTAGAATCTTATGAAAAAAATACAATTAAATTGCACAGCCCATTCATAGGCCTTTGAAGGAGCCTAAAATGTTGTTTTTGAGAAAATTTGGCACCTTGTTAAAGTTTAACCCCCTGCTTATGATGCCGGGAGATCCTCCCGAGTTGCACATTGTCGCCAATCCCAGCTGGGCCTGGCCTGGGGCTGCCGCGAGCCCCCTCATGAAGCCCCAGCGGCAGCCAACTCTGTAGTGCCTTTTAATACACCAAATTGTATTAACGTCAACATGGATGCAGATGGATGCGCTGCGATAAACTGGAAACACTTGAGAAAAGCCTTTATTGACTCTCAAGTAAATAATGCACATTTTTAAAGGGTCTAAATATGCATTTACATAATGCTCTCTAATTTTTTTTATTGTGTCGACTCTGGGTGCACACCACACTAAGAGCTGTTTTCCCCAGTTGAAAATTTGGAATCGTGCTCGTCCTGATGCGTTTCAGCAGCAGCGTGCCAGCTTCCCGGGTGGGAGCTCTGCCCTTTCTGCTGGCATTTCCAAGGATCTCCAAGCACACTTTGGGAAGATTTATTCAGGGGCCAGTGAAGGGGGTTCCTGTCGAGCCAGCTTTACTAGTGGAAATCTTATACTATGGTGGGCCAGAATCTCCCACCGAAAGGTGACAATCAACAAGCATTTATTAGAGCTACTCTGTGCCAGGCATTGTACTGAGTGCTAGAATGCAAAGCTAGAAAATCAGCAGCCCTAGCCCTCGTGCTCAACTCTTGTAGGGTCAGAAGAAATGCAGGGGAAACTTAGAGGGGAAGAGCTAAGGGGACCTGGCAAGGGTCACGGAAAAGGATGCCCGTGAGTTGTAGGAACCCAGGATCACAAGAGAAAGGTAGGGAGGAAAGTTTGTGGCAGCTTGGAGATCAGCCAGCCAAGGGCATGGACCATTAGCTCCAAGGCCCACTAGGGATGAGAGATACAAACGTGACTCTTTCTGCCCTCAAGAAGCTTACGTTCTGTTGGATCTTCTTGACAACCCTGTGAGGTAAAATTGAGGAGGGGGACAAACGGCCGTTTCATTGGTAGAGAAAGTATCTTCTACCTGGGCAGATTAGCCACTATTGAGTTTTTTAAAAGTTATTAAGCACCTACTGTGTGCCAGACACAGTGCTAAGTTCCAGAGATTAAAAAAAAAGATACAAAAAGAAGCAAAAAACAAAGAAAAAATTTAATCAAAGGCAAAGGAGGGAGAGATATCCAAACAATTATGAACAAACAAAATGTAGGAATAGCTATATTTCTCTGTGATGAATTGGAAACAGTTTCAGAGGGAAAACACTCCTTGACATTAAGGTGAACTAGACTGGGAGACGACTTCTTGTAGAAAGTGGGGATTTAGCCGAGATCTGAAGGAAGCCAGGAGACAGAGAACTGTAGGCCTTGGGTCAGCCATTGTAAATGGACAAATGAAGGGAAAAAACAAGCAAACAAATTTTTTGCTGAGGCATTTGGGGTTAAGTGACTAGCCCAGGGTCACAAAGCCAAGAAATATTAAGTGTCTGAGGCCAGATTTGAACTCAGGTCCTCCTGACTTCAAGGCTGGTGCTCTATCCACTGCGCCACCCAGCTGCCCCCCCCCAAACCCATTTTCTTACCTCTCCTTTCCCATTGGGGAAAAATTGAGAGAGAACAAAACCCTTCTCATCAATATGTATCATCAAGCAAAGCAGCTTTCTCCACTGGCTGAGTTTCGTTCCTATCCCGAGTCCTTCATCGCTCCGGTTCATGGTTCAGCCTCTGTTCTCTGGGATGGTGGTTAGTCATTAGGATCAGAGGCCCGATCCTTCCAGAGTTATCTCATGAGAATCTCTGCCTTCTGCTTTTCTTTGCCTGCTTCATTGGTTGGGGAGTCTCTCCTGAGCGATATCCTGGGGCTTTGCTGCTGTTATAGGGGATGCTACAGCTCCTTTCTGTAGATGTCTGCCATGCTTTGTGAGTTAAATTTATGCATAGAAGGTAAACCTTCGGAGGGCAGGGACTTTGCCTTTTTTATCTTTCTCTCTCCAGTGCCTTATACGGTATTTGGAATATGGTGTACCCTAAATCAGTGTTGTTGGATAGGATGAGAAGAAGGATTAGCTATCATCTGGGGATGAGCTTAACAATATACAGGAACTTGTTCATTGTTATCTTTATCTTCAGTGTCCAGCACAGAACCGAGAAGTGAGTGCTTTTAAAATGCTTGTTCATGGAATCAGATTTAGAGCTGGACTACAGCTTTGAGATCAAGTTAATGGTGAGAAATGGAGGTATCCAGAATTTAAGTGACTTGCCTGGCTCATATAGCTAGTCGTTTCTAAAGTGAATTTAGACTTGTCTCCATTGCAGTGCCCAAGTGATTGATGGGTTGGTTGATAGAAAAGAACATGGCGTAGTGAAAAGAGCAAAAGTTTGGGTCCTAGCTCTGATTCTGACTTGCAAGTTGCATGATATCTTCAAGTATCAGTTTTATTTTTAATTTCCTTATCAGCAAATCAGTGGGAAAATTCAACAACACTTGAATAAGGAGTAAAAGAGTTGGGAGGAAGGTTTTCTTAGCCAAAAAGTATCCTAGATTATAAAGATGAATTACTGTCCTGGAGAACTGAAGGCCATATTCAGATGACTTGATCATTTTATTCTTTTCAATAAAGCATCTAGTAAGCACTTGCTGTATACAGAGCACTGATGGAGATACAGGATTAACTAATGGCAGACTTGACCTGGGCTTTCATGGAGTACGTGACCCTCTGAGATTGATTTGAACACTTTCAGCCCTTTCCATGTACAGCTTTGGCTTTGTAGTGAGTTTTATCAATCCTACTTCTAAGCCAAGGGCAAAAGTTATTACATACTTTGGAAAGGTTCTTTAAAAAAGAAACCTAATGTAATCTCTTTCTTGTGCAAATGAAATTCAGCAGGGTTTGTATATAAGGGAGTTCCCGCCGCCTGTGTCTTCTCAGTTTGCATGGGCACTGAGCCAGCATTTCAGCAGGGGTCACTCCTTCCCTTGGCATATGGGTTCCCACCCTGGAACATGGAGAATTTCAGAGTTAACTTTAGAAGGACGCGTCAGCCTTGAGTGCAAAGAGAGTGTATTTCCCCCACCCCCTCCCTTCATCCTCCTCTCTCTTCCCGTTTCCCCCCACCCCCATCCCCAGTAATGGCTCAGCTTTAATACATGATCATGTGCTACATCCTTCCCAAAAAGTTCATCCTGAATTAGTCCCTCGAAATTTCACTGAAAGGGGGACAAGAGCTCTAAGAATGAATTATCGTCCATGGGTCATTCAGAACGAAAGGGGATCCATATGTGAAAACTGGAATTTGTCATCTGTAATGTCAGTTAAATCAAACCTAATCTACTAGATACATTTTTTATTGCTTGCTTCATTAAAAAAGCTCTTAAGGTAATGAATAATCTTCCGTTTCACCCAGGATTATTAATGCCTTTATAACTCATGTCCACTGAAAATACAAAGGCAGCTTGAAACTCTCGCTTAATCCAGACTCCATGTTGTCTTAAAGGGCCCAGAGGAGCAAAAATCCATCAGGGCTGGCTTAATTTCAGATAGCTCACAAGGAATTCTGCGAGCCCTGGGCAATGAAGGAGAAATAGGTTCTAGATGCCAGGGACAAGAGGAAAAAAGTCTCCCTTTTTAAAATTGTTGGATTTTCTCTTTCTCTTTTTTTTTTCCCACAGCAAGTCCACATGCGACCCCATCAACTCTACATTTCCCGACATCTCCCATTATCCAGCAGCCTGGACCCTACTTCTCACACCCGGCAATTCGCTACCACCCTCAGGAGACGCTGAAAGAGTTTGTCCAACTTGTCTGTCCCGATGCTGGTCAGCAGGCCGGACAGGTGGGGTTCCTCAATGTAAGGACCCTTTTTTTGGTAAATTTCATGGGAAATGTTCATGTCATGTAAAACTTGCAGCAGCGGCAGGGAGGGGGAGGGATTCTTCTCAAGTGCCATTGCACTCTGAGGACATGTTGACTGACTCCAGTCAGATGTCAGCTTTGCTCGAGATTGTGGGAAAGTTAACTAGTCGCAGCAATATTTGTGTTAAGTCTGCAACTCTGTCTCGAGAAGATAAATCACAGCAAGGATGAAATCCCTGACCTTCCAGGGTCTGGGGGCCGATGAGTCAACCTCGTGCATTCTGACCTTAGTTCCTCTAAGGGTTAACAAAACAGAAAAAAATGCAAATCATTTATTCGGAATTATATGGGGGAGTGATTGGAAGGGGGGGGAGCCAAGCCGGAGGGACAGATGTTTTGAATCAACTGAACTGATTTGGGGGAAAAAAATATGACTGTATAGAACTTTAGATCAAGTTGACCACTGCATGAACTCCAGATGCCAAAAGCAAAGTTTATTGCAGTTTGTTATTTCTGCAAGAAGTTATCTTTCCCACTTATCTTGGTGTAAAGTTAAATGGGATTTGATAGCTTCCAATGAGTGTTTTCATTCTTTGCGCCGCACCCCCCCCCCAAATAAACTGAATAATTGCATGATTGAAATAACATTCCGCTTGAATCCAGAAATGATAAGGTGATGATAAGTGGAATTTTAAATATAGGTCTCAGTGCTTTGGGTTAGGGATTCTTTTGGGGGAGAAGGGGAAGAGGGGAAAATTGTCCCCATTATTGGACAAAAACCAGGAGTTTAGAAGCAGGAGTTGGGATTTTGCTTTCTCCTTATCCTGACGGCCAGATTGCTCTCAGCCCCACTCTCACTGCCCGGTGAAGAATATTTCTGTAATAAGTCACTCTGTCCTCACTCCGGGCTTTTTCTGCCCCTCCACCCCGTACAGAAATACCTGATTCTGCACATCTGAGCCGGGACTAACGGCTTTGACTAATGTCTAGCGATATGTTAGCAGATACATTTCTGTCTAGACAACAAATCAATAGAATGTCTTTTTTCCCTTTGCTTGTGTATTCATGTGCCCTGCCTCTCCTAAAGCATTCGCTTATGGACTTTCAGCCCCTCCGAAATAGCACTCGCCGCTCGCTCAGCTTTGCTGGCAGAGCAGTTCGGGATTCTGTTTATCAGACACCACGGCCTTCCAGAAACAACGGCAAAATATCTAAGTGAAGTGGGGTGGGATGGAGGGGGAGAGGATGTGAGAGCGGCAGAAAGCTTCTGCCGAATTACTTAAGCTTAAAAAATGAAACTCGGGGATAATGGGATTTGCTCCAGCCCCATCTTGATTTGATACTGTAGGGCCAAGGCAGGAAGCTATCCTCGGTGGAATACTGGCCATTTGGTAGCTAGGCGAGCAACAGGGCTTTGTTGGGAAGTAGGTCGGAACTCATCTGGTCCCCAGCACCATGCCTAACTAGGAAATGATCTTTCTTTTTGTTCTTTCTTCCTATCGCTTTCTTTCCCTCTGTCCTTTCTAATTTCTTTCCCTCTTCTCCTCTTTTTTCTCCCTTCCTTTTCTCCTCTCCTTCCTTCTTTCTTACCATCCTTTCTTTTTTCTAGCTATCTTTTCCTTCTGACCTTTATTTTTCTTTCCCTTTTCTTTCGTCCATTCTCTTCCTTTATTTTTTCTCTTTTTTTTCTAAACAGCTCTTTCTTTCCTTTGGTCCTTTATTTCATCTTCCTCAATTTTTCCTTTTTTGTTCTTTCCTTCTTCCTTCCTTCCTTTTTCTTTCTTCTCTCTCTTTTCTTCTGATCATTTTTTTCCTTTCCTCTTCATTTCCTTTCTTTTTCTTCTATCTTTTCTTTCTTCCTTTCTTTTTTCCTTTTTTCTTCCTTTCTTATTTATCGCTTTCCTTCTGCTCTTTTTCTTTCTTTCCTCTTTCATTCTCTTCTTTTTTCTCTTTCTTTTTCTCTTTCTTCCTTTTTCCCCTTTTTCTTCCTCTTTCTTATTTCTATCTTTCTTTCACTCTGATCTTTTTATCTCTCTTTCCTTCTGATCTTTTTCCTTCCTTTCTTCTTTCCTTCTTTCTTTCTCTTCCTTCCTTTCTTTTTTCTTCCTTTCTCTTTTCTTTTTCTTCCTCTTTTTTCCTTTATGTCTTCCTCTTTCTCTTTCCTCTTTCTTCCTTTCTTTTTTCCCCTTTTTTCTTCCTCTTTCTTATTTTTATCTCTTTCCTTCTGATCTTTCCCTTCCTTCCTTCTTTCCTCTTTCTTTCTCTTCCTTCCTTTCTTTTTTCTTCCTCTTTCTCTTTTCTTTCTTCCTTTCTTTTTTCCTTTTTTCTTCCTCTTTCTTATTTCTATCTCTCTTTCCTTCTGATCTTTCCCCCTATTTCTTTCTTATTTCCTTTTCTTTTTCTTTTTACCCTTTTTCTTCTTCTTTTTTCCTTTCTACCTGTTTTTTCTGTCTGTTTTCTTCTTTCCTTCTTCCCTTCATTTTTTCTTTCTTCCTCCCTTTCTATTTTTAGCAGCTTTGACATTATCTCATGTACCTCTCAAGTTCCTAGTTTTGCAAAATTGTGGAAATTTTCTCAGTCTCAGCTAACCTTTTAAAGGGGATCGTATCAAAAAGATTTTTAAACAAATGCTTCTTTTTGATGCTGTGGAAGGTATTTTTCACAGAATAATTTCTCCTTTAAAAGAGCTGGATGCTTTGTTCAGCCCTCCCAGCATCATCCCACCAGAGAAGTGGGGCTTGTGAGGAATTTTACCTCAGAAAATTTGCATCCAGAATCTATCCTCAACTTCCATCTGGAGCAATAATTAGATCTCGACTGAATCTGAATGTTTCTGTTTCTGATGCTAGAGACAATGGGAGGGAAGGATTTTTTAATGGCTAACATACTTGTTAAATGTAATAGAATGTTAGATTTCTAAGCCAAAGTCAAATACCTTTTCTTCTCTGGTTCCAGAGTATCTCTGTAGGTAGCCATGAGAGGATGCAATCACTAAGTAGGCACTTTGCCGAGCTTAGCTCATCAGAAGTATTTCATGATAGTGATGACAATCACTTATTCAGAGTAGATGCATCCCCAGCCAAAGTGCCCACATGAAAAATTCAGACTGACCCCCCAAATGTCATTTTACGTAAACTGATGCAAAGAGAAGTTTCTCGAATACATTTTCTCTGACCTGCTAAGAGTATACTTTTGTCAAATGCCTTGAAGTCCAAGCTAGAATAATCTTTCATGAATATATGGTCTTCTCGAAGGCTTTGGCTGCTCCTTAAGTATAGAGCACTTAATAATTTATATCGGAGGCGAGTAATGGTTCTCTTGTGATCAGGAGCTGCAAATGGCTGATGTCTGCTTCTTTCGCCCTCACAGCCCAACGGTAGCAGCCAAGGCAAGGTGCACAACCCGTTCCTTCCCACCCCAATGTTGCCACCGCCACCTCCGCCACCGATGGCCAGGCCTGTGCCTCTGCCCGTGCCAGACACAAAGCCTCCGACCACGTCGACAGAAGGAGGTGCCACGTCGCCCACCTCACCGAGTGAGTATGCTCACACCAGCCCCCCGTCCCATGACCATTCCGTCATCTCTGCCGACCCCAGACGCCGTTTCTCGGCCAAGTCGGGGGCCCAGGGATTTGTCGAGGGTCAGCTTCTTTGAAACTATGGATCCGTTACCTGTGAAGTAGTCCAGATGTGCCATTGAGTCTCTGTGGCTGAATAATGAGATATTTTTTTATAAAACCACATAATTAAATCTGAATTTGCAGTTGAAAGGGATGGGGGAATGAATCAGTGGTAGTTTTGGGGAGATGCTTCTTCAGCATCAGGAGAACCCATCCAAGACATCCCCAGTTGCCCGTGTTCTGGATAATTTTTACAGTACAGAGTAGAGTACCTACTTTCTGAAAACTCCCATTCCCATTCCATACAGAGCAGCTCAGACACAAGGAATATAAATATGAAACCAACACATCAATAGACAAGGGCGTCCTCCTGTGGGCCAAGACATTTAGAGGATGAGGGAATAGAAGGAAATACATTACTAAGCAAGGCTTCAAGAGGGAAACGGAGGTGATTCCATATCTAGATTTGGGGCAGGAGGGGAAAGAAAGGGAAGAGGGCTGACTGATGTGGGATGCTTTAGAGATGATGGGAGAGCAAGGTAAATGATGCTTTTTCTGAAGAGAGTCAAAAGGTGGAGATGGGATGAACAAGGAAAGGAATCTAACCAGATAGGTCAGAGACACTCAAAAGGATAACTAGTGCAGGGAAGGAAAGGAGATCCTTCAGCCAATCCGGGCCTGGGTTTTGAAACCATTCTGGCCATTTTGGTGAGAATTTCCCAAATAGGGGAAATGGATGGAGAGAAGCTCTTCAATTGGGAAAGCACTTAAACCTGGGAAGGTTATTATGTATCAGATTTTCATCTACTTGCCACTTAAGTCATTTTGGGCAAGTCTGTTTATTTCTCTGTGGCTCAGTTTGCTCAGTTGTGAAATAAGGGGGTTGGACAGTACTTGGACAGCAGACCCCTCTGTCACTGGGACTGCCCTTAGGACTTTTTTGGCCTAGAAAAATCTGCCAAGACTGGTCCTCTATGGGGAAAATCTGTAAGATTGAGCCTCCATGAGAAGAGAAAATTCTTAATAATGAGAGCTCTTCCAAAGTGACGGGATAGTCTAGGTTCCTCCTCCTCAGGCAGAAGCTAGAATTCCATTTGTCAGGAATATTGAGACAGAACACCATTCATGTAAGGGTTAACTTTCTGGCATTTGTGGTCCTTTCTAGCTAATGGAGCTCAGAGTCCCTTCCATACCCTGATGGAACTCAACTTTGTATAAAAGTTGGTATATGTTCATTGATAGAATAGAAATAACCCTGGAGATATTGGATCTGAGTTCAATTCTCAATTCTAAGACTTGCTAACTCTGTGATTTTTCAGCAAATCTCTTTATTTCTTTGGGGCTCAGTTTCTTTGGCTGTGAAATGAGGGCCTTTGACTCATTGATGCCAGAGGTCCCTTCCAGTTTTAAATCTGTGATCTTCTGAATGAAAGAATTTAATTAAATCATCACTATTTCCTCATCTATCAGTGATAGACCAACCTTTGCAATGGGCTCAGAAGAAGGCCAGAGAATAATAGTGAGCTCTTTCATCTCTCTTTCTTCTAATTACCTTGAACTGACCCCCAAGACTTTGGTCTTGTGGACAAAGTGCTCACAGTGGGCAAGTCACGAAGGGAGCACCGTGGACACAGAGGCTGAGGTTGTCTGAATCCCAGTGGCCATTGAGTACATTGAAATGAGCGTCTTTGGCCAAGGAGTTGACGTATCTAGGGAGATCACGGTCCAAGATCCAAGCCCTGAGAACTACTTCTTTCCACTGGAACTGGTTTGGGGTGTCTTGTCTGGAACTTAGAGCCATCATTTACTTCCCCAAACCTATGTCATCTAATTAAAAACTCCAAACTCACTCATCTCCTTTGTGATGTTGGACCCGGCCCCCTCCCCGACCGTCACTTAGGAGAAGGGCTGGAAATTCGAATCCTTTTCACTGGGGAGCCACAACTCACAGCTTCTTTGGCAAGGCAGGGGTCCACAGACTAAAGGACGTAAGTAAAGGATGGAGTGCTGGCTTGGAATCAAGAAACCCGAGTTCAAATTCCATTTCTGATACCCACTAAGTCAAAGAGTCTTTCAGTGGTCAGTATCTGCCATTCAGGCTAACGATTTCACCATTCAGTTTCCTCATCCCTAAAGTGGGGCTAATAACATTTGAGCTCCCTTCCTCATGGGGTTTTTATTAAGCTTAACATTTTATTTATTTTTATTATACTTAACAGTCTGTTTATTTTTTATAAAGCTCCTTAAACTTTGCAAAGCACTTTACAAATATTTAATACTCATGATAACCTTGGGAGGTGAGAGGATATTATTATCCTCATTTTACAGATGAGGAAACTGAGGCAGGGAGAAGTTAAGAGACATGACATTTTAAGGGTCTCGGGCTGGATTTGAACTCAGGTTTTTCAAGTCCAGTGTGCTTGTAAAAGAGAAGTGGCTAGGTAAATTATTATGATGATGATGATGGGACAGCAAGGGGCTGTAACCCTTTATGAGATTGTCATTTCTGTCCTCAAGTCTTTGTCCTGTTTTCTCTTAAATGGGGAGACCAACAAGCACCCTGCCCGTTGTGACAGTGAACTGAGCAGGACAGACACAAAGACATTTCTAAAAGTTTCTAACTGCTGTCTGCTCCGGTGCCAGGTATAATTATTATTGCCATCACATAGTGAAATACAAATGGATGTCAGCAAGCCAGGGAGTGCATTTTTTTTTAAACTAATCAGTTGCCTCTGGCACCAGCGCCAGCCTGGCAGCTGTGGCAAAAAAAAAAAAAAAATTAGTGGAGAAAGGGGATCTAGAAGGGAAATCTGCTGTTCATAGAGAACAAAAAGCATTTCTTAAAGCAAATTTGGAAAATTCATGTCTGTGCCCAAAAATATCTGAGCCTTCTATTCACAAGCTGGCCACCACTGGCCATCATTTGGGGGCAGCTTTCTGTGCCATGGCATTTGGTGAGCAGTCAGTGGGAGCCATGCCTCCCTAGGATGCCATGGCAACCAGAAGTGCTAACTTGCATGACAATCAGTCCCGGGGAAGCCACGTGTTTGGCCCCCACCAGTGAGCTCCCATCTTGGAGCCTTACACCTGGGCAGGAAATGAGCCCTATTGGATTGGCCAGGACAGCTAGTGAGTGGCTCCCTTCCAAGCTTTTAAGGCCTTGGAGATGTGTTCCTTCAGATCTCGTACAGCACCTAAAGAATTAGAGGGAATTGCTGTCACATGGTTGGATTTAGATTTGGGGGGGGTATTCTTATCCTTTAAAATGAGATATACTAAATTACCCTCCCTCCATCCCCCCCAAAAAAAAGCTCAACTCATTTTTGTAGAGTGGACAAGGATGGGAGACATGCTGTGAAAATTATCCTCCCCCCAAAAAAGGCAATGAGCCATTTAGCTTCAGAATTCTAGAGGAAAGCAAGCCTTTTTGAGTAACGATGAATATGACTCAAATATAACTGGCCAGCGTTCCTTTTATAATCAATTAAGATATGCAACAACTTGATTTAAAAATTCATAAAAGGCTCATAAGCATCATTCATGCCTTTTTAATAAATCTCTTTCAGTTTTTAAGATTTAAAATTTCAGGCAGCATCAGGTGGGTACTAATGAGGCTGATGTTTTTAATGTAAATGAAGCTGAAGTGTGTTCCCCTCCCTTTCCCTTCCTATCAAAAAAGGACATTTCCATAGTGAGCAATGTCATGAGAAGCGCTTAATGTGGCGGGTCTGTAGGACTGCCTGCCTTTGGGTTGGGATTTCAGTGGTCAGCAGGTGTTCAGCAAAAGGGACCCCAGGGGAAATGATAATAATTACAGAGAAGCTTGAAGGTTTGTTGAGCACTATCCAGGCATTTCCTCCTTGGAATCTTACCACTGTCCTGTAAGGTTGCTGCTACGTGCGTGTAAAATCTGCATTTTACAGGTCATAGTAAGTGTTTAATAAATGCAGGTCACAATAAGTGCTTAATAAATGCAGGTCACAGTAAGTAAGTGCTTAATAAATAAAAGTCATAGGTGCTTAATAAATTCAGATCACAGTAAGGAAGTGCTTAATAAATACAAGTCATAGTAAGTGCTTAATAAATGCAGGTCATGTAAGTAAATGCTTCATAAATGCAGGTCATAGTAAGTTCTTAATAAATTCAGGTCAAGTAAGTAAGTGCTTAATAAATACAAGTAAGTGCTTAATAAATGCATGTCATGTAACTAAATGCTTCATAAATGCAGATCATGGTTCTTAATAAATTCAGGGCACAGTAAGTGTGTGCTTAATAAATACAAATCATAGTAAGTGCTTAATAAATGTGAGTCATAGTAAGTGCTTAATAAATGCAAGTCATAGTAAGTGCTTAATAAATACAGCTTGTAGTAAATGCTTAATAAACACAAGTCATAATAAGTACTTAATAAATGCAGGTCATAATAAATAAAAAATTAATAAATGCAGGTCATAGTGCAGGGGAAGGAAGTTTTGTAATTTAGTCACTCAATAGTTATGGAAGGTGGATAGAGCCCCGGAAGACAAGAATTCTAATTTTCTCTGGATGACCCTGGTAGAATTGTTTAACTTGAGCTTCAGTTTCCTCAGTGGGAGCTTGTCGGCTGTATGACCTTGGGCTGGTCAGAGTACCTCTCCTGGCCCTCATCTGCAAAGTGATGGGCCAGTCAGGTTGGTCACCTAGATTAATGGTGTCTCCACATCTCGAGGTCTAATGAGGTCACATTTGTAAAGCACTTAGCGCAGTGCCTGGCACATAGTCGGTGCTTAATAAATGCTCGCACCTTCTCGTACACAGATGAAAGATCTCTTAAGTCATCTCCTAAGTCCTTGCTGCCTCTTTCACGTAGCAGCTTATGGTGACAAATGCAAATTCTCTTCTAGACATTGAATAATATCCAGAAAGAAATCCTTTATGAAGGAGTCCAAACCTTTCCATTAGACAGGGAATTTAGCCTATGCCTCAGAGACAGGAGAAAACATCCCTTCATTCACTCAGGACATTTATGGGGAGGCTTTTATGATCAAGACCCTCTGCAAGGCCATATAAACATCCCGAGGACATGGATCTGAACAGCTGGTGGAGCAGTGGATAGAATACTAGGCTGGGGTTCAGGAGGTCCTGAGTTCAAATCCAGCCTCAGGTACTTAGTAGCTTTTGGCCTGGGCAAGTCACTTCACTTTGTTTGCCTTGGAGCCATCTGTGAAATGGAGGTGAAAATAGCACCTACCTTCCAAGATCCTCGTGAGGAGTAAATGAAGAACTAATTGTGAAGCACTTAGCAAAGTTCTTCGTATATAGTAGATGCTGTATAAATGCTTATTCCACTTGAGGAGAGGACTTGAACAGTTAACTTTAATTCTAGACAGTATACTTCCTCTCTTAATTAACTTTCATTCATTTTGTATTTCTAGGCTCCCGAGTTTATATATGTGTGTGTGTTTATATATATATATATATATATGCATATATGTGTGTGTAGTGTATATATACATGAATATTTAATATATTATATATACTATATAACATATGTATACATATGTATATTTTTATATATGCACGTATATAATGTATGTAATACATACACATATTTATGTATTTTTATATATACACACTCACATGTAAACATAAGGTAGTTGTGAAAAAGAGTGACAAAAGAGAGGGAGAGGTCACAAGAAGGGAGACTCCAGAATATTGAGTGGAATCGTCCTAGGAAACAGGAAAACATGGTAGTGAGGTCTAATGGCTAGTGCTCTGTCAGGAAGGTCTCTTTCAAATCCTGCCTCAAACACGTCTTCTCTCTGTTTCCATTTCCTCTTCTGTAAATCAAGGAGGCCAAACTCTGACTCCGCCCCCTGCGGTCCCATGGACAGGATTAGCACAGGGAGTGAGGGTTATGAAAATCTCACCATCGTGCTAACCGAAGCACCAATGTACATATGGGCGTCAGATGATGGCCAGCAACGTGGAGGGACCACTAGCTGTCTCCCCCAGCCCCATAGAAATCATCTGTTCCCCGGTGCTCGGAACCACGAATCCAACTCCAGTTTGGAGCCCCAACATGCGTGTGATCATCCTTGACATAAATGCGCTCACCAGCCAGCTGTCACCATCTGGCTGAATTTCTTCTTTCCGTGATCTTAGTATTCTGCTGCACAGTAGATGAGTCAGGTGGATTGTTACTGTACATGTTGAGGAAGCGGTTTGAATCTTAGATGTAGGAATGCATTAGCCTTTTGAGAAGGAAGGCACCAAATGCTCCTACGAGGAACGCGAGCACATTTTCTTTCATAGGGAGAATTCTGTGATATTTTGCTGGAGATCAACATGCCTTCATCTCATCATCAAAGATGTGGATCCTTTCTTCGTTTCTTGTTTGCAGAAACAGAAAGAGACATTTATGAATCCCAGTCCCACATCATCCACATGCCAGCCACCCAGACAGAAGCACAGTGATAACACATCCTGAAGGTGATGATGGAACATCACATCTATCGAGTTTTAAACATAAGGACTTAGGTTCAAATGCCAGTTCGAAGACTGCGCTAACTCTGGCAAAGTCACTTAATCCCATCGATCCTTGGTTTCCTTGTCTGTAAAATGAGGGAGGTAGACTACATCATCAGTTCTCCAACTTTTTGGTCCCAGAACTCCATTATGTTCTTAAAAATGATTAAGAAACTCAAAGAAGTTTCAGTTATATGAGTTCCATCTATTGATATTTACTCTATTAAGAATCAAAACAAATGTCAAAAGTATGTGTTACTTCTTTGAGAATAGCAATAAAACCCATCACATTAATATAAAAAACATTTTATTTACACAGACATAAATAATATTAAGTACTAATGTGAAATAAAATAAACAAATGCTTGTTAAACATTTATTTCCCAAAATAAAAAAAAAAATTAGACGAATGGCTTCATTTTACATTTTTTCACAAGCCTCTTTAATGTCAGACTTGATACAAGATGGCTAGATTCTCATATCTGCTCCTGAATTAAATCTCTTGATATATATTATTGAAATAAATGAAGAAACCTGACCTTACCCAAATAGGGAGTTGGATAAGGAAATAGCATTTTAATAACTAAATACTCTCTTAGTTTTATTATTTAAAATAGTTTTGACCTCAGGGAGCCCCAGGAGTCTAAGAACCACACTTTGAGAACTACGGATTAGATAATATCTATTATCTCTCTCAGGCCAAAATCTCTGACTCTGTGGGCTAGAAGAAAATTTAAACTTTTGGTCTAGTTTGACATCCTAGGAAGAAGGCATATTTTCCCATCAAACAATCACCAGGCGTTTGTTATGGGCTTACTGTGGGAGGCATTGTACTGAACCCTGGACATCCAAGACCAAATGTGAAATCCTTCCCTGCCCTCAGAAAGCCAATACTCTAGTCAAGGAAGATGACCTCTCCATTTATAGAACCCTCACTATCCCCTGCCCATTTATCAGTGTTAAAAAAATCCTTGGCAAAGGGAAAGCTCTCAGCCTCACTCCTCAGTCTTACCTTTACGACCATGCCCAGGAGTTACGTTCTGCTCATTTACTTTAATGAATGCATTTTATTTATAGAGTAAATAGCATTTCCTCTGACAGCTCCTGCATGTATTAAAAATGAAAGTTCTCTCAGGAGCATCTTTTTTATAATAAATGCCAGTATAGTTTAAACAAAAGATTAGAAAAAGTATATTTCTTTTGATAATTAGTCACTGTATTCATTCTCTGGGCAATTGATCATTTCGCCCAAAAGCTTCCATTCATAAAACATAATAGAAGGAGTCTCCTTTGGAAGGAGCCAGATTAATGGGGTTTAGCTGACAATTTATGAAAACATTCTTGCATCTGTTTATGCAGTTTCTCCACCTTGATGGCATGGGTAGACAGAGCTTTCATCCTCAGAGATGAATGTTGGTTTTGGTGTTTTGACTTGTGTTTCTGTAACATCCCCAATTCACCACCATCTTGTACTCATGAATTTGGCCATGTTACTTCATGGCCATAGACCTGACTTTCTTCTTGAAAAAGAATAGGTTGAATTGGCAGTTTCCAAGATTCTTTTCATTAAAAAGAAATTTATTGTAAGGGATAGCTCTTGAAGAAGGGAAAGGAAGAGATATAAGGAGAAATCTACATGATGCAAAAGGAAAATATATATCAATAAAAATCTATCTTTAGAGAATGTAATTCTATTCAAAAATATTCTTTACTTGATGTAAGTTGAAATCCTGTAAGACTTTGGGCAAGTCTTTCCCTCTCTAGGACTCAGTTTCCTTGTCTGTAAAATAATTGACTTGAACTCAAAAGCTGAGGCTCCTCCCTGCTCTAAATCTATAATCAAATAATAGAATATGCAAATTGAAAAGGATCCTCTGAGACCATCTTTTCTTTCCCTGAGCAGAATAAATAAAGGAAAAATTAGGTCTTCCTGGGATTATGATGTTAGGTTCTTACTAAGTGCTAAGTTGGTACTTAACAATTCTCTAGCTCAGAGTTCACAGAGGAAAAGATTTTACAGAAAAGAAACTTCCTCCTAGAGAAGGATTATAATTGAGAGACAATCAGAACTTTACATTTTGGCGCCCAACATGGGGCCATTTTTTCTAATCTCAGTTTACCTCTCTTATTTGCCCCTGTGGCTACAAGTTCTAGGACTTTTACTGTCTAGCTCAGGGCTTCTTAAATTTTTTCTACTTGTGACCCCTTTTCACCTGAGAAGTTTTTACACAACCCTGGGCATATAGGTATATAAAATAGGTACAAAATCAAACATTTACTGATAATAAATCATAATTTTACAATTCCCAAATTCAGTTACATGACCCCATATAAAATCATGACCCTCAATTTAAGAATATTTGACCTAGTTTACCCACCTCTCTACACCTGCTTCTTAATGTCCCTCCTAAAATGCAGATCTAGAATGACCTCCTTCTGAGGACCCTTCCCACAGGAGCCTCTGTGATTTGTCTGCATTTGTTCAATCAAAAGGATAAATAAAAATTATTTTCCTGATCAATTAGCAATTTATTAATCACTACTTTGTTCTAAACATTGTGTTAAAAGTTGGAAAGGGGGGAAAGTATCTAGTGCAAACTTCTGACTTTACAGATAAGAACAAGGGTGGGTTTTGTTTAAGGTTGTTTAACCTTACTTTACCTAGTTTCTTTATCTGTAAAATGGGAGCAGTGATACTTGTAGCTTCTTTTTGACAGTCATAGTAATAGTAATACTTTTTAAAAAATTTATATATATATATATACATATATGTATATATATATATATATATATATTATTATAGCTTTTTATTTACAAGATATATGCATGGGTAATTTTACAGCATTGACAATTGCCAAGCCTTTTGTTCCAATTTTTCCCCACCTTCCTCCCACAGTTGGCAGGTTGAGGGTCATAGTAATACTTAAGTGACCCAATGGAAACAGAAGCACTTTATGACCTATAAAGTGCTGCATGAATATTAGTTGTTATTTTCCATGCCACTGTGCGTATAGAAGCAGTGCTCATTTCAGAATCTTCCTAACCTGGTAATCAAGCAGAGGCTTTTCCCCTTCCTCACCTCTTTTTTCAAGAACATAGTTCAATTATGGCTCAGTAAGAGCTCTATCTCCTTCAAGATGGCAACATTATCATCATGGAAATAACCTGCCGAGCACCTCAGTGTAGCCTAATGAGAAAAGACATCATTGGGGCAGGTGAGGCAGCTTGGTACACTGGCCCATCTCACTTTTGGGTGGCAGAGGTGGCTCAGGTCTTAATTCCAAAGACTGACTCAGCTAGAGCCATCATTGAAGTCTCTTCTATCATATTTTTTCCCTGCCTAACTAGAAAGCCAGCAAAAATCATCTTTGCGATCCATTTGGACAGCTTGGCCTTTCTGCTCTACTCTTTAATTTAATCCCTTTAAATGTAGAGTGTTCAACTCCTCCTACTGAGTCACTTGGAAACTAGCATGACTGTATTAGAATTGAGTTTCTTCTGTTCTGCAGAAGAAGAAAAAAAGAATTTGATGTCATTGTATTGAATCGGCTAAAGATTCTACTTGGCTAGCACTCAATCAGCAAGCATTTAGGGAGCATTTACCTTGTGTCAGATGCTGACACTGGTGACACCGTGAAAAATGAATACGGTCCCTGCCCTCAAAAAACTTACATTCTAATGGGAGAGACACAGGTAGAACTGAAATGCATCCAAAGTATATGGAAGAAAGTTATTGTTATTCACCTTCCACAATTGCTAGGCTCCAAGGATCAGAGTTTAAAGGCTGAAAGTGATCTTAACATCATCAGATTCAGTTTTTTGCTAATTTTATCACCACATGTACCTATAAGGACAAAGAAAAGCGCTATGTCAGTAGCAGAGATGAGAGCATCAGGAAAGTTCCATCATTCATCCTTTAAAAGGCATCTTTTAATCTCAATTGTATTTGGAGAATTTATGTAGGATTGCATGTATATACACACATGTGTATGTATACATGTGTGTACATGCACACATACATACTATGTATTTGCATGTATGTGGGATGATAAGGAGGAGGTCTTATGTTCTTTTCATCATGTAACAGAAAAATCACTGGATATGGAGTGAGGAAAAAACTAAGTTTGAATTAGATTTCCTCATTTCTAAGGTTACTTATAGGGCAGAATCAATAATCCAATGAACCGGCCCAAAGGGCTCTTTTATTTCATGCACTTAAAAGCATTATTCTGAGAATAAGGGCATGCATTAGCCTTACCCCACTGCCCAACAAGTCCATGGCACAGTCTAGAGTGAAGAGGGCAGCATCAGAAATAAGCATCATGGTCCTGGAGCTAGCATGAGACCTGGCAGCCCTCCCTGAGCATGGTCCCTTAGAAGGCTCCATCCTTCTTGGAGACTCCCTCATTAGCAGCTCCCAGAAGGAGCACCAGAAGGGCTTGTATGAAACAGGAAAAATGGATGGCCTTCCACCTTATAGGACCATAGGCTTAGTCAGGTAACTGAGGTTCCTAAGAAAGATGTGACCTCTTCACAGTTCTGTTATTTCCTTGTAGGAAGGGTAATAACGGTGGCCTGTCCTTGCTCACTGCCCTGCTGCATGGATCAAAGCTGGGCCCTCCAGAGATTTGCGGGCCAGCCAGATTCAGGGCTTCTTTTCATCAAGTTCCTCTGTGGAATAAAGTTACTTTCTCCAGGGTCCCTGGGAGTTCTTTCCACTAAGATTTTCCTTTCCATCCATCATTACTGTATTCGAGTGGATTGTCTTTTCCTATTCCCTCTCCTTTGTTCTCCATGCAGCTTTGGAGCAGGATGCTCCCAAAATGAAGCTTGGGGCCCATCATCCCCCAGAAATACAGGCAAGCAGTCTTGAACTAATTATAAGGCTCAGACAATCACAACCTTCTGTTTTGAGGTGCAGGAGCATCTCTGCTTCCTGCTATTTTCAAGCCCTCTGTCCCTTTGCCTTGGTCAAGCCCAGATATCCCTTCTATTTAATTCTCCTACCCAGACATCTCAGCTCTGGCCAGCTCATGCAAGGTCCTTGTTTCTATTAACTGCCGAAGAAATTTGGGAGGAGAAGCTAGCTGAATTAGCAGGGAAAAAAGCCCAGTTGGTGGGAGTGGTGTTGAACCATTTTATTCTTTTCCTACTCTTTGTGACCCATTTGGGAGGTTTTTGATAGAGCTATTGGAACAGTTGGCCATTTCCTTCTCTAGCTCATTCTACAGATGAGGAAACTGAGGCAAGCAGGATTAAGTGACTTACCCAGGGTCACACAGCCAGTAAGTATCTGAAACTGTTTTTGAACTCAGGAAGATGAGGCTTCCTGACTCCAGGCCAAGTACTCTGTGCACTCTAGCTGGCCCAAAGGGAAGAAATAAAAAAGGCATTTGGCCAAAGGAGAGCATCCTTTTCTATTAAGTTATGACTTTTCCAAAGTAGTGGAAAGAATACTGAATTTGAAGACAGAGGGCCTGAATTCAAATCCTTACTGTCACTTCCTGTGTGAATTTCAGGAAGTTATTCCAACTTCTCTGGGTTTCAGTTTCTCCAAAGTTTGGAATATAGAGACACTAAGATTCCTTTGAGTTTCCAGCCTATGATTCATCCAAAAATGAAGTTCCTAAAAACTCTTTGAACAGGGTAACCTTAAGTGGATAATCTCCCCATGGGGACTACTTTGAAGGACAAATACCCATTTGGATGTGTAAGCTGTTCTGATATAGATCCTAGAAAGTACCTATATGTGCCTTAGACATAAAAAACTTTAAATATATATATTTGGTAATTGATTAATTGATATATGGGATTTTAGGATTATGGGATTATTGATTTAGAATTGGAAAGAACCTTAAAATTCGTTCAGTCCAACACGTTTCTCACAGATCAAGAAACCAAATCTTAGAGAGTTCTAATAACTGCCCCATATCACAAAACTAGTTAATGACAAAGTTGAGGATAGTTTGTGGGTCTCCTGTCTCTTTTTCATTGTTCTGTTTCTTGTTTGTTTCTTTTTTAATCATTCTTCATTTATATTCACACAAGCCTTAAAAATAATCAGAAATAGCTGTTAAAGGCGAAATCCCCGCTAAGATAAGGATTACATTTAAAGGCAATGTGCAAGACTCATAGCTTAAATGAAAAAAATTATGATTTAATATATTCGGGTTCAAACTGAGTATTCTAAGTAACTCATTCAAGCCACAACTTTGCCTTTTTTTCCAATGTGTGAAGCCACAATGGGGCCAGGGATTAGAGAAGGAAATAATGACTTGAGTAACAGGTAGGCACATGCCTTTGGAAGACAGGTATGTTTTGTTTAAAATCAGGACCTAGGGGAAGGCTGTTGGTACTGATGACACAGCTGCCAAAGACACCAGGAAAGCTTTTCTGTCTGAATGGTAATTGAGAAAACAGAAACCTGGGCTTTAAAGCCCCTAAAGTCCCCAAATTAGTTTCCTCAAAAGCCATCAAGGGGCACTACCTCTCCCTCCAATAGTCCCCTCAAAGAATCATGGAGTCTAAGTGATAGAAGGAGCTTGGATATCATCTCATTGACCCCGTGCATTACCAGGTCACCCTGCAGACATCCTGGCTATTGGACATCCAGCCTCTGAGAGCGGCAGTTAGGGGGCGCTGTGGCAGATAAGTTAGGAAGATCTGATTTCAAATCTATTCTTAGATACTATGTGACTCTGGGCAAGTTTGCCTGTTTGCCTCAGTTTCCTCAATCTGAAGGAAGGATCTAGAGAGCTGGAGAAGGAAATGGCCAACTACTTCAGCATCTTTGCCCAATAAAACCCCCCCAAAATAACTTTCACAATTGAAACAAATCAACAGTAACAAATTGTTAGTAATTTTTTTCCTGACACCAAACTTTATTTTGCCTCGTTGCAGCTTCTACCCATTCTTTGCTGCTGTTCTCTCAGACTAAGAAGAACCATTCTAATCCCTCTTATGTGACATCCCTTCAGATACTTGAGATGGTTATTCTTTTTTCCGCCCTCCACCCCATCCCCGAGCCTTATCTCCTCCAGACTAAACACTTCCCACAGACCAAATAGTTTCTTTTATGGAATTGCCTCAATTGAAGCTGACCAAGGAAAAGCATCTTAATTTACTACCAAGTTTTAAGACACTTCCTGGTCTATTTTTATGACTGCTAAGTTGTATTCAAAGGCGTTTCTAAGAGAAGAGGTCCCACAGTATTCTGAGCAGGGACAGCATAATTTTATTAAGTGCATAGACTTCCATGGGAATGACTTTGAGACTTTTCCATAAGAAAAGAAAATTGTACTGTTGTACAATAAGGAAATTCGAAATTTGAAATCAAAAAAACTGTCTTTGCCAATTATTAGCTTCATGACTTTGGGCTAGTGTCTTAAATTCTCTGAATGCTGGTTTTCCTCATGACTTTTCTTAATGTATTTTTACATTTTTGATTTCCTAGAGTCAAAAGAGGAGAGAAATTATGAAGAAATAAGATAATACGGGTTGTGAAAATCAATATATTCCAAAGAATTATTGCAGCCTCAAAGTTGTCTCCAGATCAAATGGAATGATAATGCTTTGAACATTTGTAAAGCACCTATCATGTGCTTAAAGCTTATGTTCTCTTCCCTCCCAGAAAGGAAGTTGTTGCTCCTATAGACACTTCAGCCAGCTCTGTACTGCACAGGCCAGCCATTGTTAGTGGACTAAGCAGGGTGTTTGTGGCCGTGACTAGAGAAGGTTGAGGAGCACCTAATGCTTTGTCAGGAACAAAACGTCCCTTCTCCTTCAACCCCATTGTTTCAGTGGGAAAACCTGAGTTGCCATGACGTCATCCCAGCTCACAGAACCTCACCAGCTGTAAGCCCCAGGGCTGCCTAGTATAGCCACACAGAAAAAAATGATAGAGACTTAATGTGAGTTCCTTCCCTTTTTTCCTGATCCCATCTTTTCCCAGAAGCAGGCATTCTATGGACCATATTTCCCCGAGCTCTCTTTGTTTTCCCAGACAGCTTGAAAGGCCAGGCTGAGGTTGATAATACCGCTTAGACCCTGCTTCCCAGACTTGGGGGCAGGTCACCGCCCGATCTTTCTTTGTTTGAATTTAACTGGGCAAACACAAGGTCACCTTTCACTGGACAATGGATCACTCGCTTTAAACATGAAAATGAATCACATGGGAGAGTTTCTTAACAACCAATGGAGCCCAGCTTGTCAAACTGGTGTAGGAAATCACCTGCCTTAGATTCACTTCAAGAAGTATTAAATGCCTATTGTTTACCACAATTCAAGAAGTATTTAAGTGCCTACTATGTACAGCAATTCAAGAAGTAGTTATTAAGTGCCTACTATGTACCACAATTCAAGAAGTATTTATTAAGCACCTATGGCATACCTCAATTTAAGAAGTATTTATTAAGTGTCTGCTGTGTGTCAGGTACTGTACCAGACACTAATAAACCAAAGATAGAAAGGAAAGAGTCCTTGCTCTCAGGGAGCTTATAGTTTGCTTCCCTCACCATGCTTCTCCCAACATACACACACACACACACAAAACACACACATTCTATCTAATTCAGTGACTTGTCTGTGTATTATATATTTAATTAGTACTCTTAGTGTTGAAGGAAGGGATGCTTCATTAAGGAAATAAGGAAAAATCAGAAATCCTTATCTGTGAAAACAATAATAGATTTTTTCCTTTATCTTTTAATTATCTTTTTTCCCCTTTCTCATCTTTTCATTTATGTTCTTTCCTTTTTTCTCCTTTCTCTTCCATTTCCTTTTCTTTCCTTCTCTTTTCTCCTTTCTTTTTTCCTTTCTCTCTTTTTATCTTTTGTCTCTTCTTTTATTTCCTTGGGTCCAAACCTGTGATTTCACCAATAGGGAAATCTTGTAGCATGGAAACTATCCACTGATACAAAATGTATCCACAGATCCATAATTTATAACTTCAAAGAGTTGTGTGGGGGCACTGAGAACATAGGTCACTTGGATACCATCATATAGCCATTACATTTCAAGGGAAGAACTCGAATTCAGGTCTTCCTGACTCCAGGATGGCCATGTCTCTGCCATACTGCACGGCTTTTTCACTCTATGACATTGTGGTAGAAATATCTACAGAAATCCCACCATTTGAGTGTATAGATTAATTGCAGTCCTATGATGTTTTCCTGGAGTCTCAAAACCAGAAGTTAATGGTTTGGGCTTCCCAATCACCAGCTGCTTTGCTTTAATTTGAAACTCTAACCTAACTTACACTCCCCTCATATTTTTCCTTAACCCATCTAACATTTCAAGTGTGAAAGAATGAATAATGTCCTAACTCACTAACCAGCTTGAAAGGGCATTTCTTTCAATGTTCCCCAATATTCCTCCCAACTTCCATTTTTTTCTTCATGAATTGTTTAATTGAATGAAGTTCACAGTGAGAATTGGGTCATATAATGCAGTCGTAGGCCACTCAGGAGACTGAATTTAATTCAACAAGCATTTATTAGTTACCTATTGTGGGCCCAGTACTGTGCTAGGAGCTCTGATTCAGAAATGTGCTGCTCCTGAAATTTCTTAAAATGTGACAGCCTGAAACAAAAGATTGAAAGCTGCAAACAGGAAGATCTCAACTTGGCAAAATATCCTTTCTCAGTCTGCTTTCCCAGGAAAAAAAAATGGGGAAGGGAGAAATCCTTGCTTTTCCCTAAAAAGAGTTAGAAGTTTTCCATAGTAGTTTTTAATTGAGGAAATAAAGGAGAGAAACCTGGTATAAGGAGGAGAAATGCTGGATTTGGATACAGAGACCTGTATTTTAATTTTGCCTCAATCATTTACTACCCATGTCACCCTTTCTGGATCTCTGTTTTTCTCTTTTATAAAATAAATTATTCTAGATGACCATTAGGGCCTTCTAGCCCTAAATCGAACAACACATTACCTAAGTCACTTCACCTATAATTTTAGTTTCTTTCTCTAAAAATGAGAGCGTTGTACTCAGTGGTTTCTGAGACCCCTTCCAGCTCCAACTCTAAGCTCCTCTTATCTTAACTTATTCCCCTAACTTGGGCCCTAGTTTCCTTATTTATAAAATAAGATGATTGGACCATAGCCTTTTAGCTCTAGACCCATGATCTTAATCGTTTATGGTCCTTCGAAATTACAGTTTGCCAGTAGATGCTAAAATATGTTACCTTTAGATGATTTGACATTTCCATGAAATTGATGATCTCATTTCATCTCCCTCCCTTGGTTCTGATCGTACCCCATGCACATTGGTGCCGATCAGATCCCCTCCACACCCTCTTATCTATGTCCATGTTAATCCATTTCCTTCCATAAACCTTCCATCTATACAATTTGCTACAGACCTTCCTGTAGGTTTATTGATGTTCAGCAGCATACTAACTGTCCATGTTTAAAAATCAAAAAAGAAAAAAAAGAAAAGAAAAAAAGATACAGATCCACACCAAAAATCCCATTGCCAAAAATGCTACAGCAGCAAAACATTCATTATGAAAATATTTCACTGGCATCTACTAAAACTACCCTGTTTCTCTCATTACACGGAAAATTATTACTAGGAGTAATTTATACGATGAATGGTTTTTCCAGCTCTGTCCATACAATGGACTTTTTAAATGTTCTCATGACCAATTGGAAGGCATGACAACCTGCTAAGGAAGATTATAAGGGCACTTAAGTTAGTCATGGTAAAAAAAAAAAAAAAAAAATCTCATCTCAGGACGTTGCTAACAAAGGAAACAAAACCTGGGAACACATTTCTATGAGAGAGAAAAATTGAAATGGGGTAAACCTCCTCTCATTCCCTGTGGGAAATAATCTGGCAAAATGCTTTAAAAAAACAACAGCTTATTACCCTTGTTCTCAAAAATTACTGAATCTGTCACCCTTGTATTTGAAGACATAGCTTACAGTTAATCCAAAGAAAGAATGTTTCTTTTGAATTGTTTTTAGGTGTTTTGGAAATGATTTTGTCAAAGTCGTTACAGCCGAATTCCCATAAAAGGCTAACTCTCTGGTGTTTTCTGTTAAGGGAGCTGGCCTTGATTTGAGACAGAGCTTTCATTTTGATCTGGTTAGCAGAAAGTGCCCTTTCGTCCCCCTTCGCCCCTCCCATATTCCTTAAGTCAGCATTTATGAATTTATGAAACACCTACAGCGTGCCAGGAATTGTGTTAAGCATCTTCAAATATCGACCAGCACCAATAGTATCCCTTATGTGTCTTGAATTCAAGTAAAAAGCCATTCCTTACAACCACCCGATCCCCTTAAGGTGGGCTTCCTTCCTCTTTGTTATTTAAAAGCCAAAGGAGGCAAGTTCAAATACCAGATCTGCTACTTTTTCCCTACGTGACCCTGGGGAAGCTGTTCACCTCCCTGACCTAAGTTCCCCTATCTATAATATGACAGTGTTGGACCTAGAGGACTCTGAGGGTTTTTCCAAATCCAATTCTGTCATCCTGGGACAGTTATTATTATGTAATGACCTCATGAACCAGCTACTCCATTATTTTTCTGACTTCTGGAACAAGTCATTTCACCTTCCCAGGTCTCGACTTCTTCCTCTGAAAAATGAGGGAGCTGGACATGTTGGTATCTTAGGTCCCTCCCCTGCCTGGTACTTGGCTCTTTAGAATATAATCCCATCATTATTGACCTCCATGGTCACTTCCAGCACTAGCTAGATTTTGAAACCAAATCTAGAATTCTGTTAGCTCTAAGTTCATCAATGCTCATGTTTCCTCCAAAGGTGAAGGTCACTCTTCATCCAAGGCTCGCTGTCCATGAGCTTCCATCGATTTGTCAAGGCAGGAGAAAAACCCAAGAAAAACAGGACAAATTAATGGAATGCTCCAAATCTGATGTTCTGAAAGTACCACAAGATAGTAACAATCCATACTATAATCATTTAATATCATGGAAGCCATGACAACCTACCAAGGAAGAATATAAGGGCGTTGTCAACCTGTGGAGACCTATGGATCCTTTCTCAGAATAATATTTTTAAAGACATAAAATAAAATACAGAATTACAAAATGATATTTAAACGAAGTTATGAAAATATATATTTAAAAAACTTCACAAACCCCACTTCTAAATTGTATTAATGTCTTTGAATGAAAGGAACATGAAACCCTTGAAAATGGCAAAATCGTGAGGTCACTGTGAAGAGCAGAAGAAAGATGAAGCCATTTCAATATGGCGCTTGGACAACTGCAGTGTTCCTAGCACTTAGTGGGATGTACATGCAGATGGCAGGGGTTTTCTTGTCCGGAAGCTACTTTTTTATATATCATAAAGATATTTTAAGCACTGTGTGGACCCTAAAAAGGTAGCTTGTTTAAAATGGGTTTTTTAGTCTTCCCCCAGAACCCTTGAATTCCTGATTTAAAAAAAAAAAAAAAAAAAAAAAAAAAAAAAAAGGTTTTATCCAGATTATAGCATTACACAAATATTTCGTGACTTTCAGAAATGCACCAGGGTGAAAAGCTGGGTTGTAAAATGAACAGCTTTGCTGTTCTTTCGACTTCATTTCATTCTCCCCTGTGCTCTAAAGGCCAAGGGTGACGGATCTGCTGCTTTCAAGCACTCGGGTAAAATTCAGATGGCGCTCTTTGCCCGTGCATCCTAATTTCCTAATTTTCGTTCAGTGATGGAAGGTGGGGGGGAAGGGGGAGGAAACCAAGCTGTCCCTAACAAAATGTACTTTTACCTACCAGTCATTTGAAAAATGATCTCCCCTCCCCTTACCCCTTCTTTGTTATTTTCTAAATGGCTCTCACTAGCCCCAAAGCCTCGCTAGCTAAAAACGTGTGCCCATTTCTTTGTTAATCAGCTGCTTGGGCTCTGAGAATGTGTGTTCTGGTGTTGTTTGTGTGCATTCTGGTGCTGCTTCCTGAACGCATGTGTCCCTTCCCTTCACAGCCTACTCGACACCCAGCACCTCCCCCGCAAACCGATTCGTCAGTGTTGGACCCCGGGATCCAAGCTTTGTAAATATCCCTCAACAGACACAGGTGGGCCGATCTTGTCTTTTCTGTATCTGATCTCTGGACACACCGGTTACATTGTTGCATTTTATTTAGCTGGTTACACTGTTGCACCTTATATAGCCGATTATGTTGCATCTTATTTAGCCAGCTACACTGTTACATCTTACATAGCTGGTTACACTGTTGCACCTTATATAGCCCATTATGTTGCATCTTAGTTAGCCAGTTACACTGTTGCATCTTACATAGCTGGTTACACTGTTGCATCTTACACAGGCAATTACATTGTTGCATCTTACACACATTTCATCTCCTCCAGTCCTGCTTCCTTAATTCACTATGTATCCTTAAAACTCATGAGGGAAAAAACCGTGGCCTGTAACATTCAGTGACCATAACAGGAGAGCTGCTCTATGAGAGTAATTTTAGGAGATGGTTTTGAAACCTTCCAGGGAGCAGGAAGAGACAGGAACTCTTGTTCAGAATCTCTTGCCTTGAATCTTCCCAAAAAAGTTGAGCTAGAAAGTCAGCCGGGCTTGAGCAAAAGCACATAAACATTTTGCCACTGTTATCACTTTATTTGCCTCTGGGAACTGGGAAACCAGTGGCTCTTTCTGTATTTTTCATAATGGAATCAGGAGCCCAGGCTGACCTTTTTATTGTTGTTTGCTCCTTTGGGGGTGGGGGGAAGAAAACTTTTTATGAGCCCTGTTGAATTCTTGAGATTGGTCCAAAAAAATTGTTGTTGGCAGTTTTGTTGGTGACTGATTCAAGCCAGATGTAAGGTGTGCTAAGTAGGAGGAGAGGCGGGGGGCTGGAGGGGTTAAGCATTTGGGGTCAAAAAGGTAAACTGAGTCAAGGGATTTGGAAATTTGCAAAAACTGCTCTCTGTCGTGGGGAAGTTTCTGTGTTCAGGATGGGAAGCTGAGCATCCATCCTCTCATGTGCAGTGGGCGTGAGGCACGCCTTTCCCACACGTGCTCGCTACCCAAACACCAGCACTGTGTCGAGATGGTCTGTGCTTCTTGTGCCTTCCCAGCGCATGCCGACGTCAGCTCCAGATGCTTCCTCTATTACTTACTATTAATCTCTGCGTGTAAGAAGTGTCGAGGTGCCCAGAAGCAGGATGGATTTGCCTCCCCCGGCTGGTTGCTCCATGTGTAAAAGGCTCTATTTTATGGCTATGTCAACAGTACAGGTTACAGGACATTGTATTGGAGACCTTCCCTGCATTAAGCAGGGTCACAGAAAGTACACCAGCAGTACAGGCAGCTGGGTGGGAGTGGGGGGGAGGGAAAGGTAAGAGGGGAGGGGGAAGAGGAGAGAGGATTAACTCTTCCACTCCCAACATCTTCTTTCATCGGTGGGAATGCATTTGACATCCAGCCCCTGGAAGAGAAGCCTCCCTCTTCGGTGCCTCCCAGAAAGCTGGCCAAGTTCAGTGAGGATTTTGCGATGCCCGAGTCTTCCCTCTGATTTGAAAAATGACTTTAAATTCCCCAGCAGCCAGCAGAATAGAGAAAACAGGCGGTTGGGAGATGTCATTAATGTCTTCGGCTCTTGAGGCTCTCTGTTAGGAGTTCAAGAAAACCGAACCCAGAGAGACAACAACTCTCCTGAATTTTTTGGTTTGATTTGTTCAATTTCTTGGAAAGGCTTTTTCTCAGGTAGATTTGTGCACCCGTTACTTCGTTCCCCTCTGCCCCCCAAATTGTAGTTTGCAAGTTATATTGAACTATCGCTTTGCTTTTTTACAGATAATAATCCACAGTGTTGAACTGTGACCCTGACAAGAGGTCAGATCAAGATTGTAGTTTGATTTAGGGAGCTGAGTTCAAATCCAAATGAGTCTGTTCGTTACCCTTGTTCTTTTTTTGTGAGGCAGTTGGGGTTAAGTGACTGGCCCAGTATCACACAGCTAGGAAATGTTATGTGTCTAAGGCTGGATTTGAACTCAAGTCCTTCTGACTTCAGGGCTGGTACCATCTAGCTGCTCCAGTTAGTATTGTTCTGATGTGGGGTAATGAGCTTTCTTTCTCTGGGCCTGTTTCCTCACTTGTATCATCAAGGAGCCACATTAGATGACTTTTAAAGTCCCATCTAGCTCTATATTTATAATCCTTTTATCCTGTGATATACCCCACTCCATACCTCCACCCTGGTCCTCAGTTTCCTCATCTGTAAAGTGAGGGAATAGAATTAAGTGACCTGTGCGAGCCCTTCCTGATCTAAATCTATAATCCTTTAACTTTACTTCTGTGTACAGGATAATAACAATAGCATTTGTGTAACACTTTATAAATAGTATAAACTTTATATAACTCTTTGCAAATATTGCATGTAATCCTCACAACCGACTAGAGTTGGGCTATATAACCTGAGAATGAAGTACTATTATTATCCCCATTTTATGGATGAGGAAACTGAGGTAGTCAGGGGGAAGTGCTGGAGTCACACAGCTAGTGAGTGTCTGAGGCTAGATTTGAGCTCAGCCCTTCTTTTCTCCACACTGAACCCCATCACACACACACTACATCCCTCCAGCTGCCCAACAAAGTTTTCATCTTAAAAGGGATAAAAAAATAAGGTATCTAGGTACATTTATATACATATATATATACATACATATATATATATATATGTATATATTGCAGTCACAACATTTGGAGTCAACCAGTTAGTGAGCATTTATTATTGAAAGAAATCTCAGGGGCCAGTTAGTACCCTGTACCTGAGAGGAATCCCCTCTGCAGGCTTCCTAACAAGTGGTCTTCCTCCTTTTTCTTCAAGCCTCCATTGAGGAGGAGCCCGTTCCACTTTGGGACAAATCCAGTTATGGGGACACTCTTCCTGACATCCACCTACACTTTCCTCCTTCCAACTTCCTCCCATTGTTCCTGATTCCATTGGTCAGGGCCAGGCAGGACAGGTTGAATCTTTCTGGCATGCAATAGTCCTTCAGATATTTAAAGACAGTCACCCTCTTTCCCACCCACCCTTCTCCCCAACCCAACCCATCCTTCTCTAAAGTCTGATATCATATAGACCAGGGGTTCTCAAACTACAGCCGGCGGACCAGATGTGGCCACTAAGGACGTTTATATGGCCCATCGGGTTCTGGCAAATGGGCTGAGGGGAGGAGACAGACGGTGAGCTTTTGTTTTTACTATAGTCCGGCCCTCCCACAGTCTGAGGGACAGGGAACTGGCCTCCTATTTTAAAAGTTTGAGGACCACTGATACAGACCATACATCCGGCCATCCGGGAGTGAATATATATTAATTTCTGATATCTGACATTACCTTAGCGGTTTCTTTTTCAAACTAATGGTAGCCCCTCTGGTTTTCTGTCTTGAAGAAAACTTCCATTGTTGTATTATCCACCACTGGTGCTCGTGGATATATCTTTATATTGGCCATAAAAATTCATCATAAAGCAAAATTATTTCAGCATCTCTGATATTGGAAGTAAATTGATAAACTGCCTTATGGTAGAAAATGCTCCTTGGGGATTTTCAGTTAGGATGAGCTTCCTTAGCTAACTTAAATGGCCTGGAAGAGTCTCTTCCAGTTCTTAAACTGTGATCCCGTGAGTCCTCTCGCACTCCTAACGAACGTTCTAATGAATGATGTCTGTAACAGACAACAATGGGAGCCTGCCCCAAACACACCCGAAAGCCAGTGATTATTTTTTTCATAATTTACTTGAATCCCTGAAAGGTGAGCAATGAGCAGAGTTATTGATTTAGAGAAGAATATTAATATTTCCTCACCAGGGTAATAATAGCAATCCCAGCTAATTCTTCCAAGGTAGACCCAGAGACCTGACCTAAGAGTGGGCTTTCGAGTAGAAAGCTTCCCCTGCAGAACCAATGAAGACAAAGTCTGTGAGATGACAAATGAGGCAGACCGCCCCTCCTGGCCACCCTCTCCCCAACCCCTGCTCCCCGGCCCCAGCATCCCGGTGTCTGAAATGCGATTTAAAACTGAATTACCATTTGGGTGATTACAAGTCATTTGGCTTGGCAAGGATCTGATTTGTTGACAAAGAAGGCACAGCTGCTGTAACCTTTGCTTACTAAATGATTTCACTGCCTGACTTGCAAGCAATATGATTTACTTCCTTCCACCTTGGGTAACTTACAAAAGTGCATGTGGCAAACACAGCCCATCTTCCCGGAGCCAAGGGGATGGTGAGAGGTTTAGAGAACCCGATGAAATGTTCTTAGCCTCCATTGTTCATAGCAAAGTCTGAATGGCCACTTTGGGGGGCATTCCGTTGGGGCTCCAAGATCATTAGATGACTCCTTCCCACCTTGAAATTCACTAGAGGTCTTTAAGCAAAGACTGGGTGGCCCCTTGTCAGGGATGGCGAGCAGAGATTGGATGAGGTTGGATTCAATGGCTACTGAGCTCCCTTCCAACTTTGAGCTAGGGAAACGAGGAAATTTGGGGATGGAAAGCAAAGAAGTCAGATCTTCCAGAGATTTACCTGGATTTCAAAATACTAGAGCCACTCAAACAGTAAACACTTAGCATCTGCCTCCCACGATCAGAATGCTGTGATCAATACTGCTTCCACAAGACAGCCCCTGCTCTCCTGGGACTTCACTTCTATACATGGGACAAGATGTGGATGCGTGTGACTAGGAAGCAGCAGGATGCTGTGGAAAGCTTAAATCCAAGAAGCTTAAATCCGAATCTAAACTTCTTCCTACTTGGGTGATTGATACCCCACTGGATTTCAGTTTCCTTAATTGTAAATTGACGCTATTAGTCTAGAGAGGACTTGAAATTCCCTTACATCTCTTAAATTTGGGGTCTTATTATCCTATGTTATAGCTAGAGTCAATCGGCAAGAGTTTATTAAACGCCATGTGTTAATAAACTCTTGCTGATTGACTCTAGCTATAACATAGGATATATATATAAATGCATATATATATATACATATATATACACACATGCACGCACACACGCGCGTGCACACATGTGCGCGCACACACACACACACACACACACACAGCCTTTTGCAAGGCATTGGGAGTATAAAGATAAAATGAGAAATCCTGCCCTCAGGAACCTTACAGGTTGCCAGGTGGTGACAACATACACTTGTAGAAATATATACCAAACAGATGCCCAGGAGTTGGGGGGAAGGGCCTAGCAACTGAAGGCCCCAAGAACACACAGTATTATTACAGAGGAAAATGTCTCCCCTGTGTCATGGAGCAGCAGCCATCCTGGATCTGAGCACAGTTAGCTGGGAGGGCATATCAAAATCCATTTTCACATCCCTGATGAAGTTTAAGATTTTATACTGTCTGAATGCCTTTTCCTCCTCCTTTTAAAAAAGTCTTTTGCTAGAAACTACATCAAATGGTGGTACCCACAAGTAGCCATTTTTAGTAACTAGTGGTCGTTAATATGAAGTCATTTTCATGCATATGTGGATCAGCTCTTCCATTCCTCCTTCCCTTTTTCATTCCTGCCTGTCAAACTATAACTTAGGGAATGGGATGAGCCAACTCATTACATCAGAGAAATGGGATCAGAGAATGAAAAGCAAGTGCAGGTGGATGGTGTCAGTTGCCCCTCCCCTGCCTCCCTTCTGGAAATCTCCTCCCACTCTATCTTCCTCGTTTGACCTTGCATTTCAATTAGCTGAAATGATCCTCCCGGCACTTCGCCTTTGACCTGAGCCTCCTGGATGGAGGAGTTCAGGGCTCTGAAAGTCCCTGAGGAATAAGCATAGAAATTCATTGCAGCATCTGGGAAGAGCCAGAAGCCAGGCCCAGCCTCCTTGGAGAGAGAGAAGCAGCATCTTCTGTCACTCCAGCAGCACCACAATTGCACTTTGGTGGAGAGCAAGGCAAGAGAAATTTAGCCCCAACCCACCTTTTTTTTTTTTTTTGAGAATATGCAAATATCTTTGCCACTGTGTATTTCTTTGGCTGGTTGGCCAATAAGTAGCAGATCCCTGTTTTCTCTGTTAAGAATCTACTGCAAAACTAGATCATTGTACATAGTATCAGCAAAATTATAATCATGATCAACCACGAAAGACGGATCAGTTATAATGATCCAAGGCAGATCCCATGATGAAAAATGCTCAGATTAACTCAGATTAAAGAATCATTTTTTCATTTATTTAAAAAAAAAAAAAAGTTCTACTGCCAGTGGAAGTTTTAGTGGGGATGATGGTTTAGGTGGTTTAGAGTACTGCCTTTGCTGCCCTGAAAATTTAGATGATCCATTGTATCTCAGATGCTGAGAGTCTTGTGAATTCAGCCTCCTGGAAGGCAGGGCAGTGGAAAGAGGCTTGTTTGGGAGTCAGAGAAACTAGACTGCCCCACTTATTACTGGGTGATCTTGGGCAAGTCACCCTGCTGAGTTGCCTTATTTATAAAATGAGAAAAGTGGAATACAGCTTCTTGGAAATACCCCATTTCTGAGGGTCAGTGTTGAAAAATTACCTATGCATATGTTTTGTAAATAAAAAGCTTTAATAAAATAAAAAATACATGAGGGAAAAAAAAGAAGTACCCCATTTCTGGGTCCAGTTATCCTCTGTGATCACTGCTGCTTTCATAAGGATGCTTTAGGATGCCCTGCCATTTTGGGGGAGAGGGTGGAATCTTTTGTACTTTGCCACATGGCGAAGCCACCTGAACCTAAGCTGAGGTGATGACCATCCAGCTACCGTGCTAATAAATATCCTAGAAAAGGAGAAAGACAAAGATCAAACCTTTGGGTTTATCTTTCCATCACCACCCCCTGCAGGCAGTGAAGAGTAGTCAAGAGAACAGTGCACTTGTAGTCGAGATGATCTGAGTTCAAATCCTACTTGAGATAGTTGTGGCCATAGGCAAATCATTTTTCTAATCCTCACTTTCCTGGTATTTAAATAACAATAAATTTATTTATTTTAATTTAATTTTAATTTAAATAGCAATAGCTACAGCACAGACCTCACAGGGTTATTGTGAGAAAAAAATAAAATAATGTAAACTTTAAAGCTATAAATAAGTGGGAGCCAGGGTTAGTAATGTGACTGTGCCAGGTCTTTTTCTAGCTCAGGTGAGTCCTGATCTTGGAAGGAAGTTCCTGAGCAGACCTGACTCCCAGTGTCCTTTGAGGGAAGAGACAAAATGGTTCCCTGTGCCTTCCTGATTACATGGGAGAGAGTAGGATTGCAGGATGGCCATTTTACAGATGAGAAAACTGAGGCTCTGCGATCTGGAGCTGAAAAGGACCTTAGCATCATCCACGGCCCTCTCCCTTTTACAGATGAGGTGACTGACATCCGAAGAGGTTAAGGGATTTTAAATCAAATTCTGAATTTTAATAGTAAATGTCCAGGCCCTGAGGAATGATCTGTCCCACAACCTACAGCCTGAGAATAAATCTTTGGGCTTATTCCTTCCTCCCCATCCTCTGCTCCATGTTGTGGATGACAGACAACTAGTGACTCCCAGGAAGATCATTTCCTCTTCTCATTCCAGGTCTTCCACATTCTCTCCAATGAAGGCAGAAAGGGATTTGACGGGCTCGGGCAGCGCCCACACTGACTAGTTATTTGCTAGAGCTTTTGCAGGCTCTCAGATACACCCCCTCCAACAAGTTTTTTTCTCAATAAAGACAATCTTTTGTTTATTTCCAAATGGAACTTGCCAGCATGGTTTAGATTTCCCCAGCCAGGAGCATTAGGGACAAAGATATAGCTCCTTAGGGGAGAGTAGGGGAGCTCTCCCTCATCCCTTTCTGTCATAGCAGCTGATGGATGACCCAAAAACTTCCCTTCAGCTCCACCCTCTGGTCTTCTTGGCCCTCAGAGCCGGATTCCATCTTGTTTACGGCAAGGTCCCACCAGCTGCACATGATACAAATGGACTGAGTAATGCTTGCAAGCAGAAAAAGTTGCAAAGAATCCCAGACTCTCAGAACTGGAAGGGACCTCCGGGACCATCTCATTCAGCTTGTACCTGATCAAGTAACCCTTCCACCGCAACAGATGGTCCTCCAGCCCCAACTTGAACCTCCAGGAAAGAGAAACTCATTAGCTCCTTAAAGGCCCATTATGTTGTGGGAAGGCTCTAATTCCTTTTTTAAAATTAATTTTATTTTTGCCCACATAACAATAATGTATTTTTTTCTCCCTTCCACCTCCTCCCATTGAAAAATAACAGATGTGTATAGTCAAGTAGAACAGACCAATGTGTGCCCCATTCTGCGTCTCCAATCCATCACCAGGGACACGGCTTTCCTTTTTAGAAAGCTTTTATTATCATCATTTTGGTCCCAAATCTGCCTCTCTGCACTTGCTCATTGTGTCTGATTCCACCATCCGGCCAAACAGACCACGTAGAATTCAGTTTAATTTTATAAATAATCACAAAACAGCTTCTCTAGACCTCCAGCACAATGCCTGGCCCTTAATAGAGGCTTACTTGATTGATTCCGAGGTTTTTGGTATACACACACAAAAAGAGAAAGAAAGAACCGAAGTTGGTCTCAAGGAGCTTTTATTCTATTGGAAGAAACAAAGAAATATAAGCTCTTTTGAAGAGAAAAGGAGCACTCATTATTGGGATAATCATGGAAGACTTCCTGTAGGAGGTGATAGGAGCTAAGCCTTGAAGGAAGCTAAGGATTCTAGGAAAGGGAAGGGAAGAAGGAATTCAGGCTTCTGCCAAGACACAGACAGGAGAGGGAAGATCAAGTTAGGGACAAACAGATAAGCTAGTTTGACTGGCTCTCAGAAGATAGGAAGCGGGGAAGACTCATGAACTGGAGCTAGGTTATACAGAGCTTAATGGAACAGACTAAAAAAGATATTTCAGGGAGTCCCTGAAAACTACCAAGCAGGGTGGTCATAGAACACACAGTCTCAGATCAGTTCTTTAGGAATATGAATTTGAGAAAGAAAAATAAGAAATATTAATATGACCTTCAAATACTTAACAATGGATACTGTGTCCCCTTCAAATCGTGTCTTCTCCAGGCTAAATAAACCTCCCCATTTCTTTCCATGGATTGTCCAGTCTTTTTACCATCTTGGACCACAAGACGTAGAGTAGTTTGCCCTACCTGTGTGCACTTCAACCAGGTGACTTGTTAGGCCTGTAGGTGAAGCAGTTAAATCCATTAAAACCATAAGCATAACTCCTTTAAAACAGTGGAGAAGGGCAGAAAAAGAGATAGCGTGATATTAGACTGAATATTAGACTGGATCGTGTCCAAAATGAGGAAAATGATACTTTGGACCCTGTCACAAACAAATCCAGACCAAGTAGTGCGTTCTGTTGTGGGCTGGACATCTTAAGAAGGACCCTGATAAATAGGGACCCTTCTCCTTTGTTGTGTCATGGAGTCTTGTGTCAATCTGGTTCAGTCCATCACTTCTTGGGATAATGTTTATCCCAGGAATTGAAGCAAATGCTAACTTATAGCAAGAGGCTAAAAAACAAACAAACAAACAAAAAAACAAAACCTTTTAACAAAAGCTTTAACAAAAACAAAATCTTTGAAGTCTTCAGCCCCCAAGTTAGAAGGGAATCTAAGGGAAGGGAAGCAAGATGGCGGGCAAAAAACTCATGCCGTATAAGAATCAGTTGGAGGAAACAGAGATGTTCCATCTGTTTTGGGACTGAGAAGGATGCAGAAACAATCTTCTAAGCTAGGAGAAAGGGTTATACTCTTTATGCTTTGGCTCTAAAAGCCAGAAATAGGGACAAGAGCGAGAGGCGGATTAAGACTTAAAGTAAGGAAAAACCTCTTGATGATTGGGAACAGGAGGTGGAGAAGGAGGAGCATCCCAACCTGCGATTTTACCAAAATGATGACCATCCAGTGTGGACATTCCCTGTAGTGGTGTGTTTCACTTGTAACTCGCATCTCTGGGAGAGTCCTGGGGACACTGGGAGAGAGAACACACACCCTTTGCGGACCTCAGTGAGCAGTCCATTCCTAGCCTAGGATTCCGAGATCTCGGGTGATGAGAAGGAGCAAATCTCTGGGCATTTTTCTAGTAAACAGAAGCCGCAGAAGACAGCCTCCGAGGTCGGGTCGGGTTGTTTTTGTTGTCTGACAGCAGAGAAAGCCTGTGAAACAGTACTCTCTGGCCCCTACTGACTTCATCACCCAGCCGGCAATGTCTCCCATGCTCTTGGAACCAGATGTTTCCTCTGAAAAAAGAGCAGAGTCTCCATTTGCCTCGCTCAGATAAACAGAGCTTCCGAGGGCAGGCAGAGAGACAGACTGCAGGGTGTCCGGGGCTAACACTGATGCTGGACGAGTGTGCGGAGGAAGGGCTTTACCTGAGGGAAAGCCCTGCTGGTGAAAATGGCCAGATGGAGGGGGTTATAATTCCTTCCACAAAATCACTGAATCACCCAAAAAATGGTTTTACCATCCCAAGGCATCTAGTCAGTGTTCGTTCTTTGCCAGACTTATTCTAACGCCCTTGAGGAAAGAGCTGAAAATGAGCAGGAGAGCTTTTTGCATCCCTGGCACTGGCTGTCCAACCATTCTCCTCCCAGTGACTTCAGATGTGAAAGCTTAAATAACTTTCTCAGGCTCACACAGGTAGCAAGTGAAAAGCTGAGATTTGAACTCGCATCGTAGTTCTAGGGACAGAGATGATGTCAGAAGCCCCCCTTCATTTTGCATATGGGGAAACTGAGGCCCTAGGGAGGTCACACAGAGAACAATGGTGTCACGCTGCCTCCCAAGGGAGACTCAGCATCTTCTTAGACAACTCGTTACACTCAGGTCAGTTTGTTGGGGACTTTTTCCTTTTATTGAGCTATAATCATGATGCAATGGAAGTCACAGGACCTCAGTCCAAATTCACCTTCCCAGCATGCAGGCTCCCCCTAAGCACTGCCTTGTAGTCTCTGAATGACCTAGGGAAGCCACTTTTTCCACTGCCTCGGTATCCTCATCTGTAAATGAGGAAGTCAAACGAGGTCTGATAGGAAATACTATACAAACCACAATGGGTAAACTGAGGCAAGGTAGCTTTCTTAGTTGAATCAATTCCAAATGTCCTCATTGCACATCCTTATTGAATATACTTCTCTTGCTAGGGTCTAGCTAATCTCTGTTATTAAAAAAAATCAATGAGATAATGTACATAAATAAGAAAAACTGCATAAAAACCTTAAAATAATATATAAATATTAAATAAATTATAATAATGTATAATAATAAATTATTACATATAATAGAATTAATTTAAATAAATATAATACAACTTAAATAAATATATAAACAGATGGATTATTTAAAATATAAACAAATAAGTAAATAAAAGCAAACCTTAAAACAAGGTATAAATATCAGCTATTCCTCTAATTATACTGGTGTTTGGAGCCACTTATCGCTATGAATTTTATTTTTGTTGCATTTGGCCCATTATTCTAGTCCAAGTACCGATCCCTGATGAAGTTTTGAATCCCTTCTCAGAATGATATTTTAAAACACTTGAAATTAAATACACAGGATTACAAAGGAATATGATTACACTAAAAAAACAAAAAACAAAACAAAACAAAACAAAACAAAACAAAACAAAACAAAACAAACAAACAAACAAAAAACAAACAAACAAACAAAAAAAAGTCATCCAGTATTTGTAAAACAAGTTCATGGGTCCCTGGAAACTTAAAAAACCCTAACTTAAGTAAGTCAGGCCCCTCACAATGGCCTATTAAGATGTCCATAGAGCCTGAGTGTGGTAAGCAGCATATGGGATCCATCCACATAAATGGTTTTGTTTGACTGCCCAAGATTTCTAAGTCATAGATTCTCCAGGGTCATCTAAAATAGTCACCAAATCTGAGTCATGCTGATCATAGAATTGACCTCCTGAGCTAACCATCCATGTACATCTCTGTGATCTGAGTGAAAGTGTCTTGTTATCTCTAGGTCACAAAATAGTGATTTGTAAATGTCAGAGGGAGCAGGTACCTCCACGTCCACCTCCAACTTTAACGGAAATCCCAACTCTACAATAGACCTGCAAGTAGTCATTCAGATTTGATTTGCAGGCCTTCAGTGAGAGGGAATCCACTCCGCCACCACTGAGGATGCCCACCATGCTTTGGGACAGCTGTAATCATTAGGAAGATGTCTCTGCATAAACACAGAATGGGCTCCTTAAATGTTTGTTAAATGGATCTTTTCCGAAATATGTCTGTTGTGTTAAGTGACAGATATTATCAACTCATCAATCCACATATTGAGGATTGCAAAAGCAGCCTGGTCTATTGGACAGAGTGTTGGACTTGAAATCGGGAAAACCTGGGTTCCATCTTATATTTATATAACATTTATATTTCATATAATATATTTATGTGATAGATAAATTGTAGCCATTGTTAGTGGTAGCTCTTATTTTCTTATCCAAGGAAGAGCTGTTTGGGATGTTCCCATGAATTCCCATCCACTTAATGTCATTCCCCAGCATTCCGTTCCCTGAAATACCCACATGACAGTTTTCCCTGCAGCAGTAGAATTCTCCATTTCAGAGCAGAAATAATTGAGCGCTTTAAGTGGTTCTTCAGTTTCAAAAATCTTTGCACGTTAACTGATGGATAACCTGCCGGCAAATCAGCTGTAGCATCCCTGTGTCATGACAGAGGATGGCGGCTTAGGGACAGCTGTCCCGGCCTTGACACCCTCCCAGATGTCTTAGTGGCCGGTCACCAGTCTGGGATTGTCACCCATTTACCTTAGCTGTGTCTTGTGTGCAGGTAGTGAGGGGGCTCCATAGAGCAGAGAGCACTCATTTTCCTGAGTTCAAATCCAGCCTCAGACACTTACTAGCTGTATGACCCTGACCTAGTCATTTAATCTCTATTGCCAAATGAGAATAATAATAGCATCTGCTTCCCAGGGTTCTTCCTAGCTGTGATTCTATAAATGACTTAATTGTTCTATAAGTATGACTTAAAAGTAGCCAGGAAGGCAAGATGGCATCTGGGGCTACTTCTCCTCCAGAGGAGCCACATGATGGAGGAAGGAGGTAACTCCCGGGTCTGGGCTTGATCATCATGCTATCCTTAAGGGGAAAACAGAGAAGATGTCTCCTGTAAGATGGGACTCGAGGTTAGCCAGGGGGTTATGAAAGCGAGGTGCGGGAGGTCAAGCCCCAGCGTGGCAGACCTGTGGTCCCCACTCATGCCATAGAAGGCGTCATAGAGTTGCACAGATTTCTCTGGGCCGCGTCCCCTCCTGGAACCCGGCACCACCAGGAGTAGCCGTCCTCATCCCGACCGCGTTCCATCGTTCACAGTTAGGTTTGTAGCCGTTCCGGCTTTGTCCCCCCAGATTCCCCTAAGTTGTGCCATTAATTCTCTCATTAAGCAGGCGGCTGATATTTATTTATTAAGAGCTTACTTAACATACTCTCCGCGAGGGCGTCCAGCGGCAGTAGTTTCTGGTTATTGGGGGAACGGAGAAAGAAATGTGGGTAGAGAGTCTCTGGGTAGCTTATAATTTAGTATTAAAAAAGCTATTAAACTTCCTCCCGGATGTGGGAAGCGGGGGGGCGAGCGGGTGCAAAACCCAGTTATGAACCTGGGAGCGCGGTTTCTGAATGTTTACTTTGTCAGATACACAGCTGACATAATCAGCTCTAATGGGGTGGTGATCCTCATTGAATTGTAGATTGCCGGGAGTGACTGAAATACTGCAGGGACTTAAGTGAGCCGCGTGTACATACATTGTGACAGAGCCTGCATCTGTTTTACCCGAGTGGAAAGTTCTCTCTGCCCCCCCTTGGGCTCCCACACCGGGGGAACCTCCCTGCTGGGTCGTGCTCGGGAGTGCAGCAGGGCCTCAGTTTCCCGGCTCTGACTGTGAATTCCCTTTTCCTTCTCTCCTGACATACCTGCACACACACGTATGCATGCCCATGGACACTCTCTCCATCACAGATAATGGGCTATTGGATTCGCCGGCCTCGCTTCTGCACCAGGGCCCCCAGTCGATTTATCGACTCCTCTGGAGTCGTTAGGACAATCGTCGCTACAAGGAGAGAATAAAAAAGTGAGCTCTTGGAGGAGCAAGGAAGGGAGGAGGGCGCATTGTTCTTCCCCTCCTTTTGGGGGGCTTGTGTTTCCATAGCAAAGTCAATCAGCTCCCTGCCTCCCCCTTACTTATTCCCTGTGGCAGCCATGGGCCTTCTAAGACCTGGCTCTCCCTGGGCCTGGAATGAATTGGGTGTCCACGCTCTCGGCTGTGCCCACTTTTGTAGGAGCGCCCTGAAGGGCTCTGGAAAGCCGTCTTTTTTCCAGAGGAGGGCTAACACAGTGTCCCCAACAGAATGTGAAAGAAGGTATCAGGCAAAAAACATTTATTAAGCACCCACGGTGTCCCCAAGCACAGGCAGTTCAAACAGGGAGCTACAGTCTAAGAGAAGAGACCACACTCAGACAGTATAAACAGTCTGCTGCAGTCAGGATAAATTGGAAGCAGTCATCAGAAGGAAGGCACCCACTTGGGGGAGAGTCCTGCCGCTTTGTACCTGCCTTCTGGCTTCCAGCCACCTGCCCAGTCATTCCAGCCTGATCCCCTTCACACACACCGTCTTCCAGGCAAATGATTGTTCCTCCATCGTTCCCCATCTCCCACCTCCACACCTTTGCCCAAGTCTGGAAAGCACCCCCACTTTTTAAAACTCCTAGCTTCTTCCTTTAGGCCCAGCCTGCATGGGGCCTTTGTCTTAACCTTCTAATTATAATCTCCCTCGGGACCCCTCCACACAGGATCCACACGTCAGCTGCCAAATAGGGGAGTTCCCCAACACGATGGGGCTGAAGCTTTCGTGCTCCCTTTCTAGCCCTATGATTCCCTTTCTGTACTTTTCCTTCTCTCCGCATGCGCCACCTGCACAGACACCCCTCCGTCCATCTCTCCTCCCCATTCCAGCCATCCCTCTTACTCCTATGGCCTCTTACAACCTCCTTGCTTTCAGCTGACAAAGAAGGGACTGGATTCAGTGATGTTTAAGGCCCTTCCACCTTCTGCCCACAAAACTAATACCATCTTTTGTGGCATTAATGGTGCATTATTGGTGGCCAGGAAAAAGGGAGCTGTGGTCCCGTTGTGCCCTCCCCTGACAGGTAGACTCATCTAGAATCTTGGGCTCTTGTCTTTGTTTTGTAGGGAGCTTGGGGGGGCGCGGGAGCATTTTTGGAGGGAGGGGAATTAGTACGGTGTCAGGACGTGAAACCATTAAGTGGAGGAAGCAGGAGGAAGCACAAGAGGAAACCAGCCAGCTGGGGGCAAATTTCTGAAGGATCATCATGTGGAAGAGAGAGGAAACTGGTTTGGGATGCGCACGGGGGACAGAACTCAGGACAATGAGAGATTTCAGCTCAAAAAAAAAAAAAAAACAATTTCCTAAGAATTCTAGAATTCTCGCCAGTTTGTCTAGAATGTATAGAGTGTGCAAAAGACAATGTTATTATGAAGTGAGAGAGGAGAGGACAAAAGTAGATGCAGTCAAAAGTGATGGGATGCCTTGGGAATGACACAGTCAGTGCTATCCTAATATCAGCCTGCTACCAATTGGGAAGAATGGGATGGAGAGGGAAGAGACCAGAGAAGAAAGACATTCATTAGGAAGTTAGTGAAATAATCCAGGTAAAAGGTGATAAGAGCCTGAATGAGAGTTAAAGCAGTGAGAGTGAAAAGAAGTGGAGAAACCCAAAGGATGTTGTGGAAATAAATTTTAAAAGACATGGCAACTTATGGGAAATGGGGGGTGAAGCGCAATGGATGAAGCAGTGTTCTTGGACTCAGAAAGAAATGGGTTGTCTAGGTGACTCAAGAAAGTTACTTACCATCTCTGTGCCTCAGTTTCCTCATTTGTAAAATGGGTATTCATCTGAGTTGTGCTTCTAAATCATTGCTGTTTTGATTCCATGATTAAAAGATGTCCCCTTGGTAACTGGAAGGATGGTGGTGATCTCGACAAAACATTTCAAGAACTTTTTGCAAAACATAATCTCAGAATTTGGCAAGATCATCTATCATAAGTCATATACACATTTTCATCCGCAGGTTTATTCCTGCTTTAGGGGGATCTTACTAGAAGGAAGGTGCAGATTTAGGTGCTTTAGACTTGCATCTAGGGTGAGATTTTCTAAAAGAGCATACGCCGGCTCTTGTGTGGCGGAGGGAGCAGACGGTGGCTAGGTGAGATTTTTAGTAAGTTGCATATTTGAAAGACATTTCATTAAAGTTCATCTTTCATACCCTGTATCTCTAGTCCCTCTCATAAATCCTATGTGAATGGACAAAAGTGAACCAGGTGTCATATATGACCTGGATACGAAAGGTCAATCTTCGGATTTATGGCTTTTGCTGTGAGAAGAACATAAAGATTTCTGCCAACTGGAGTCTCTCCATACTTTAATGATTCTCGCTAAAGATTATAAAAATCGAGAGATTGGGACCTCACTGCTTAGTGAAGGTCAGAAATTAAATGAAATGGGCTAAGTGTCATCCCCATGGGGCAGAAGTTAACGTCTCAAAGCCCATGCTCACCCTGGGCAGTCAGCAAGCGAATGGACTGTGGGCATTAACCTGGCTAAGGATGATCTGAGAGCCATGGTGGAGTTTAATGACATTATCAAATTAATTAACTGTAGTACTCTACTACTCCGCCCTTCTGCTACCTCATCTTGAAAGGATAATGGCAAATGACCATCAACTAATCATTTCTTTTTTTGGAACTGAGCAAAAGTTAGAATGAAAGATCAATGGGGGATCCTGTGGGAGAAGGTATATAATAGATTTCGAGGCTATCCAGTCTATCATGATTTTGAGGAAACTGAGGCTCATTTAAATTGACTTTTCCAAGGTCAAACAATTAGAAAGTAGCAGAGATAGAATTTGAATCCAGGACTTCTAGAGAGCTAGCAAAGCTAGAGATTTTCCATTTCCCCATTCATGCCATGTTCTTCACCTTTTGTGTGTCATGGACTTCACCACCCTACATCCCCGTGTCTACTTAGATAGACTTCTCAGAGCGGTGTTTTTAAAATCCATAAATTAAAATGAAAGGATTGAAAGTTAGTAAGAATAACAATTTGATTGTTTTCCCATCTTAGGTCATAGACACATGGACCTCTCTGTAGGTTAAGAATCAAGAATAATTGGCTCAGTCTTAGAGAACTCCTGAAATCATTTGCTGCCATCCCATAGTCGTAAATTCAGAAGCCATCTATCATAGATATTGCTGGAAGGGATCTTGGAACCCGTCAAATTCAAATCTTCATTTAAACGACAAGGAAATTCAAGCTTAGAGAAGTCGAAGTAATTTGCCCAGATTCATTGTTGATGTTCTGTCACGTGGGAAGGAGACCTCGTGGTCTAGTTGTCCGTGGGATTTTTTCTTGGCCAGTTCTCCACAGTGATCTGCCATTTCCTTCCTCACTTGTAGGCAGGGGTTAAGTGACTTTCCTGGGGTCACACAGCTAATAAGTGTCTGAGGTCAGATTTGAACTTGAGCACCAAAGATCCAGTGTTCTACTCACTTCACCACCTAGCTGCCCTCAGTTCACACGACTATTAAGCATGCAAAGTAGGATTTTAACCCCGGATCTTCCTAATCACATCATTGTTATGAACAATAGCTTACATTTATATATTAATTATTATATTATATATATATATATGTATATACATATATATATATTTATATATGGAGGCTTATAGTTGTGCTCTGAGAAATCACTAACTTTCACTATCCAAAGATCCTTTTCAAGAATGAAAAATTATTAACAATTTATGGGAGTAATTCTCCAAAAGCAAACTTCTTTCTATAACACCACACCGTCAGCAGGACTCTGACTCAGTCAATATTTAATAAGCACCTACTTTGTACTAGGCTTAGCCCCTAAGCCACACCTGTGCAACGTCACCAACAAGGGGTCATCCAGGCTCCCCTTGAAGACCTCCATTGACCTCCCCCTTCTGGAGCAGCCCTTTTCACTTTGGGGTGGTTCAGATAATTGGGAACCCAGACCTAAATCTGCTCTAGCTGTCTCCTGCCCCTTGCTGGTGGTTCTGCTCTCTGGAGCCAGGCAGAATAAACCATCCTTCCTTCCAGCTCTTCATATATCTATGTCTCTAACTCCTCATTTCTCCAGCCTAAACATCCCCAGTTCTTTCACCCAGTCTTCCCATCACAGGAATTCAAAGGCCTTTGCTGTCTCGATCAATCTCCCCCAGATGTTTCCTAGCGTCGGACTTTGTGCTTCTGTGAGGGCCCCCTGAGACCTCCAGTGAGATCACAGGCCCACCGAAGTCTCGCAGTGTGGGTGGATGCCCATGTCTGTGTGAATCTTGGGCTAATGGTTCTCTGATCTCCTTGTTGCACAGAACACCCAGCTTCTCTCCTTCACAGCGGAGACAGAGGTTAAAATTCCCATCTACCTTTGCGGGCGAATTCTTTAAAGTGCAATGAGCAGGGAGGACCTTAGATTTAAAGTTCAACATTTACATTTGTAATTTCAGCTGATTTCTTAGCCGCCATTAATTAAATTGAAATTGTTTAATTAGAATTGAACTAAAATTGATCATTAGAACTAATTCAATTTGATGGTCTTTGTGTGCCTTTCTATACAAATATTATGAAATACAGGGACGAGGAGGAAACAAGAAAGGACATGTCTCAATTTCCAGTGTGGGAGAGGCAATATGGCAGAGGGGATAGGGCTGAGAATCAGAAGGATCCACATTCAGCTCTCATCCGGGTCACTTACTAGCTATGGAACTCCAACCTTCCCGTGTCTCAATTTCCTCACATACAAAAAGAGAATTGTACTGACTGGTCCCTAAGGACCTTTCCAGCTCTCAATCGCTAATTCTGCCATACCATTTCCATGAAAGGCAGTGGGATGTATTAGAGGGAGGAGGGCCAGCCTTGGAGTGAGGAAGACCCGGATGTACTCTCCCCTTAGATGCATACTGACTGTGTGACCCTGGCTAAATCACGTCATTTCTCAGTGCTTCAAAGTGCCTTTCTAATCAACAAAGGAGTGGACAATTCCTCCTGGGAATTTCATAGAATATGGCATTTCCCACATTCAAGAATTACAGTTTTTATACACACACACACACACACACACACACACACACACACACACACACACCCCAAAATAAAATACCTTTATATATCTGACAACTTTTTTCTCCGATCTCTAGTTATTGTTTTATTTGCTCTTTGGACATCATCATCATCATGAGCATTTGCACAATGCTTTAAGGTTTGCAAATCAAAAATTATAAATATTTTCTCTTTATTCTAACAACCTTACCGGGAAGGCTATTGTCCCAGTTTTCAGATTGGACAAAGTTTAAGTTGAACCAGATCTTCCTGATCTCAGGCTGTGGTCATCCTCTTCCCTCTTAGCTGGTGTTTTCACCAAGGCTCATTAGACTGTCTTTCCCACTGGATCTCAGTGTTTCAGGCTCATTGTGACTGTCTTTCCCACTGTCTCAGTGTTTCAGGCTCATTGTGACTGTCTTTCCCATTGGATCTCAGTGTTTCAGGCTCATTGTGACTGTCTTTCCCACTGGATCTCAGTGTTTCAGGCTCATTGTGACTGTCTTTCCCACTGGATCTCAGTGTTTCAGGCTCATTGTGACTGTCTTTCTCATTGGATCTCAGTGTTTCAGGCTCATTGTGACTGTCTTTCCCATTGGATCTCAGTGTTTCAGGCTCATTGTGACTGTCTTTCCCACTGGATCTCAGTGTTTCAGGCTCATTGTGACTGTCTTTCCCATTGGTTCTCAGTGTTTCAGTCAGAACTTAATACCTGCTTGTTGCTGCTTGACTGATGGATCGGCGATCTCATTAATGGGGAAGCCTCCCCTCTGGCGCAGATGGCCGCTTACCCGTGCCTCGTCTTCCCTTGATGTTCTTGGGCTCATTTTCCCCTAGCTCCTCCACGTCTGGTTTTTCAGATACAGTTTAGACTGGGAGGCCGGAGGAGTCTCTTCCAACTTCTAATTTCCATAGTTCTCCAGTTGCCGGAGGCTTTCTTCTAGCTATGGAACTAATCTAGATTGTGTGAACTTGCAGTGTATGTTTGGATAACTGTTTTTCCATATACTTTTTTCCTTTGCAATCCCATGTATTTTATTTTATGCACTGAATAATGTGCTTGTGAGGAGGGCGCCTTAGGCTTCTGCAGACCACTACTGGGCTCCAGGAATCCCTGCTTCGCATCTACTCCATTTCCTGGACACCAATGCAGCGTGGGGCCAACCGCCCATTATCCCATCCTCTCCTGAGTATGTTGCCAGCCTGCCCCCCCGGGCAGACTTCATATACAGAGGTCATCCCTGGAAATGGGCTGCAGCCTCCTTGCAGAATACTTCCTCCTCTCAGAGACATGAGGGAGGCTCTCGGAGCCCCTGGCCTACTTGGACTTGTCCTTCCCCACCTCAGATGTCTTCCCAGAAGGCCAGTCACTCAGCTCTTCCTTCCCCTGGGTCTTGCATCACGGTGGCCTTTGCAGAGCCAGAACTGCTGAATGGGCCTCCTCCTGGAATGCACTCATGTTGCTGGGCCCCCGGGTCACTGCTGGCTAGTCTCACATTGTGCTCTGGCTCTCCCCCTCCCCCGCCCTTCCTCCTTTCTTAGCCTAGAAATAACTGTCCAGTGCAGAGACCAGACATGGGAGCCTCAGCATGGGAGAACTGGGAATTCCAGCCACTCTCGGACTCCAGGGAGGCAGAAGAGACAAGCCTGGATTGGCTCCAGAGAAAGAGCTTGTCGTGTGTGTGACACATCTTTATGGGTGGCAGTCACAGAATCAGCAAGTTCTTGAGTAGGGGGATGGATGGGGCTCTGCTGGGCGGAAGATCTGCATTCAGATCCCACCCATTAGATCATTCTACCTGTAAGGACCTCCAGCTCATTATCAGTGAGATGGAGAGCTTAGACTGAATGGCTCTGACATCATTTCCGGGTTTAAGTCTGTGACCAGGAGAAAAGACCTCAGAGAGCCTCCGTCCCAAGCTGCGGTTGTGCAGACACCCCTGCCGTTGCTTGGACTCGGCCCCAAAGAGGGCCCTTTTTGGCCTCCCCAACCCACTCCTCTCTTTCCTGTTCTGGAGATTGCACCACCCCCCCCTCCTAGCTCCCCTCTTGTGAAATCTCAGAACTGCCCTTGACCTTTCTCTTTCCTCAAGCCCCAGATCCAAGTAGTCTCAAAGTCTTCCTTTGGCCATCTGACTCCTTCATAAGCCCATCGCCTCCCCTCTGGACTTTCAGAAACTTCCTAATGGTCTTCCTGCCTCTATTCTCTCCCCTCTCCAAATCATCCTCCTATGGCTGCCGGATTGATCTTCATGAAACAAAGATCTTAGTGTCTTCTCTCTTTCTACTTTTCCATTCCCCTCCTCTTCCATCAGTCATATAACAGCAACAATCATGGATTCAGCACCTACTATGGGTCAGGTACTACACCAAGTGCTCAGCAATCAAAAAGAGACAAAACATAGTTCTTGCTTTCAAGGAGCTTACGGTCTATAAATACGTACAAACCAAATTAATAATACAATAAATATACACATAAATATGTACAATAAAATATATACAGACCAATAAATATATACAATACACATATACAATAAATATACACATAAATATATGGAATAAATTATATACAAACCAATAAATATATACAATACATATATACAATAAATATACACATAAATATATATATATACATAACTATACAATAAAATACGTACAAACCAATAAATATATACAATACATATACACATAAATATGTACAAATAAATATATACACATAACTGTACACTAAAATATATACAAACCAATACATATACACATAAATATGTACAAATAAATATATACACATAACTGTACAATAAAATATATACAAACCAATAAATATACACATAAATATGTACAAATAAATATATACAATAAATATGTACATAAATATATACAAACCAATAAATATACACATAAATATGCACAAATAAATATATACACATAACTATACAATAAAATGCATATAAACCAATAAATATATACAATACATATACACATAAATATGTACAAATAAATATATACACGTAACTATGTACAATAAAATATATACAAACCAATAAATATACATATAAATATGTATAATAAATATATATAAATAAATATATACAAACCAATATACACATAAATATGTACAAATAAATATGTTTAATAAATATATATAAATAAATATATGCAAACCAATAAATATACATATAAATATGTATAATAAATATATATAAATAAATATATACAAACCAATAAATATACACATAAATATGTACAAATAAATATGTTTAATAAATATATACAAATAAATATATACAAACCAATAAATATACATATAAATATGTAGAAATAAATATATACAAACCAATAAATATGTACAAATAAATATATACAATAAATATACACATAAATATACATAAATCAATAAATACACACACACACATATACAAACCAATAAATATATATAAACCAAACAATGTATAGTATAGATAGGAAATCATTAACAGGGAAGCCACTAGAATTAAGAGGGATCAGGAAGGGCTTCCAGTAAAAGATAAAATATAGGTTGGGACTCACGAGAAGCCAATGAGGTCAGTCATCACTGTGGAGGAGGGACAGCATTCCAGGCATGGGGAGAGCCAGAAGGATGCTCAGAGAAAGCCATCTTTAGTGGCTCCCTATTACCTCCTCACACTGTGGGATTCTGCGTTGCCTTCTGTGTGATGTGCAATTACTCAGAGACTGTAAGATTACAGCCATACAATAATATAAGCCAGGTAACATCAATAGAAAGTCAATGTTGAAAAGAATAGACATTTGAAAAGGAAACCTGTGTTTTTAAAAGATTGATATGACATTTCTATACAGAATAAAGTGAGCAGACTCCACTCAGGAAAAAAAGTGATATTGTTTCTAATGATATTATATAATAATATTATCACAATTAATTGACCGATGGAAGTGTGCATTATGACCTTAAGTTTTTCAAAGCATTTTATAAATATTATCTCATTTGATCCTCACAATGATCCTAAGAGGGAGAAGCTGTTAGTATCCCCACTTTACAAACTGTGGCTTGGATTCAGCGGAACAAATGCAATACCTAGTCACCTCCCTGAGTTACACAATAGTTATGTGACTTGCCCAGGGTCACACAATTAGTCAGTGAGCTAGAATCTCACCTCTTCTTCCTGACTCCACCAGGCCATTTAGCTGCTTCCAGGAGAGATGATAATGTTGTCTCCATGACAGAAACGGAAATGGCAGGGGCCGTGGAAAGGAGAAAGCATTAGGACTTAGTAGTCACTGGCTTTGGGCATTTGGACAACCAAAAGGATGACTTCCCCCATTCATAAAAATTGGGGGTTCAGAATGTGGAGACATTTTGGGGGGGAGGGGGCTTTGTCACTTTTAGACATTGAGTTTTGGCAATGAAAGAAAATACACGACAGCACCTGGTAGGCAATGGGAGTCACGGAGCCAAAGAGCTAGAGGAAGGCTGGGGTGATTGCTGGGGCCATCGGGAGACTCTGGAGGCAGAGCAGGAGAACACGGAATGGACCCTGGGGCCACTTCCATTTGAGAAGTCTAGCCAGTAAGGAACCAGCAAGGGAAGTGATGATGACTGAGGCAGTCTGAGGCCCTGACTCTTCCTGGCTTCCTCAGCGTCCCAAGGACCTGGGTTTGAACATGAAGCCTTTGCCCTTTGGCAGCTACCCGGTAGCATGGCCAGAGCCCCAGACTGCAGTCAGGAAAACCAGAGTTTTCAGAGTTCAGAAGCTGCTTCAGATGCTTATTGCTGCGGGTGTTTAAACTCTGAGCCTCAGTTTCCCCAGATGCAAAATGGAGATAAAGATAGCAATTCCTTCACAGGGTTGTTGTGAGGATTCAATGAGATGGCAAATGTAAATTGTTTGGCAAATCTAGTTAAGCTATAGCTATTATTAATCACTGCACTTCCCTGGAGATCATTTTCCTCATCTGTAAAATAAAAGAGTTGAGCTATCATAATAGGTAACATTTATGCAGGATGTCTCACATGTCTTAGTCCTGCTTTAAATTATTAAAGCTTCTTCCTTCCATGCTTTCTTTATTCTTTTCCTTTTTCACTTTTTTTCTTTCTTCCTTCCTTTCTTCTCTTTTTCTTTCTTTTTTTCTTTCTTCCTTCCTTCCTTTCACCTTCCCTCCCTCTCTCCTTTTCTTCCTTCCTTCTCTTTCCTTTCCTCTTTCTTTACCTCCTTCCTTCTTTTCTTTTTTCTTTCCTTCCTTCCTTCCTTCTATCCTCTTTTTCTTTCTTTCTTCTTTCTTCATTCCTCCCACCCTCCCTCTCTCCTTTCTTCTTCCCTCTTTTTTCCTTCCTTCCTTCCTTCTTTTCTTCTTTCCCTCCCTCTTTCCTTCCTTTCTTCTTTCCTTACTTTTCTCCTTCCATCTTTCCTTACTTACTTTTTCCTTTCTTTGTTTTTTTTCCTTCCTTCTTTTCCTTCTTCTTTCTTTCCTTTTTTCTTTCCTTCCTTCCTTCCTTTCTTTTCTCCCTCCCTCTTTCCTTCCTTTCTTTTTCCTTTCTTTGTTTATTCCTTCCTTCTTTCCTTCCTTACCTTTCTCTCTCCCTCTTTCCTTCCTTTCTTTTTCCTTTCTTTGTTTAGTCTTTCCTTCCTTCCTTCCTTCCCTCTTTTCTTTCCTGCCTTCCTTCTTTCCTTTCCTTCTTACATTTTTGCCTCTGATTCTTTGTCTATTGGTCTTGGTCTCTCCCTTCCTTCCTCACTACTTTGTCCCTTCTCCCAATTTCAGCCTCAGAAACCATTTGGTAACACTCTTCGTTCCAAGGTGCACAGCCTGGGCTCCTGAGAATGCTCCCCAGACTCAAACTGTCCCACATTCCTTTGCTGAGCCTTGGAAACAGAGCCTAGCCTTGCAGGCTGAGTTCAGAGGGGAGCACATGGAAATGAGGCCCAGCTATAAACTCCTGAGGAGGGTTTTTATTTCGTTTAAACCTGAACTTGAACTTGAAGTGGGCTGGGCTGTCAAACAGGAAGCCGGTTGTTCCCCAGACAATCAGCCAGTCCCTTTCCCCCACTACCATTCCATAAGTAAACAGCCTTCCACATTGCATCTTTCTCTAATGCCCAGAGCAGCATGTCTGGGAGGATTCTGCAGTAGCAGAAATCAAAATTAAAATACCCATTTGGTGGATTTGCCACCAATCCAGCAGAAGAGGCAGTGGGGTCTCCTCTCCATATGGTGATTTTAAGAGGGAAAGGGATATTTTAATTTAAGAGCCAATAAACATGCAACAGTCTTCCCTCCAGTAATTGTTTTTATGAAAATACAATAAAGTTATAGTACGTCGGGCTTTATGGCTCCAAAGTGGAAAAGCCAGCTCCGGAGAGTTCACGAGCAGTTTGGTTAATTCTTAATTCTCCATTACGTCCAAAGGACAATGAAGTAGGTAGTAATTGAAAGCAGGCTGAGGATATTGCCGGCAGATTCTTGGCCCTGGCGGGACCAGCCTCGATTTCTTGGGGGCCCAGAAGCTGATCCTTTCCCTTCTCTGCCCCAAATTTATCATCAGATGCAATTTGGGTTCGCAATCTAGAACTGAGAGGAACCTTGGAGGCCATCTTGTCTGGCTCCTTTTTTTACAGATAAGGAAACTGAAGCTCATGGGAGCAAAATAACTTGCTCAGAATCACAAAGGAATTAGCAGACCCAGGATTCAAATCCAAATCATAGAAGTGTAGTATCAAGTACCTACTATGTGCTAGACCAGTGATCATAGAACCATAGACTGAGAGCTGGAAAGCATCTCAGGGACAAGTCGCTCATTTTGCACAAGAGGAATTAGAGGTGAGAAAGGTTCAGCTCACACCTGAAGCAAGGTTTGTACCTTGAACCCACTTCTTGATTCCGAGTCCCTCTATTCCATACATCATACCAAGATGATCTCCTTGAGGCTGTCTCTGTCTGGCCTATACCTAGCAGTCGGCTTTGGTAGCCTGGGAGGTCCTTGAGGGAGGAGCTGTGTCTGGCACATAGTAGGTGCTTCATAAAAACTTGTCGATTTAACTTGACCATCCCATTTTCTAAGATTTACAATTGGAAGGGGCCTGAGAGCATTTAATTTAGCCTCCACTTTACTTATGAGCAAACTGAGGTCTAGAAAGAAGAGATGACTTTTCTCAACTCACTGGTAGTAGCAGAGCTGGAATTCGAACCCATGGCTTTCGACCGTCCCATAGTTCTGTTAATTCAAGTTCCAACTTCATGTTTAGAACAGCCTATTCTGGGAGGTAAATGAAGGGGTAGGGACTGGTAGCGAGCTTACTTTTATGCCCAAGTAATGTATCAGAATAGCTTTGCCAATGGGGCTGTGGAATCTTAACATCTCTGTCTCTCTGTCTGTCTCACACAAACACACACACACACACACACACACACACACACACACACACACGCCACTTCTTTCTCCTCTCTCCAAGGGATTTTTCATTCACCTCTACAGAAAAAAAAAAAAAATTCAGGATGAAGCTAATTGTTTGTGGTAATGGATATTGCTTAGCTGTAAATTTAATCTACAAATTTAGAAGGGCATAAATCCGTACATAAAAAAAGCATTTGCTGTTTCAGCATAAAAAATACTGTCGTTTGAAACTGCAAACTTCTCCGCATATTCTTCACCCCTACCCCCTCCCTCCACCTTCCCTTGGGTTTGCTCAGCAGGCCCTATTTCAGTCAAGAAAAGTTTGGAAGGGATAAAATCCTTGCGCCTACTATGCGCTCAGTAGATGGGGAAAAGAGTCCTCCCAGCTTGCCCTCTGGGTGCTCCCCACCTAGAGTCTTTTTAGAATGATCATATATATTATTGATCCTCGTACAGCAAGAACCTCCAGGTTGGAAGTTAAATATGTCATAATCAAAAGGCTCTACTGGATTAATACCTGACATGACTAGAATACTATATGTTGTAGAAGAACTGTCCACTTTTCCAGATCTTTTTATATCTATTTTTCCCTTTCATTCTCCCAATAATCCTGTGATGGTAGATCTCAAAAAAGCATAGACAGAAGCAAGTGTTGTCTTTGGAGTTTAAAGATCTGGATTCAAATCCTACCTTTGGTGTACCACAAGTCACCTCACCTCAAAACCTCTGTTTCTTCATCTGTAAAATGAGGAGATTAGATTCAATAATTTCTGCCACAGATGATTCTGTACTTGTCCGAGTCCCACAGCTAGTCTGTGGCAAAGACAAGACTTGAACCCAGCTCCAATTCTAGTATTCTTTCTACTCCAGCCATTGTCCCTTTCAAGATGAGGTTGGGATAGCCATCTCCCTGAGCGCCCTTCCCTCCCAAGGAATACCGAAATCATCCTGGAGTCACTTTGTCAGACCTCGACTTCTCCCCGTGGAATAAACAGAACAGTAAAAGGCCATTGTAGCTTTCTGGAGGAGGACTTCAAATTTAGGAAGAACTTTTCCATTGAGAGAAAGAAAAATAAATCAAAAGATCATGAGTAGAGGTATTAAAACAGCATTTGCTGACCTAGAATAACAGACCCTTTTTTAAAAAGGAGAAAGCTTATGAATGATCTTGTAAATCTCCCAGAGTCACCAGCAGTCAGTGAATGAACAGCATTTAATAAGTATTACAGTTTTAGGCATTAGGGATATACAGAAAAAAGGGGGGAAATAGACTCTGACTTCAAGGAGCTCACATACTAACAGATATATGTACATGTATTAGGTATTTTATTTGCATCATTATATCTAATACATTGTATATGTTATATTTTGTTTCAGATATAATATAGCATATGTTGTAAATTATATATACAACATATATATGATAACATATACAAAATAGAAATATAATATGTTGTACATTCTATAACATACATATGTGTAAAATGTGACATTGCATACAACTATGTTATATAATATAATTATAATGTAACATTTAATAAGCACATGCATATGTATACCATAGATTTTATATGTATTTTAATAATACATGTACATATGTATGTATATCTATTATATATTTATATGTATAGTTTAATAATATGTGTATATGTATCCTTTATAGATTTTATATGTATATTTTAATAACACATGTACATATGAATGTACAATGGACATGTGAATTACAATAATATATGTATGTATATATTATAGATTTTATATGTATATTTTAGTAATAGATGTACATATGTATGCATATTATAGATTTTATATGTATATTTTAATAATATACTACATATGTATATAGAATAGATTTTATGTGCATATTTTAATAATACATGTACATATGAATGTACATCTATTATAGATTTTATATGTACATTTTAGTAATAGATGTACATATGTATGTATGTGTTATATAGCATTATATCCTGTTGGATATATAATACTGTGTACATACATTTTGTATGACATGTAATACTATATTATCTGTTATATAATCCATAAAATAGGTAATAAGAGAATTTGGGGGAATAGAACAGATCAGGAAAGCCCTCATGTAGGAGCTATTGCTTCGGCTGAATCTTGAAGGAAATGAGGGAGCAATCTGAGAGCTGGAGATCAAGGGGACACCACTGAGGGCACAGTGCATAACAGTACAAAGGCATCTAGATAGGTGGGTGCTATTTGTGAAGAACAGAAAGAAAACTAGTTTGATTAGATCATAAACAATATGGAAGAGAGTAATGGCCAGTAATTGAGAGCCAGGTTATGAAGGTGTTTAAATGATCAATAAAGGCAATAGGGAGCCACTTTGGTTTATAGAGTAAGGGAGTGATATGGTCACATGGTTTGCTCAGTAGGGGCAGGATTTTGCCCCAAGTCTAGCCCCCTTTCATGGTGTTGCTCCAGCTTCCAATATAGCTAATCCCGCTTTGGGCAAGTTCTAGTTGTTGTCAGGAAGTCCCGGGTAACTCTCCAGGAAATAGTCTCCTTTTCCTTCCTTCTCCTTTCTCCCACAGGATATGGCGGTGGGATGGTGGGATGGGAAGTTCCCATGGGGGAGGAGGAGAAGGAGGAGGAGGAGGAGGAGGAGGAGGAGGAGAAGGAGGAGGAGAAGGAGCAACCATTAGGAGACATCATTGTTTGGGGAGAAAAAGTAGCCTGGGCTCTTTAGGCTGAACCAGGTTTTATGGCTCCAGAAAAACATGCTGGCTAGGCTTCCCTGGGTGTTCAAGTTCAAAGTTGAATGAGACCATTAAAAAAAAATCCGAGACAGGTCACTCTGGCTTTTGTGCGAGAGATTTTTATACGCCTCAGGCCCCCTGTATTTTGCTGATCTTTTCAGGAAAAAAAAAAAAAAAAAAAAAGAACGAAAAAGAACTCAAAACTTTAAAGAAAAACGAGCCTAATTAAACAAATGCATCTCTTCCCAAACAACTCCTCTCTCCTTTTGCCCCCCATCCCCCTTATGGGAATGGCCCCCAAGGACTCCGCCTTGCCACCCTGCAATCCCAGAAGGCTCCACCCGACCTCGGCCTCCATCTCCCCCCTTGTGCCCCCCACCCCTCCGGCCCCCTCAGATCTCAGACAACTCCTAAGCAGGCTACTTTTAACGGTCAGCATCTATTTTTCATGAAAAAAAGCAGGAAATAAGCTGTCTTTCGTTTAAAAAAAAAAAAAAAAAAAAAAAAAGATTTACAAAATGTAATCATTGTTGAAATATTCTCTTTGAACTGCCTGGCCGGCGGGGGGCCGGCTCTCCCAGTGGCTCCCTTTAGAACACCCTTCCAGGGCCCTATGGCCGAGCAGGTACACTGGTGGCTGGGCCCTTTGAAGTCCTGAATGAATGAAAGGCCGCCATAATAAAAGGGGGCCGTTGTTCAAGCATAAAATACTCTTTAAGCTGATAGAATAGCAGCGTTAACACATCCTAAGCTGCCTTTTTTTTCGCCTCACATTTTCCTGTGCTTTGTGTACAGTCGGGGTTGGTATTTTACCAGAAGCCTCTGATCTATGTAGTATGCCATTGGGGAACAAAAAGCCCAAATAGGATTGTTTCTGTCCCTTCTGGTTGCCTGACTACCCCCTCCCCAGGCCGGCCCCCCAGCCCCGGCCCCGGGACCACAGTCCGAAGGCTTTCAGAGAGCACGGGAAAGTTCCTTTGTGCGATTGCGACATTGGGACTTCCTCCCCACGGTAATATAGCGATGAGAGAGAAATTTCCATTCCCTCCGAACTTTTTCGCCACGGGACACGGCTCCGGTCTTTCTGGGTCTTCCAGAGTGTCCAAAAGCGTATAAATAAGGAAATCACCTTTGTGGGGCTGGGGACCCACCTTCTTTAGGCCTTAAGTACCCGGCCATAATTAATATGTCATATTAAAAGTCTCTGGATTTCTAGATTGCCCTTCAAGGCTCTGATGCTGTAGGGTCTGGAGGCAGGTTTGGGTGGGAGGGGCAGAGAGGGCTAGAACAAAGGCAGAAAGACTGGGCCTCCAACCCCTGCTCCTCTGTAGTGAACTTGGGCAATGCGGTGTTGTTCGCAGGGGCCATTTACTCCTTTGTAAAGTGAGGGCTTGGACAGGTGGCCTTCGGGAAAGACTGAGGGGACAGCCAGGCCAGCAGGCCCATTTTACAGATGAGGAAACTGAAGTTGAGAGGGATTAAGCAGCTCACTCCAAGCCCAGGACTAGGAGGCTTTGAATCAGTATTGGCACTCAGAGCTCTGAGGGCAGCCCTCTGCCTCCAGGGCCCATGATCCTCATCTAAGAGCCTCCAAGCTCTATGGGACTCTGGGAACGTCCTTTAAATTCCCAGGGCCTGCTCTCACATTATCCTGTGATCTGACATGAAATTCTAGCTCTCGACTTAATTATAAAAGCTCTGCTGTCTAAAAATAGACACGACGCTTTCAGCCCCATGAAGCCTTTTGCATATATTATGTCATTTGAGCCTCATCACAGCCTAGAAGGGAGGTGCTGTAAAGACACCCATTTTTACAGATGAAGACACTGAGGTTGGATGGCTTTCCCAGAGTGCCCTGGCTAGTGCCTGTGACAGGACTGGAACCCAGAACTTCCTGACTCCAGTGTGCCCTAGTACTGTGCCTCTGGCCGCTGAACACATCGCCTTCTTTCCTCGGAACTTTCTTTCCTCCTTTGTAAGCTGAAGGAGTGGAAGAGATGGCCACAGACCCCTTCTGCTCTAAATCTCGTGATCTAGAATCAGAGGACACGAGTTCAAATCCTGCTGCTCCTCCCTGTTAGCTGCGTGCCCTTGAGTAAGTCCCCCCTTTGGGTCCCAGTGCGTTCCTCTGAAGGGGAGGAGTTGATTAGGCGCCCGTGGAGTTCCCCATCTTTGGAGTTACTGCTTCTAGTGGAGAAAACCTGGACTGGGGGCCAGAAGGTGTGAGTGCGAATCCTACCTCTGAGACTTGTAAACCATGGGGCTGCAAGTGTAGAATGGGGGCTCTGTGGGAAGCCTCTGAGGCTCCTTCGGGTACCCCGAAACCCAGTGGCTCTGAGGTCTTTGAGAACAGAATTGTAGACGGCGCTCAAAGTCAAGCAAGGTCAGCTGGGCCCCAAAACATCAGTGTCAGACTGAAGAGTAACTAGGAGGGGGGTAAAGGTGTGAGTGTGTGAGTGTGTGTGTGTGTGTGTGTGTGTGTGTGTGTGTGTGTGTGAGTGTGTGTGTGTGTGTGTGTGTGTGTGTGTGTTTGGGGGGGGCATTCTGAAGATTTGGGAGCCCTCAGATACAACTCTTCATTTTTTCCAACTTGAGGTTTCAGTGAGAACAGAGCTCTTGGCTGAGATCTTGGAGGCAGTCCTGGGGGAGGCGGTCCTGGGGGAGGCGGTCCTGGGGAGTGCAGGGGCTGTGTGGTGCTTATCTAGGCCAGATTGGTGTCCCTTCTGGGGACCGAGCTGACCACTTCAGGCCTTGCCGCAGAAGTATTCGGTGGCCGATGCTGCTCAGGATCCCTGGGCTGTTCCGTCTGGTGGGGGATGCCCCTGGGAGATGAGGAGTCTGGAGCTCATCTCCCTTCTTCCTTGGGGGTCACTTCCGTGGGGGTTCCCAGTGTATGGGGCAAGCCGAGGACGAGGCTCTGGCCACAAAGAGCATGAGGCCGCAGCCCGGCCATCCCCCCGCCCCTGGCCCCCAGCTTTTGAAGGAGGGACTTGCTGCACAGGGCTCTCCATGTGGGGGGGAGGTTGTGGCCTTTCCCGGCTCACCCCTTAGGGACACTATCGCAGTTTATCTTTGTGGTTTCCCCTCCATGAATAAGCCTGACCCACAAAGGGATTCAGATCTTCCCAGCTGGAGGCAGCCAGGTGGCTCAGGGAGGAGGAGGGGGCTTGAGCGGGACCCGGCTTCCCATCCTTACTAGCCGTGTGAGCCTGGTGGGTTCACCTTAACTTTGGTCAGCCTCAGTTTTCCTATCTGTAAAATGGGACTCCTAATATTGCCCTCTTGATTAGCATTCCTAATAACAGAATTGGTAATGTTAGTGCTAATGGCAGCGCCTGCCTCCCAGGATTGTCGGGAGGGACCATCACGTGAAGCACTTTGCAGCCTCAGAGCCTGTGTGAATGTTAGTTTGATATTGTTAGCTGCCATTTTGATTCAATATTTTCCTCCCAAAAGCTCTGTCATATCCAGACTCAAGGATTATTGGCCTATTTATAGAAAAGGAAACTGAGGCTCAAGCTTAAGGGGCTTGGGACAGTTCCGTGGAGTTAGAAATGACTTGGAGTCATGTCCTGTGTTTGGATCCCGACATTTTGGTCATTGTATCCCTAGCACCAAGCACACAGTAGGTGCTTAATGAATGTCTGTTGAATGACTGTTCCAAACATTTTGGTGACGTCCCATGTTCTTTCCCCTTCTCCATACTACCAGAGCAATTACTGGACTCCTCCTGTATGCACGATGCACTCAGTGGGGCTCAGTTCCTGCTCCTGTAATCATTCAAGAAGAGAGACGGAGGGGTTCCAGGGAAAGGGCTTGGAGTCAAAGGAGGCTGTTCCCGGGGCCCTCTCCTTTCTGAAGCCTTCCCCTGCCCACTGTGATGTGGGGCTCCATGCAAGCTCGGGGTCCTCTGCCCCATCTAGGCTCTGGGAAGGGCTTCCGTTCTATATGCCACTGGGAGGAAGGAGAATCCGTGCGCTGGCGAGTGCCCAGAGGAGGGGGAACAGAAAGCCCCGGGTTCTAGTCTCACCTCTGACTGACCACTGGGCAGTTTTCTGTAGGCCTTCTCCTGGAGGACCAGACCCCTTGGACTTCTAATGGCCCCGGGGGCAGAAGCAAAGGTGGGAAGTGTAGGGAGGACTCCAGCTGGATAACACAAAGGCTTCTCTGGCTCCCCTTTCCCGGGGAGGTCTTCAGGGGGAGCGGGGTTCTGTTCTGTGGGGCTAGGACTTAATGGCCTCCTCCGAGAGCCTTTTCTACCCAAAATTGTGTGAAATTTGGGCGCGTCGGAGGTGGGGTGTGGAAGATGGCGCCGCGCCAGTGAGAGAGGGCACCCACCCCTCCAAGCCCTGGGCGGGGGGCGGGGGGCGGCGGGACCCCCGGCTTGTAGCAGTGTGTGGCCTCTGCACATGGGAAGAGCCTCGGCCTCCTCCATGTGTGAACGTCCTTAAATAACCCACATTGTGGAGCCCGAGCCAACTGTCACACCCAGTTCTGGATTCCACATTAACAACCTCCTTCCGCCTGCGTTAATCTTTGGCCTTGAGGCCTTTTGTTTAACTTTTTAATTTGAAAAACAGATACAGCTGCCTTGCAGCCCCCGTCCTGGAGGAGCAACCCCAGCAGACTCGGGCTGGTTGAGGTTGTTCTAATGCACGTTGGGGCAGGGTGGGGGCCCGAAGGGGGAGGGGCTCCCAGCCCGGCCCTTCTCCTGGGGGGAGTGAGGGGGAAGGGATCTGGGGCGCCCATTCTCAGGGGAGGAAGCGCGGCCCGAGACTCGGAGGACCCAGGCCAGGATTCTGCCTCTCCTTCAGCTTAATTCAGCGACCACATAACTGCCTTCAGGCACGCCTGACTGTGACCCCATTTGGGGTTTTCTTGGCAGAAATACTGAGATATTCTCCATTTCCTTCTCCGGGCCATTTTACAGATGAGGAAATTGAGGCAGACAGGGGGAAGGGACTTGCTCAGGATCACGCAGCTAGAAGGGGTCTGAGGCAGGATTTGAACCCCTGTTCCTCCTGCCTCCCGGAGCCAGTGCTTTATCCCACTGCGCCCTCTAGCTGCCTTACAAATACCTGCAATGTATTTGATTCACAGGCAGCTTGGATTAATGGCCACAGACCCAGGAAGGGTCTCGTGCCCGTTCTTTCTGTCCCTACGGGTGGGGCTCAGCTATTTGAACTCATGGAGAACAACTGGGGGTTCTTTTGGGAACTCCTAACTTGCCCGGACATCCCCTCCCCGCTTTTTGTTCCTTCGTTTCCAGGGCAATGGGGGTGGGGGGTGGAATGCGATGGGGAGGGCAAGGAAGTGACATGGGATCATCCCCACCCCAGTCACATAATGGCTTTGGGGCCCTGGGCCAGGGCGGGGTGCCTTTCAGTTCTCTGAGATGTCGTCCATGGTTCTTTGACCTTTGCTAAGGCGTACCCCAAAAACCAGAGGTCCAGTCGTCTCTCCCAAGTATTGGGATCTCAAAACCTAGAGGAACGGCCCCTGCCATTCTCAAGGGAAGGGGGGACCCAACGGATATTCTAGCGATGTGCCATTAATACGAAGGCTTATTACTGCAAAGGCCCTAGAGTTGGGGGAGAGAGACAAACCAGGCCTGAATGGGAGGCGGGAGCCGGGGTGTGGGCCCGTGGGGCTCACAGATGCTGGCTTTCGATCCACCCCCAGCTCTGCCCTTCAGGACCGAAGCCAGCCTGGGACCGACCTCTTCATCTGTAAACAGGGGGATGGGGCTGGAGAAGTGTCGTTTCTGCCCTAAAGTCGGAGATTCTGTGTGCAGGAGACCCCCGAGGTCCCCTCCAGTTTTTTCTCTCCGTCTCTATCTGTCTCTGTGTCTCCTCTCTGTCTCTATCTGTGTGTCTGTCTGTCTCTTTGTCTCAGAGTGTCTCTGTCCTTCTCTTGTCTCTCTTGTGGTGGCCAGATGTGCTTCTGAAACATCACTTTCCTAGCAATTCCAAGGATGGATTGAAGGAAAAGGGGGATGCTGGGGGCTGGAAAACTAATTAGGAAACTGTGTGTGTCTGTCTCTGTATGTGTCTCTCTCTGTCTTGCTTCCCTTCCTGCTCTCTGATCCTATGAAATTCCAGACTACAGATTTTCTATCTTATCCTGAAGACAATAGGGAGCCACTGAGGATTCTTGAGTTAGGCATGTAATGATCAGATGTGATTCAGAAATGTCACTTTCCCAGCAGTTCAGAGGATAGATTGGAAAAGGGGGATGCTGGAGGCTGGAAACTTGCAGTCGTTCAGGTGAGAGACCATGAGGTCCTGGGCCCCCTTCTCATCCCAGTTAGTGACTTTGGGTTGGACCCTGTGACCTCTCGGGTCTCTTTCATTTCTTGAGCCTGGAGCTTCCTCATTGGTCCCCTTTTGCCATCCTCAGTGACCCCAGTTTAAAAAAAAAAAAAAGGTTTCTGTTTTCTTCCTATTTCTTAGGAGATGACAGAGGGCCGCAGCCATCCCCAGCCCCACTCCCGCCATGACAGACTTCCTGTTTAGGATTCAGACGAGTTGATATTGTTTATGGTCCATAAATCCTTAGTACTTTGAGGCTTCCAGGAGAGCAGCAGGCCTGATCACCAACTTTCATGGTGTTGTAAATTAAGGGCGGGAAAGTGTGATAATACTCCTCGGAGAACAGTAAAAAAAAAAAAAAAAAAAAAAAGCCTTGCAATAGTTAAATGGGATTTTATAAGCCCGCTCCGTGTGCAACTGTTTTGCATTACATGAGCTGAATACCTCCGAGATGACACACATCTGCAGGCCCTTTATTAAATCCTTAGTCAGCACTTTTCGACCTGATGAGATTACTTCTTCATTTGACTGGAGAAAAAAGGGAAGCTAAGATCTTTTGCTGGACTGCAGAATTCGTGGGGACGGTTCACCTTGAGCGCCAGGAGAGGACGGGCCTGGTGACGTTCCCCGGGGACAGCCTCGAGAAGCGGGGATGGGCGGCTGACGAACGGGGGGCCGAGCGGGAACCAGGATCTTTGGGGGAGAGAGGGTCTCTTAAGCTCCAAACTGCCAGGTGGAGAAAGCTTCCCTGATGTCCGGCTCTCCAGATAGCATCAGCCCCTGTTGTGTTGTCACAGGGACTCATCAGAGATAAAGAACCCAAACGTTTTTGTGGTTTGTCCACAGGCCCGAGGTTCCATTTCAGGGACTCTCAAAGTAGGAAGAAATATAGGGGAAGGCAGAAACCATGTGAAATGGAAAGTTATAGCACCATAAATGCCCAGACATGTTTTTGTAAAAAATCTGCCCCAAGTAACCTTAGCCTTCATCTGCTCGTATTTCGCCATTGGCTGGCCGTATAGTCTCACAGAATTAACGTTCATTCTAGAGCTGCAGTTTTCAGTATTGCAAAAAAGAGGAAGAAGAAGAAGGCAGATGCTTTCAAATCCAGAGAGTCGGAGAATATAAACAGAGAGGAAATGGGCCCGCCTGATACCCCCGTTACATATCTCTGCCATTTACTTGTCAGGATTTAAATCTGGGCTCTCTAACATTTTACTAGTGGCCTCCGGCAAGTCATTTGGGGACCCAGTTTCTTTATTGGCAAAATGAAGGAGCAAAATGGTGGATAATGTCCTTCCAACTCACACCTAGGGCTCGGAAGTTTGGATGAGCATGGCTGATAACATAGGTTTTGGACCAGCTCTAGACAAGAGACCTGGATTCAAATTCTGATTCTGCCCTTAATTTCCCACGTGACTATGAGCACATTTTTGCAACCCAACAAGCATGGAGAACTGAGGTCTCCCAGTGCATCTTGGGCCGTCTGTAGTCGTCCTGATCTGTAACTGGTCCCTGGTCCCAGAGGGCTCTGCAGGAGAAAGTGAAGCCCGGGACCTTGCCCAGTCCTCTCCTCTCTGAAGTCAGGGTCCTCTTGGAGAACAAAGGGTAAATAACTACAAAGACTTAGACTCCAAAAGTAAAGACATGATTGATATCAATCATTCTCCCCCCCAAAGCCTCAATTTCCTCATTTGTAAAATGGAGGTGTTGTAATCAGTGAATAAGCTTTTATTAAGCACCCACTATTTGTAGAATGAAGATGTTGGTCAGTCAACAAGCCTTTATTAAGCACCCACCATTTGTAAAAGGAAGGTATTGGTCAATCAGTGAATAAGCTTTTATTAAGCACCCACTATTTGTAGAATGAAGGTGTGGGTCAATCAGGCAAACGAGCCTTTATTAAGCACTCACTGTATGCCAGGCACTGTTCTCAGTTCTGGGGATACAGAGACAGACAAATGCAACTATATACAAATATGGTTATATGCAGGATAAATTGGAAATAATTAGCAGAGAGATTTCAGTCTAAACTAATAAACCTTTATTAAGCACCTACTGTGTTCTCAGTCTAGGGCCCTATAAACTGGAACCCACAAAGCACTCGTATTTACTCAGTGACCTCGGAGGCTCCTTGCAGACCGTGAGCCCCTTGAGTACCAGAGCCACTGAAGAGCACTCAGGCCTCCCCCTCGGGCCTGGGACCCTGAAGCCCTCTGATTGTCCTGCAGCCCTCTCCCGATTGATCCCAGCAAGGCCGCCCCCATGCTCCAGGCCGGCCTGGCCGTTTGCTGCCTCCGCAGATCGATGCCCCTCCAGATGTCCCCGGAGAGGTGCCCTCCCCCCTGCCAAGGTGACGGCGGGCAGCCTCGGGAGAGCTTCAGGGCCGGCTTGGGGAAGGGAGGGGCTCCGGGTTCCGGGAGTTCCCGAAGTTTCTCTCCCCTCCCCCCACCCCACGATGCCCGGGCTCCCTTATTGACCCGCCGGGGACACATCCCCCCCCCCCCCCCCCCCCCCCCCCGCGTCTGCCCCTCACGGCAGAATCATCTTCAGGGGAGGAGGGAAGTTTGGGCGGCCCCGCGGTGAGACAAAAGGCCGGGAACTGCAGTGCAGCATGGAAGCCCAGAAAGCCCGGAGTCAGCAACTTCTATTGATTAAGAACTAACCTTTAGAGTAACTCGCCGAGTGTGTGGTTAGCATTTAAATTTAAACATGTCAGGAGCTGATTTGTGTTCCTGAAGCCCCACTCCCGAGGAGGAGCGTCCCGCCCCCCCCCCCCATTCCCTTAAGCAGCTCAAGAATTTCGTGAAATGCCAATAGGGCACAAAATGGGGGGGGCGGGGAGGGGGGACGCCCCGGATCCCGGAGCGCTGCTTTCCCAGGCCGATCCTCCCCCGGCGCCCCCCAAAGTGCGGCCAGTGCGACCCAATAATTAGGCCTTTGTCTCAGTTTCCCGAGCGGCCGAGGGGGACGGGTTCATTAAGTACACAACAGTGTGAGTTTTGGGAGTGGGGGTCCCCGCTCGCTGGGAAGGTCATAAATTAGGCAGAATAAATAGCTCAATGTGTTTGCAGTGGGCCCTGCTACGTCAGAGCGCTGGAGGGCTGGTGGGAGGAGAGCGCGGGGTTTCTTGCTAATGATAGTCACGTCTGGGGCTGTCTGGTTGCCCCTAGCAACCAGACATGATGTAACACCACGATGAACTTGAACTTGGGGGACTTGAAAAGAGAACAATAGACCAGAGCAATCAATAAAGCCTATTTCAGTGAAGGATTACAGAGCTGCTCTGGGGTAACCTTGTCTGCGAGGCGCGCACTGAATAGTAAGATGTGGGAAGAAACTTTTTTCTTGTTTGGGATTTGGGCCCGGCGCGGCCGAGGGAGCGGGCCGAGGCGGTGGGGACGGCCGCCCGGGGCGGGGGCGGGGAAGGGCGCCCCCCAGAGGGGCTCCGGCCCGGGGGCCCGCCCGAGGCTCTTTCCCACCCCAGGAAGCCGCAGGGCCGGCTCTTCTTTACCCAGCGCCGAGGGCCGCTGAAAGGTGAAAGCTTTTTTTTTTTTTTTTCCATTCCCCCCTCCCCCCTTTTATCGAGCCAGATTCAGGCCACATGGATCGGCCGGGCCGGTCTCCTTTCAGGACACAAAAGCCCCGATTGTGCTTCTCGAAGCCCAGTCAGAACCCCATCCGGGTCCTCCGCCGACTCCGCTTACAAGTCCGCGGAAAGCGAAGGTGGCTGGAGAAACCGGGAGCTCTTACACCGACATCCGCGCGGCTCTGGTCTCCCATTTAGGCCCGGGATCCAGCAAGGCCTCGCTGGGAGCGGGCGGCCTCCGGGAGGGAGCGGGCCATCACCCGGCCCAGCCGGCCCACACTTAACCCTCCGGAGGCTGACTCCCAGCCCGGCCCCATCCCCGGAGGAGCGGGGTCACCTCGTGCTGCCCCAGGGTCACCTGGTGCTGCCCCGGGGTCACCTCATGTCACCTGGAGGGTCACCTGATGCAGCCCCTTCAGCATCACCTGGTGCTGCCCCGGGGTCACCTCATGTCGCCTGGAGGGTCACCTGATGCAGCCCCTCCAGGGTCACGTGGTGCCGCCCCGAGGTCACCTGGTGCTGCCCCGGGGTCACCTCATGTCACCTGGAGGGTCACCTGATGCAGCCCCTCCAGGGTCACCTGGTGCCGCCCCCGAGGATCACCTGGTACTGCTCTGGGGGTCACCTGGTGCTGCCCCCGAGGAACACCTGGTACTGCTCTGGGGGTCACCTGGTACTGATCTGGGGTCACCTAGTACTGCTCTGGGGGTCACCTGGTGCTGCCCCCCTCAAGGAAACCTCGTGCCACCCCGAAGGTCACCTCATGCTGCCCAGAGGGTCCCCTTGTGCTGCCCCAGGGGTCACCTTGTGCTTCTGACCAACTCCAGGGGAAGTTTGGAGAACCAGCAGGCAGCCCCCCAGAGAGTGAAAGGCGGGCTCTCTGTACCCAGAAGCCCCAAATCACCTTTATCTTTTCCTTTTCCCAGGAAACTCCCTAAAAAGACCAAGGTACAAGTTTTTTTTAGTGGTCCCCTCTATGTTGATGAAGGAGATTTCCATAATGGGAAGCTCCTATATCTGAAAAACCAGAAGGCTAGAGCAAAGTTATCTGTGGGGATATGTAGCGAGCTGTCGTCTCCAGACAGTTGTTGGATCGCTCTCTGGGAAGAGATCTGCTGTGTCTACTCAAATCTCTCAGACAGATTCTTTTTCCTGTAGAGAACCGTTGTCTCCAGGCAGTTGCTGTTAACTCTTGTCCAGAGAAGTGACTTCCCTTCCTGCAGAGAGCCCCTTCAGGCCTGATGTAATGCAGAGAGACTTCTCCTATCTCTGGAGTGGTGTCCTCTTTTATCCTCCCAGAGAATGGGCGTGGGAATAATGCAAGGGCTTCTGGGAAGAACCACTTCAACCAATGAGCTTGCTCCTTCTAGGATACCTAAGGTGTAAACTCCCTTTACAGGTCTGAGCCAGAGAACTGTCAAGTCAACCTGAGTTCTCACCTTGTAATCCTAACAGGGATATATACCCAATGTGTATGTTGTCTCCAGTGTGTGTGTGTGTATACACATATACATTTTGCTAATAATAATCAAATGGGTATGTGATCTTGCCTCCAGCAGTACAGTATGTAACCCATCCCGCTGCCCATCCCGTGTCATTTTTGTTTTTAGCCTCCTGTGAGCTCTTCCCTATGGGTCTACCAAAGTTAAGCTTCTTCAGTTTTTCTTGACATGGGAAGTGTGAAGTTATCCTTTACTCTAGATTAAAGAAGTGAATTATCCCAGAGAAAGAAAAAGATTGAGGGAGAGAGAGAAAAAGAAGGTTTTGTACCATGTTACAAACTCCTAAGTGTCCTGTGATGTGGACGTTGCAATATGCAGTATTATGATTCTCATTTTACACATCAGGAAACTGAGGTTCGTGGTGATCCACACACTCGAGAAAGGGCAGACCCAGACTTGGGGTCCAGATTTCCATGGGGGTCTCTTTCTTCTAAATTCATCGACCTTCCAAATGAGGAAAGAGCAACATTCTAAAAGTAGATATCCAAAGGTCGTGTCATAGTTCATCTTAAAACATCCTGATCAAAATAAAGGGGTGAGCTTGGGGAAAACCCATTCCTTTGGGGGGGTTTTGTATTTACAAGTGGCCAGAGGTGCCAAGTGGGTAGAGATTAGCTGTACCCATCTTATGTGGCAGAGAGAAAAAATGAAGTTGCTCACGTTTTGGGGTGAGGGAGGAAAGGCTCCATGAAGAGATGAGCTCACCCAAAAACCTTAACAACTAAATCTATTCACTTCTGTTCTAGTCCACCAGCATTTAAAGAACACTTCCTAGGCACCAGTGTTAGGGAAACACAGGAAAAAGAAATGAGGAATCGTTGTCTGTCCACAAAGACCTTGTATTTCCCAGGGTTGGAAAACAATATGTATGCAGATCTTGAAAGAAAAAAATTCCCCAAAATAATTACAAAATGATTTAAGTTGGAGGAGGGATAACACTGAAAACTAGAAAATCAGCTGTTTTGCAGGCCGACCAATTTGTGTCCATTATTTCCAACTAGTTGAATGTGGTTCTTTTCCATGGTATTATGGCAGGCTGGTAAAATGATTTACTAAAAAATTAAAAAAAAAAAAAAACTTAGACCCATTTCATTCCATCCCATAATATAAGGGCGTGGCAGGAAGTGTGCCCCACCCTCACCTGAAGAAAGGAAGCAAGGTGATTTCCATTTTCTGGAGCCAACAACATGCCTGTAGAATTGCAGACCTCCAGCACCTTTGACCTTTATGGTATATTAAGGGTTCTGGAATGTTTCCTTGGTCTGGGGGATGGAAGAAGGAGCCCCAACAAAGGAGAGAGAGGTGAGGAAGGTGCTGGGAAGAGAACATAGTCTGCTTAGATGGGGAGGGACAAGCAGACTCCAAGCTTGAGCAAGCCCCTATTATTGCCACTATTTACTCATCCCAGTTAATTCTCTCTATAGTCCTTATATAAAATGGAAATCTGGATCCCTCTGGCAATCATTATTGGAAAACTTAGTGAATCTTATTGCTGTGAGGAATCTTGGAAACCATCAGACCAGGGACTAAAGCTGATAGAGGGTAATCGATTTTGCTTCTAGCAAAGAGTAGTTACAATCCTGGGCAAATTGTCTAGCCAGTCTGCGCCTCAGTGTATTCATCTGTAAAATGAAACTATTGTACCCCGCTCTAAATCTATATTATCCTATCCTCAGAAGTAACTATATGCTAGCATTGTACTAAGTACCAGTTCCCGTAAAATACTGGAAAGAAGGAAGCCACAGATGCTCCTTACTGAGTATTTTCCATGTTCCTAAATGGCCCCTTGAGAATATGGAGAACTCTTTCTTTCAATAAGGAGCATCCGGGGCTTCCTTCTTCCCAGTATTTTAAGTTAGCACAGTGTCTAGCATATAGTAAGTGCTTATTAAATGCTTGTGGGTTTGACTTAAGTGCCTGTGACCAAAGACTCCTTGATGTTTAAAACATACTGCCTCTTGGTTTTCTTTTTCATTTTTTTCCTTTTTGATCTGATTTTTCTTGTGCAGCAAGATTATTATATAAATATGTATGCAAGATATTGGATTTAACATATATTTTAACATGTTTATATATACTGGATTACTTGCCATTTAGGAGAGAGTGGGGAGAAGGGGAAAATTTAGAACACAAGGTTTTACAAGGGTCATTGTTGAAAAATTATCCATGCATATGTTTTGAAAATAAAAAGCTTAAATTAAAAAAACAAACAAACAAACTTATGCTGCCTAACATAAATTGTGAGCGTGGTTGGCCACTTAACTACCAACATGGGCCTTTTTCTTCTAAGGCAACAGGGTCTATAAGTTGCCCTCCTCATGTCTGCGGTGACCTTTAGAATTTCTTATCAGAACTTAAGGATGGAAATATAGGAGGTCCCCATGTCCCCAAAACCAAATTTAATTTGCATTTCCAAAAGGCAGTCCCAGTGAGAGTGTGCTTGGGGCACTCTTCTCAGTTTTTGCTTTGGTTGAGCTGGTGAGATGATCTGTAACTTGAGATATTTCCTCTCTGTAAGGAACATCAGAAGGTGTCTTGGAAGTGATAGGATCCATCCTCTGCTTTTAAAAATACTGCTCACAGTTTGCCACACAGCTTGAGAACTATGGTTAATGGGGACTCACTACTTCCTGAGCCAGTTTATTTGTTAAGAAATTCTTTCTTTTAGAATGTAAGCTCCACGAGGGCAGGAACTATTGGTTTTTGTCTTTGCCCAGTACCTTGAACCCAGTAAGTGCTTGATGATTGATTTATACCAAACTGAAATCTGATTACTGTTGCCCCTGGAGTTAAACAGAGTAAGCCTCTAGGTGACCTCTTCCCCCATGTCTTTCTTTTCTGATGTTTCTGAACGCATTGATGCGAGAATAGCCCGGAAGACCAGAAAGGGCCTGAAATTTGGAAGGGGGTTGGACTCCTGGTCTTCTGCTTCCTTGTGACTTTGGGCGAGCCTTTGTGGACCCCCGCTTCCTCCAAGACCCCCGTAGGTTCATAAGCCCTGTCTCTTGAATGCACCAGGCTGGCATCACTGTGTAATGGAACTTTTTCTTTCTCCTTGTGTCTTCCAGTCCTGGTACCTGGGATAAAAGTCACAGCATCCCACCATCCACCAGACAGACCACCGGACCCCTTCTCAACTCTGTAACGCGGAAGCAGCAGCAGCGCAGTGCAGTTTCTTCATTGTCCAGCGGAAGGGGAGACAAACAGATTCAGAAAAACCAGTACATGGAAAAATGCTGAGTGTTACGGTTCTACAGCCAAGGCCGTAACCTCTTTGGGATTAGAATTTTTTTTTTCAACCACCTTAGGAACTGTTGTAATTTTCTCACATGGTGCTTGAAATGATTTGGCTTTGTCGCATTGGAGTGTTTCGCTGGTAGTCTAAGTTGTAGGTGACCCTGGGGGGAGGGGGAGGCCGGTCTGCTGTCATGGGCTGCCTTCCCCGCTGTACCCCACTTTCCATACGGAGCCCAGCTGTTTCACGGTCTTGACATCCATTGACCCATACAGATGCGTCCGCCTTTCTGAGCACTCGCAAGGCCCGCCGCAACTCAAACTTTCGTAGTCGCTGAAAACTGCAATATGTAACTTACAGGACAGACAATAGGGCATGTTCTTCTGTAACATATCGGGGAAAAAATATGCAGTGGGTTCCCTTTTGGGGGGTTTGATTTTTGTTCTACGGTCAGCAGTTTAAATGCATAACATGACCCATAAAGATGGCGAGTCCACTCACGTTGCAGAGATATCCAGAAATGACAAACTACTACTATCGTCGTCATTTTTTTTTTTTTAAAGTTTGAAATGCTGCACTTACATTAGAACATTGTGGGTTTTTTTTTTCCAACAATTTTCAACAATTACACAAATTCACGTGGAAATGGGGAAGATGGTCTGTTTTGACAGAAACTGACAGGAATCAATCAAAACAATCGAATTTTGAATTGAGTTAAGTGCAATTTCATTGGATAGCTAAATATCTTTGTAAGATAGAGATTGTTGAAAATTCTATTTTTGTTTTCCAAGTCCTTCTATCCCAGGACTCTAAATTATTGGGGTAAAAAAAAAAACAGCCTTGCAAGAAAAAAAAGGGGAGCTATTTTTGCTTTTTATGTTTTTTATTGTTAAACTTGTATCCCTTTAAAAAACTGAAGGAAAATTTTAAAAAACACAAAAAAATACAAATCTAATGGTGCTTTTACCACAATATGTTAACTACATTAAATGCTAATTAATTATTTTCTTTTATCGAAGCACATAAAAAAATTAAGTCATGATATCTGTTAACTTTATAAGCTAAAAGTCACTTATAATGGATTATGCCAATTTTGAAAAAAAAAAAACAATTGACACATTTCTGGCCACCTAGTGTTTATCGGTTCTTGGCCACCTCAAGTCCCAGAGAGCATCCAGAGGTTTGAAATACCTTGTTGTCCTATGTTTTCCTGGACAGACTACAGAGAGAAATGGCAAAGATGCTGGTATCCATTCTGATCGAGGGCACTTGTTGGGAAAAAAAAAAAAAGGAAAAAAATTCGTACCCCCAAATGTCCTGTATCTTATGTACAAAAGTAAAAGGAGACAAAAACAAAAAATATGCCGAAAAAATATGAGAACAAAATAGAGTGCAAGTGATTTTTTTCTACCAGACAGCGAAGCACCGAATGCTTCCCCAGGCGACTTTCAGAAGGTTTCCTAGACTATACATATATATACGTTCTGATTGGCGCATCTGGCTAATCAGAGAAAATCTGTGCATGTTCTAGTGTTAGTAACTAATTTTTATATAGTTAATGTAGGATAAAGTAGAGTACATTAAGACACAATATTGTAACCCTATTCCAGGCACTTACTTGCCTTTAAACCTTGTTTGTTCAGCCCTTGAGAAGGGCTTCTACTACTGTCCTATACAATCAAGTATCTGAAATTCTTGGGAAGTCACTTTTGCTCATCTTTTCCCTGAAACAATGTTGGTTGTTTGTTTTAATTTTTTTTTCTCCTTGATTTGCACGAAACAAACGAAAAAAAAAATTCCATATCAATGTGCCTTGCCCTGGATAGCGATTATTTCTGAAATTGTTGCACACGTTCCTCGAATCGAAAGGGTTTTTTTCCCTGGTCAAGCATTTGGAGACACTTTTTTTGTAAATGTGACTTTGACGTCCGCCATCGTCAGTTTCCACTTCTAGAACTAAGTAGCGCGTTAGTTGTTCCGCAGATAGGAGTAGTGTGTATTGTCTGGTGTGGTCAGTGGCAGTGCTATTCTGAGATCCGTAGATGCTAGAGAAAAAAAAAAAAATCAGTATTTTGGGATGTTGCTGCATTGGACATTTTATTTCGGAGTCTTCCTTTATTTTGTTTTGTTTTATTTCCCAGATATATGAAAATATGCAATACCTGCTTATATCATGTAGAAATGCTTAGTGGTGATCGATTTTTTTTTGGATTTTTTTTTTATTTGACCAAAGTCAGTGCTGCACTTGACGCAGTATATTTTCGGTGTTTTGTCTTTGTCCTTTTTTTTTTGCGAATTTTGAATGCACGGAGGCAGGAAGGGCTCCCTTTCGAGTAGCAGTCTAACTGTGAAGCACTAAGCTGACCCTGCTTCAAGCAATTTGTTTTTCTTTTTACAACTCTTCCTTTCACAAGCAAGCCTTAAAAAAAATAGCGTTTAAAAAAAAAACACAACAAAAAAAAACCAACCTTCCTTTTTCTTCAGATCCCCATACCCCATTTTTCTTAGCAGACCAGTTGATCCACATTCAATAAATATAATAATGCCCATTTTTATATGCACGTTTTTAAACTTCCGAGTTTGGAGAAAGAAAAATAAATAATTGTTTACTGGTTCTCTCTATTTAAGGAAAAAAAAATAAACCATTTTGGACTTTGATACGTGTCTGATAAGTGGTCGAGTAGTTTGTTGGGCTCTGTTGTGTTGCGTGAGAGTCAGTGTACAGTATCATTTCCTGTAGCCAGCATTCTTTGCCTTCCCCCTAATAGCACTTAGCAGGGCATTACTTTGTGATGACATTATGTGCACTATGAAAAATAAATAAATAAATTTGCAGCTTACAGTGCTTCACAGTGAAGGGAAAAAAAACAACAACAACAAAAAGCCTAGACAGACATTTTGTCAGAACCTTTGCTCTAAGCTGAGGTGTTACCAGTGAAATTGGTCTGTACATATGATGAAATTGCACCCTTTTTTTTTAAATGAAAAAAAAAGAAAAAGAATAAAAAAAAAAAAAAAAAAGACGAATCCACCGAAGCAATAGTTGGGGCAGGTCCAGTGATTTGGGGCGAGCTGTTTGAGAACGGGAGAGCGAGAAAGACTCCACTGCTCCCCCTCAGAAGATAATGTAATTTGTATGTTGTATAGTTTTATGGATTTGTTTGACCCTATTTTATAATGCAGGACTTTTGTAATGTTGTTTAAATGAGGAAAAAAAATCTGTCCAGTTAGCCTAGTGAAATTTCTGGTTGTTTGTTATAAAGGCAGCATTCATAGAATTGCTTTTTCTCTTTATTTTTTAAGTTTTTTTTCATTGCTGTTGGGTATCCCCCCACCCCTCCTTTTATTTTGGGAACTGGATTTAAGTTGAAAACTTTCCCGTTTCCTTTTTTTTAATGTATGTATTTAAATACAGTTATTTTTCTCCTCTTGATGATATAGCATATTCCTATGCTTCAGAAGTGTAGGCTACTGGAGACCCATTGTAAATGGTCATTACAGGTATGCTGTTTTATTTTATTTTTTTTTTCTCTTGAAGATACTTTGTCATAGTTGAGTTTGATGAAGCCGGAGTTAGGGAACTCTGAACCCGTTTGCAGAAACAAACAAACAAACAAAAAAATACCACGTTTTCAAGGCTTTGCAACATTAGGGAGGCAGGCTAGGGTCATAGCTGATGGGGGTTGTGGAGTAATAAGTGAAAACATACTCGATGACACTTTTTTTTGTTCACTGTATCATCATCCAGAAAACGACAGTTGGGTTGTGACCAGACAGAAAACAAGAGAGAGAGAGAGGAAAAAGGGTCTGATTCCCCAGAATCATAGCCAAGAGCGGAGAGGCTGAAGGGAAGCCCTGGGAGTGTGCAGTAGGCAGGGATTCAGAGCTGGCGGGATCCAGGAAACAGGGTTAAGACTTCAGTTGGGAAAACTGCAGGATCTCTCTTCCCTGCTTCCCTTCTCACCTGCTCATTCCCACTCTAAATCTGTGATTTGAGAACACTATGACATTTAGGAAAAAAAAGAAATGTCCCACAACTAACTTTTCCTGTTTCTTGTCTTCCTCTGGGATCTAAGCCAGAGGCACAAACACTAAATTACTCCAGCCTCTTTCATCCCAATCCCTCATCAATCTCTAGGTTTTCCTCCCTACTCTTTCTCACTTGACGCTGCCCTTCTCTCCCTGTCCCTTACTGCCCCCCAGCTCCCAACTCTTGGATGTTTCTCCTGCTTGAATTAAGTAAGCATTTGCTTGTCTCCTACTGCACACCCCAGCCATGCAGTTAATAATTTATTGATTTTTCTCTTCCATCAGCTCCAAGTAAGAGTATAGGTAGACATAGTAGTACTCTTTCCTCCGTCTCAGTCTCTGTTGGATTCCTTCCCTGAAAGTGGAAGGAGAGAAAGGGACCCCCATACCCCAAATAAAAAGTTCCTAGACTCACAGTATTGTCAGCCCACAGGAATATGCAAAAACAAATGAAAAAAAGCAACTCTCTTAAAAATTCCTCCTTCACTTTGTTTTGTTTTGTTTGTGTCAGTATATTTTGCAGCTTTGTAGTAACAGTGTTATTAAATATTTGCTGTATAAATCTGGATTTGTGGCCTAAAATCAACAACAACATCAAAACCCAGTTTGTTCTGAACCGCAAGGAGTATCAGTGAATATTGTCCTTTGCATTGTGTCTCTGGAAATATCTTCTTGGTTGTTGTTAGCGGTGGTGGTTTCTTTCGTTACTTCTCCACTTTTTTCCTCCTCCTTCTGTGTTTGAGTTCTTTTTCTTTTCATTTTTCTTTTTCTTTTTCGGTCGAAGGCCTCCATAGAACAAATTGCAAACCCAACTGGCACAGTCGTGTGAGGAGAGCTTCAATGGCACCCATAACAAAAACCAAACCCCCCACAAGCCAGTCCACTTTCCCTAGGAGATCTGTGGGTGGATGTCTCAGGACAAGCCAAGCAGTTTCCCAAGACCCATTTTTTGTGTCGAAGTCAGTGCATGTACCTCCTGTTGGACAGTCCCGCGATTCTGCTTCCCTCCATCCGGTCCAAGGCTGTGTTCCCGTCTCATCAGCGTCTCAGATCCGTCCCCTTTTTTCTTTTTGCCAGTTTAAAAAAAAAAAAATTAAAAAAAAAAGGCAGTGGGATGAGAACGTCTTTGATCTATAGCAGGTAACATTGAAGCTGTTCCGTGGCACTTAACTGTAGTGAAGACTTTGTCGCCACTTCTGAGATCAATCTAACGTTTAATGCAAATCCATTACATGGTGCTATTACAGGCTGGCAAAATGATTTACGAAAAGAAAAAAAAGTGACATCTTGGGCTCGTTTCAATCTGCTTTCCCACAATGTAAATGCATAGCAGTGATTATCTGCATGAGAACTATGCACTAACCTTACCCGAAGAAAACAAATATATCCACCGCGTTGGTACCCTTTCCCTTCCGTTGACTCCGGTCCTTGCCTTTTTGGTCATTGTTATGATGCCAGCTTTAGGACAGAATGAATTATAAGAAAAACCAGCATAATACCTGATATATTAAAAATGTAGTGCCTGTGAAATCTGTATTATATTGCTCTTCTGAAGTAAGATTGTTTTCTACACCGGTAGCCTTTGCTGTCTGTCAGGACCTTCTGGTATAGGTGATGTAAGATAACCATACAATATAAATGCATGCTATTCCATAATGCTTAGAGAGCTGTATGAATATTACTCCAAGTTATGTTAGTCTTTTTTTTCCTGACTTGGTTCTTGTCAGATAGGTTTAAAGATATTTCACTGAGAACGCAAATTCTGTCTCTTTTCTTGATTTTTGGGGTGTTTTCAGTATTTTTGGAGGTATACATTTACTTAAATTCAGTATTACTTGTGTGGTTTTTTTTCTCTCTCTTTCTCTCTCTTCCTCTCTTCTTCCTAGAGGGCAAGCATGGGTATTGAGTTCAGAAATCAGTGCCTGGCCAGATTTTTGTCTCGGAAAACCGCCACGTGACTCCCAAGAACTCTGTTTAGGAGGAGACGCAGAAGCATTTCGATAGAAGGGGATGCTCTTCTCTGAACCCCCTTACCTGATTATGCTAATGTGGGAAGTGATTTCCTAATGGACAGTGTTCATCAGATACCCATGCTTGGCCCTTCTTCACACCAGACCTCTTCATATTGAAAAAAACAAAAAAACAAAAAAACAAAAAAAAAAAACCTTAAAAAAATTCATGTGGCTATTTAGTTTCATGCACAGTTGCAATATTTTCCTTCAAAAAAAAATTAAACTCTGTACAAACTCTGGGCCCTTTTCATGAGAGAAAAAAAAAATTTTGCTATTAACACGGGATTTTTAACAAATTATTCTTTCTGTTCTAAATCTCCAATGGCTTGCTTCCCAAATAGAGCAAGTTTGTGGTTTTGTTTTGGGTTCCCCCCCCCCCCCCGTTTTCCTAGCCAGCACCCCACCTGCCTTTTATGCCTTCAGGAGGCCATGGAGCCCTTTTGGGAAGGGATCTGGGAAATGGAGAGAAGAGACGGTAGAAATTCCCATATTCCATTAGAAGCGGCGAGAGTAGGGGAAACATTGCAGCTTTGGTGGGATAAAGGGGGAGAGTATCCCGGAGAAGGCCCCAGGCTCCATGCCAGTCATCATCAGATTCACATGTGTACTTATGATGCTATTTGATAAAGACGAAAACCTTCTACCAATTAGTCTGTACATAAGAGAACATAGTAGATGTGCTACCTCTAATCCAGCATTCTTCACAAAGGAAAAGACTCAATCCGTAAAATGGGAACTTTTGTACTTTCTACAGTGGCTTCAAGGACTAATGTGGCTTCTTCTCTTTCCCTTGCCATTTTTTTTTTAAACTCAATTTTTCCAAATGACAAAATGCTTTCCCCCTCTCTGGTTTGTTTTGTGTCTTTCAGATGTCTTTTATTACTATTACTATTACTATTATTATTATTATATTATTATTATTATTATTGTGATGCTCAATAGTCTCTGAATTAGTATCTTTTTTTCTGAATGACTCAAAAGTGCAGAAGATGACTGAGAGTGTTTTGGGTGGAGGGTACGGTGAGTGTGAGGACATCAGAACGATGGCCCTTCTCGGTTCATTTTCCTTTGCCAACGGTGGTCTTCCCACACTGGGCGGCGAGGGCTGCCGCCATTTTGCTGGCCCGTGAGGTTCATCGGCCTGGCGCGAGATCTTGTGGCGATGGAGAGAGCCACCATCCCTGCCCAGCCCTGATCCCCTCCTTCCTCCAAGAGTTGCCTGGGACCTTCCCCACGTGTATCGGTTTTTGTCCGCTCGGACGCCATGTTGTTTCTGTTTTTGTTTTTGAGGTCAGAAATGGGAGGGACTTAGACCGAATCTTTTCCGATAGAGATGTGCGAAATCAATTGGCAAACCTCACCTGCCACCCGTGTTAATACCATGGTTTTTCTTTTGTCTTTATGAGCTGGCCCCTTGTGCCTCTAGTATACTTGGATTGACTCTTCATAGCTTACCCTTTCTAGTTTGGGACTGTGTTCTGTGAAATTGTGTACCATTGGTTGAGAATCACTGTGGGCGTCCATTGTTATTCAACTAAAATCTCCACAGGTTTTTCTGAGCTGCGCTGTGGATTAGTTTAACTCTTGTATTCAACCATTAGTGCTACCACCTTCTCACATTACAGTACAATTACTGGAAGCAAGTACTGCATTTCTTTCCTATGCAACAAAAAAAGGAAAATATAAAATGCTAATGCTAACGAGCCTGAGTCACTCCTTGTCTCCTTTACTTGTCACCCCTCACGTGTGGAAGAAGGCCCGCTGCCCTGCAGAGAAATGGGGTACACACAGCTGGCCCTCAGGAAGCTTGCGGTCTACTGGGGAGGTAACATGGCAAGGGGGCAGATGCCAAGGTGGACAAGGTTAACAGAACCGAGCTTAAGTACAGGCAGATCTCCAAGAACGACTGGGTCTCTTAGCTCAGTGGGAGAAGAGATCTGTAAAAGGGGGAAGTGGAACCAGCTTGGGACACCCAGGACTGTGCTGGGCAGAACTCACAGATCTCAGGATTCTCCATCAGCCAGAAGTGACAGAGCAGGGCACAGTGAGGAAGACTGATTCATCCAAAGGGTGAGCTGCTGGATCCCAAAGCTGGAGGATTCCCCCCCTCCCCCAGTCTGGCCCTGGTTAGCCACCAGCTTCTCCACTAAGATATGGAATGCAAGTGTTCCTTTACAGAAGTGGAAGGAGAAGTTCTGGGAGGCATGACCTGACCAAGGTCAAATACAAGTGTTCCTATCCCCTTTATAGAAGTGGAAAAGAGACGCTCTGGGAGGTATGACTGGACCAAGGTCAAATGCAAGTGTCCCTCTCCCCTTTATAGAAATGGGAACTACAAGACCTGACCAAGTATAAAGGGCTACAGCTGAGCAGATGCAAGGGAGCCTAGTACTTGAGGCTAATTACCAATTGGACAATTCTCTATTAACATATGTTTGGAGGATGACCCTACTTAACTATTCTGTGCTGGCTCCAAGGGGGGGAGGGGTGTGCTCAAAGAAGGGGAAGTGAGATCAGTGGGTGGAGTAGGAGGAGGAGATTCATTCTTCTGGTGGTGGAGAGAGAGGAAGAAGGTGTAGAGATTCCTATATCTAATCGTCTGAGACTCCAAAAGACCAAGAATAAAGACTTTTGCTTATCCTGACTCTGGCTGATTCTAAGATATCCAGGGTCACAACAACCACGGTCAAATGGAAGTAGTCCTATCCCCTTTATAGAAATGGAAAGAGAAGCTCTGGGAAGTACAAGACCTGACCAAGGTACCACTGGTTGGACCCAGGACTCAAGAATGAGCCCTACTGATCCTTAGTCCATTCTTTTCCCAACATCAGACTGTCCCATGCTCGTTGCATCATTTATGATTGTGTGGCTTTTGAGCATTTATAGGATCACAGATTTGGGGCTGGAAGACCAATTGGTTTTTAAAGACAAGAAGCTAAAGCCCCAATATGTTATTTGTCCAAATTCACACAGATAATTATTAGATCCTGGATTCAAGTCAAGGTCCAGAGATTTCAAAGCCAGTTTTTTCCATGCTATCTCTCTCTCTCAACTAGACCAAATCTTCTTCTGTGCAAACAAGAACTGATTCACTTTTACTTCCTTAGAGCTACTTCTCAAGGTGGTCAAGTAGAGGGCACTGCTCTGAGAATCACAGCTCTGAGCAGAGGGAGAGACCTTAAAGACTCCATAGGCCAACCCTACATGAATAAGAATCTCAATAGTACCCTCCAGGGTTGATTTTATTAAAGACTTCCAAAGAAAGGTCACCTTGGACTTTCCATAGCAGTTCATTCCACTTGGGCATAGATCTCGATGTTCTAAGCTATTTCCACACGGCAAACCTCAGTCTGCCCTTGGCCCTTCTAAATCTTGCTCATAGGGAGCCCTGCCATCTGCAGCCCAGCTGAATCCTTGCACATCATGGCCCTTTGACTCCTTGAACACAACTATCAGGTCCCAAAGGCTTTTTTTCTCCAGGCTAAATAGCCCCAGTTCCTTCAGCATACCTTTAAATGGTGTGATCTACAGCCTTTCACCCTCCTGGCTGCTACCTTCTGAGCTTTGAACAGTTAAGGGCATTTATTAAGTGCTTACTGTATATCAGGCACTTGGGATATGAAGGAATGCAAAAACATTCCCTGTCCTTATCTAATGAATGAGACAGTACAAGATACACCTAGAGAAGGTTACTTTTGGAAGAGAAGAGAGAAATTAGAAAATAACCCAGGTGAAAGGTGATTTGGGACTGATGATGTAGTTACGAAGGTAGAAATGGCTAGATTTGGCAGTGAACTGCATATGGGCAGTGTGGTGTGAGTGAGGAACTGAGGAGAGCCCCAAGGTTATGAGCCTAAGGACGGGAAATGGAAGGAGTGCCGGACCTGGAGGCGGGTAGATTCATCTCCATAAGTTTAAATCTGGCCTCAGACAGACTACATGACTCTGAGCAAATCCTTTAACACTGTTTGCCTCAGTTTCCTCATCTGTGAAATGAGCTAGTGAAGGAAATCCAGTATCTTTGCCAAGAAAACCCCAAATGGGTCTTGAAGTTGGACACGACCAAAAAGACTGAACAATTAAAAAATAAAACCCACCTAGGAGAATGCTGGTGTCCTTGAGAGTAATGAGGCTGTCTATAAGGGGGAGACTTTGGGGGCAGAGGTAAAGAATTCTGTTCTGGACAGCTGAGGTGGAGTTGCCTATGGGACATTGAGTAGGAAGTAACAACCCAGCTGCTCTTACTGTCGCTGTCCAAGGTTTTGTCCTTAGCTGGATGGACCATGGTGTTAACTGGTGCAACAGTTAAGACTAAGTTAAAGGCTGATTCTCAGATTTTCTCTGAGAAGACTACTTGGATAGAGCCAAAGTCTGAGCCTCATGTAACTGCTTTTGTGACCTTTGCCTTCAGTCAAACTTGAGGTCTATCATATTCTTACCCAAGTGACAAAATATTTCTCCCCTCTTTCACTGTCAACTTTTCATTCGGGGCAGAAAAGCAACCCCTAGAGATAATGGACTAACTGCATTTCTAGTCTTGATTAGGTTTCATGACCTTGAGCAGATTACTTAAAGTCTCTGAGAGTCAGTGTTCTCTCCTGGAAATGGGAGCAATAACATCTGCCTCACTCATTCATAAAACTGTTGAGAAAAATTACATGAGAGCAGATGGGACGCTACCTGGGACCAGATTAAGTTCAAATCACACTTCTGACATTCACTGATATTATACAAGACTGAGCCTCAGTTTCTATATCTGTAAATAGAGATAATAACACTCACATTACAGGATATTGGAGAAACCAAATGAGATCCTATGTGACCAGCTTAAACCAAGAAATAAACTTCGGTATTGATAAGACAACATAATTTATAATCTGTAAAATACTACAGAAATATAAGATATTATTATTATTATTATTATTTAAAAATTCAACTTTTGAGTTAAAGTTTCTACCATTTGAGAGGAAGGAAAGCCATTTTGAGATTTAGTAGGGTTAATCTTTTTATGCTTAAAAGACTTTTTAGACAATTCTTACATTTATTAAGCACCTGTGTGCTTAATATCAAACACTGTGTGAAGCACTGGCGTTACAGAGATAATAACACAACAGTCTCTATCTTCAAGGATTTTTCATTTTAATGAGGCTCATTGACCCTTTTCATAGGAAGAGTGAGTCAAAGTCCCAACTAAAATCGGATTGTCTCCATATGAACATCCCATTACAAGTGCTATGCTGCTCTGTATTTGGCTGATGAAGGGTTTGGACAACTGGCCTGGTGAGGTCATGCTCCTTCCCTTCAAAGACCAAGGGCCCATCTAAACCAGTCCAAAGAAAACTCCTGATGCCTTTTGTCCTCCAGCAACGAAGGGTACTCAGGTCAAATGAACGGAGATCCTGCTGCTTATTTCTTTCCCGGGTACAGAAGCCATAAATCTTCCCATCTTGGTGTATCAGCCTCAGAACACTGAACATAACCTTCAAAAGCAGTTAAAGTCTGTCTCCTGGACTCTAGGCAGGAATCCACCCCAACTATTCCAGTCATATGCGCATATATCTTATTTTTGAAGATCTCCAGGTAAGGAGACACCATAACTCATTCCAGTATTCCATGACTCCCAGTCTGATAAATCTGTCTCCCTCCTGTCTAAGAAAAACTCCTCCTACAGTTGAAGCCAGTTTCCTTTCAGAAGGCAGCATAATATAATAAATTGCATCCTGGCTCTGAAGTTAGCAAGACCAGGATTCAACTCTCTCCTTTGACATTATAGCTATTCATTTAACCTCTGAGTTACCATTTCTTAATCTATAAAACGAGGTTAGTAAAAGTACCTATTTCAAAAGGTTTTGATAGAATTAAATTATATAAGGCACAGACAGTGATTATGTGCTAGAAAGCACTAGCAATAAAGTACTAGTTAATTATTGGCTATTATTGTTGTTATCGTGCTCTGATAAATTATTAAAATATAATAATAATTAATAATAATAACTGCATTTATATGGAAGCTTTAAGGTTTGCCTTGTGGTTATCTCATTTGATCATTGTAATAATTCTGTGAGGTAGGTGCTATTAATTATACCCATTTTACAAATTGAGAAACTGAGACGGAGAGATCATGTGATCTACTCGAAGCAACATAGCTAGTAAGAGTTTGAGACAAGATTTGAACTCAGGTTTTTACTGTACCACCCAGCTATTTTTACAAGCTTTCTTAATAGATACAGACCTAAAAGTGGACTCAGACACCGACTGGTCCAAGACTATCATTGTATAAATTAGGAAACTGAAGGAACTTAAATGGTTGAGAAAGGTTATACATATCAGAGGCAACATTTCAACATGGGTCCTCTTTCTCTAAACCTCCTAAAAAGATGAAAAAAGACTTCCTTTATTTGTCTTCTCAGAGTCATGGAACCTCAGCAAGGTTAGGGACATGATTCATCAAAGAGTAATGAATGTGGGACTGGGGGACCTCGCTCCCATTCTAACTCTGCCCTTTACTGCCTGTGTGACACTAGGATTGCCATCAGAAAGACTCATCTTCAGGAATTCAAGTTCAGCCTCAGACATTTATTAGCTGTATGACCCTGGCAAGTCACATAACTCCATTTGCCTCAGTTTTCTCATCTGTAAAATGAGCTGGTGGGGAAAAAAAGTGGTCAACCACTCCATTGTCTCTACTAAGAAAATCTCAAATGAGGTCACAGATAATCAGATATGACTCAATGACAACATCATGAAGAATATATTACTATCTTGAATATACCATTTCCTAATCTTGGCCCTCACTTTTCCTACCTATAAATTTAGAGAATTGGACAAGTCAATGTCTAATTTCTTTGAGGCTCAAAATCAAAGACCCAATGATCACAGAAATCATTTAATTCCATTCCCCAATCCATGAAGAAATGATTTGTAAAAGATCCTTCACAAGCATACATTCAGCATCTGTTTGGCCCTTTGTGATGGCCATGGAATTGTCTCTCATTTTGTCTGAAAAGAATATGGGAGTTGTAATAGACCAGAGGCTCAAGTTGATCAACAATGAAATGTAGTAACCAAATTTAAAAAAAATGTAATCTTTGACTACATTAAGAAAGTCAAAGCCCACAAAATAGAAGATTTTGATTACATCAAACTAAAAAGTTTCTGTACAAATAATACTAATGCAAACAAGATTAGAAGGGAAGTAACAAATTGGGAAAATATTTTTAAAAACAAAGGTTCTGACAAAGGTCTCATCTCCAAAATATATAGAGAACTGACCCTAATTTATAAGAAACCGAACCATTCTCCAATTGATAAATGGTCAAAGGATATGAACAGACAATTCTCAGAGGAAGAAATTGAAACTATATCCACTCACATGAAAGAGTGTTCCAAATCACTACTGATCAGAGAAATGCAAATTAAGACCACTCTGAGATACCACTACACACACACCTGTCAGATTGGCTAAGATGACAGGAACAAATAATGACAAATGTTGGAGGGGATGTGGGGAAATTGGGACACTAATACATTGCTGGTGGAGTTGTGAAAGAATCCAGCCATTCTGGAGAGCAATCTGGAATTATGCCCAAAAAGTTATCAAACTGTGCATACCCTTTGACCCAGCAGCGCTACTACTGGGATTATATCCCAAAGAAATACTAAAGAGCGGAAAGAGACATATATGTGCCAAAATGTTTGTGGCAGCTCTTTTTGTTGTAGCTAGAAACTGGAAGATGAATGGATGTCCATCAGTTGGAGAATGGTTGGGTAAATTGTGGTATATGAAGGTTATGGAATATTATTGCTCGGTAAGAAATGACCAGCAGGAGGAATATAGAGAGGCCTGGAGAGACTTAAATCAACTGATGCTGAGTGAAATGAGCAGAACCAGAAGATCACTGTACACTTCAACAACAATACTGTATGGGGATGTATTCTGATGGAAGTGGAAATCTTCAACATAAAGAAGATCCAACTCACTTCCAGTTGATCAATGATGGACAGAGGTAGATACACCCAGAGAAGAAACACTGGGAGGGGAATGAAAATTGTTAGCACTAATATCTGTCTGCCCAGGTTGCATGTACCTTCGGATTCTAATGTTTATTGTGCAACAAGAAAATGATATTCGCACACATGTATTGTACCTAGACTATATTGTAACACATGTAAAATGTATGGTATTGCCTGTCGTCGGGGGGAGGGAATAGAGGGAGGAGGGGTAATTTGGAAAAATGAATACAAGGGATAATATTATAAAATATATATATATATATATATAATAAAAAAAAAAAAAAAAAAAAAAAAAAAAAGAAAGTCAAAGCCTCCAGGAATAAGGGAGTGATGATCCAGCTGTACCTTTGAGCAAATCATAGCTGGAGAACTGGGTTTGCTTCTGTATGCCCCAATTTAGGAAAGATATTGATTAGCTAGAAAGAATTTCAGAGGGCAACCATGATGGTGAAGGCCCTTGAGTTCATACTCTACAAGGATATGTTGAAGGAAATAAGAGAAAATGAAATAAACATTATTGTTATTTTCAAGTATTTAATGGACTATCACCTAGAATAATTCACAATGGCAACAACAACATTTATATAGTACCTACTACTTGCCAGGCACTGTACTAAGCACTTTACAATTAATATCTCATTTGAAGGAGCATTCAATTTGCTCTACTTAGCCCCAGGGGCTAAATCAGGAGCAATGGTTTAAGCTGCAAGTAATTGAACTTGATAGCAGAAAAAAATTCCCAAACAATGAGAGCTGTCCAAGGTAGGATGCGTTGCCTTGGAGAAGTTTTGGTTTCCCCCTCCTTAAAAGTCTTCAAGTAGATGCTGGTTTCCCACTTATTGAGTATATGTTAGTCGTGTTCCTTTGCAGGTATGGGCTGGATCAGACAGACACCAAAGTTCCTTCCACCTCTGAAATTCTGTTATTCTGTGATTGTCAGAAATTTCTTCAGTCAGTCAACAGATATCAAGTACCTACTATGTGCCAGACACTGTGCTGATCTCAAATATAACTCCTTGTGATGAGGGACAAAAGCGGACAGCCCAGTATGGAAATGACCAACAAAACCTTACATCCTCTGGAGAAAAATTCCTTTCTTATTCAAACTTCAAAAGACTTACAGTCTCTGGAGAAACTCATTTCTTATACAAACTTCTCCCTATCCTCTGGAAGCAGAAAAGTCTTCTCAGATACAAATCCTGTTCTATTATCCTGTTGTGTATAAAATAAAGATCTCAAGCTATGCTTCTTGCAATATCTCTCTGGAAGCAGATATTGCCCGCCAAGACATCTTGGTGTTCTTTTCCTAATCAATAAAGCCTTTCTTGTTACGGCTTTGAGTAGGCGAATTCTTTCGCCATGGATCTGGCCTTAGCACTTTGGTGAAAGGAGAGAGAGAGACAGACAGAGTGAAACATACAAGACCCATCTCTGCCTGGTATACCACCCTCTTCACTCGGACCATTTACCTTGGATTCAGTTCTTCTTTCCAGGGCCCAGCAGAACTAGTCTACTATTTCCTTCATATATCTGAAGGCAGTTTCCACTCTGAAAAAGGAAACTTGAATGGATGCCACCAATTATATCAGCAAAAAGTGCAGATTCCTTTGGAGAGCAGAATCTACTCGCCATTTATATTCCTATGATTCAGCCCAGTCCCTGGCACCTAATAAGTACTTAATAAATGCTTGTCGACTAACTGAACAGAGCAAGACTGTATACAATCTTACCTGAAAGACTGGAAGGGACAGGGAACTGAATTCTCTGTTTCATCAGATTCAACCCAGTGAGGCTCTGTGCTAGGCACTGAGGACACAAAGATCCTGCCTTCCACTGAGCTGGGAAGGTGTCCAGCTCAGAGAAATAAATATCAGATCAGTAAGAAGTTAATTTGGAAGGAAGGGAGCAGCACAGCTGGATGATTCAAGAAAGGTCTCACGTAGGAGGTCACAGCAGATCCTAAAGATGATAATATTAGTACTTTAAAGTTTGCAAAGCACATTCATTATATCATATTATTACATTTCACATTATTATATTCTTACATTTTACATTATTGTAGTATTACATTTTATCCTCAGAACAACTCCAAGAGGTAGATGCTATTATTGTCCCCATTATACAGATAAGGAAACTGAGGCAGAAAAAGGTTAATCTATCAGCCTAGATTGGCACAGCTAGTAAGTGTCTGAAACCAGACTTGAAATCCTTAACCCAGCTCTAGCATCCTATTCATTAAACTACCTAGTTGCCTCTAAGAAAAGGAAGAATAATCTAGCTCACTAATTATTCAACATATCCTGGCTTAGATTCTTTGGTAATATTCACAGCCAGCAGTAAAGCCTTGTAGTCAATGACAGCCACCTGGAGGAGTGATAGTGTTCATATCCCACCTGACTCCAGTTGTTGGATCGGAACTTTAGAAAGGGGAAGCACCTAGGAAAGCAGCTCGTCCAAGTCCTTCATTTTTCAGCTGAGGAAACTGAGGTATAGAGATCCAATTCTTCCTCACAAGCACATTGTTGCTCTCTCGGGCTAGGGAGATGACATAAGGGGACTCTAACTGCTTTCCATAGAAACTTCAAGCACTCCATGTTGTGAATATGTTAAAGCTAAGAATTGCTCACAGAAATATGAGTGCATTTTTGGATGGCTGAAGGTTTTCAAAACCATTTGGCTGGCAAGAAATCATAAACAGTTCAAATTTATCTCTATATACAAGGTTTAAAATCAGAGTTCTCTTCTTCTTTTGGGGCCAAGTGGGGACTCCCATGGCTGATTCCTGTGCAGAGAAACCTGCTTTGGAGGGAAGATTTGCAAGATGAATTACACATAGGAAACACTCTGAAACTAGACTCATAGACCAAGAGCTGGAAGGGACCGTAGCAGCTGCCGTCAAATACAATCCCCTCATTTTGCACTTAGGGCAACTGAGGCACAGATTAGTTAAGTCACACAGCTAGAATGGAGGGATTTAAATATTTGTTCATTTAATCATGCTGAATGTTTTCCCCCTTTACACAAACACTGAATGGACTTTAATCTTCCCATCCCAATATCTTGGCTTTGTAAATGTTCCTATCATCTAAAAGACACTGTGTTAGAAATCACAAAGGTGGGAAATTGTTCCACTGGGAAGGCCATTGCCATGTTTTGGTTACTCTGCTCAGAGCAAAAGGTAGAAAGCTGGATTTGGGGGCAGAATCCAAAATCAGTGGCTCAGCAAATGGCAAGGTGACCGAGGCTAACAGATGAATAGATATGATCCATGATCTGAGGCAGCCATTCTCATATGTTTTGATCTCAGGACTTCTTTATCTCTTCAAAATTGAAAACCCTTATATGCTTTTTCTTCTTTACACTTTCTTTTTCTTTTCAGTTTTTTTCAGTGAAACAATTGGGGTTAAGGGATTTAACATAGGGGAACACAACTAGGAAATGTTTAGTGTCTGAGGCCAGATTTGAACTCAGATTCTCCTAATTTCATGGTCGATGCTTTATCCACTGCACCATCTAGCTGCCCTGAGCCTTTATACTCCTAAAAATAATTGAGAATTCTAAAGAACTTTGACTTATGTAGATTCTATCTATTGATATTTACCTTACTACACATTAAAACCAATCATTTTTAAAATTTTTATTTATGAAATTATTTTTAAAAAACAATATCAAACCCATTATATATTAACATAAATAGTATGCTTTTATGAAAAAATGTGAATAGTACAGTTTTATGTGCTTACAAATCTGGGGGAAATCAGAAAGATAGAATGAGAGAGAGAGAAAGAAAGAGAGAGAAGAGAAGAGAAAGAGAGAGAGAGAGAGAGAGAGAGAGATGATCATTTTAAATCCCAAAATATTACTCATTAAGGATTACAGAAACTCAAAAGAAATTAGTCTAGCAATCCAAATGTGAAAAACCAAATGGATGATTCCCAGACTGAGTCAGGTTGCTTGATGGACAGGCTACCCATTGAATGAATCACTTCAATCAATCTCTCTTGGGCAGCGAGCTACTAATGAACAATGAGCCTGGAAATGAATGGGGAAAGAGATAGTAATCAATTGCATTTCGGAAATTGAGGAAATCTAGCATCATTTTCAATGATCCCAAATTGCTTTCAGCAGCCAAAGCCTGTCTGTCCTCCAAGATACTATGTGCTGTAAATCACTGAATCCACCATTTTCTTTGAAGTAGCAAAATTGTGGATCTCCCAAAGTGGAAGTAATAGGACACAGTGTATTATCAATGATGATTTGCATATGAGATACATCATCAAAGAAATATATGAATAGAAAATGTGATCTGGCCTAAGAGCAAGAGATGAGTGGGAGTATGGGGGCAGGGAGAAGAATTACAGGTGGACAATCCACATGTGACCCTGTGATTTGTGAATTATTAAAGGCACCGGATTAATTAAGGCCTCCAGTGCCAGCTACATCTCTATGGCTGATAATTTATGGAAGAATATGCACAAATGTCTATGGGCTGCGAGAATGTAGATAATTGGCATCTGGCCTGCTATAAGATTGCTGGTATCACTCAGACCCATTGAAGAATCCAGCCCAGGGGATTCTTAACCTTGTTTGGTTTCCCTGGACCCATCTGGCAGTCTGGGGAAGCTCCGAATCAGTTTTAAATAATCAAGAGTAACACCAAATTTCAGCGAAAAATGCCATTTTTCCCAATCCAAGTTCACAAGTCCTTTGAAATCTATCCAGGATTCTTGAGGGTTCCTGACTAAGGATCCCTGATTCAAGCTTTTTTATATTAATTTACCAAGACCCACAAAAGACTTATATAAAGAGCACAATTAAAACAATTATGACATATGCTAAAGAACAGAAAAAGTTGAACTAATATGCACAAAAAAGTGTTAACACAGAGTCTCTTCCTCATAATAATTCTCTATGTGGGTAATACAAGGATTATTCTCCCCATGCTTCATATGAACATGGCTCAGAGTCACTTACCCAAGGTCACATGGGGACTCTATCACCTTATATTTGAATAGTATTTTACAAAGTGTTCTCACACATATAGCGGTGTGAAAGCAGTGGTATTCAGGTAAGTATTTAACAACAGGCTCTCCAGAAAAATAAACTGCACGCTGACCACACGTTTAAGTTTCATTTGCATTATTGGCATTTCATCCATCACTTTGTTCAATCTTGATGATCGACAAAGCAATCTGCTTTATAGGTTTGCTGATTTCTGAGGTGTAAATGTTCACACTGAAAATTTTACAGCCTGCTATCTCGAGCTAGCTCCAGCACATCCCTGCTCACAAGCATGATCATTCAAAAATTGTTACTCCCATTTTACAGGGAAGAAAACTGAGGGATGGAAAATGTATCTGGCTTGCCCAAGATCGCATGGCTCGAAAATGACAGAACTGTGTAGACTTGAATCCCGTCCCTTGGAGTCCGCTTCTAGTACTCTTTGAAACTTGCCACAGTGCATATGGGAGTCTCAAAAACTCCATGCAGCTAGATTGGGAAGGGCTCCCTCCCTTCTGTGGGCGCCACATGAGGATATGATATGAACAGCTCACACCCCAAAGGTGCGATCCAACTCCGTATCTTATCTGTCATCTTGGATTAATGTGCTCCCCTTAAGCAGGAAAGTCAGAATGTCTTGGTTCCATAAATCTGCTCTCAGATTCTTCAAGACATTTCTTCCTGGCATTTCAGGAGAGCTGGCTTAAGGTTCTCCGTCAGAAGGAAACACACACACACACACACACACACACACACACACACACACACACACACACACACACAACTGGAGAACAAAGTAGCAGCTCTGCTTGAAAGTCCACCAGCCTAGATTCTAGGGAAAAAGGCTTCTAAAAAGGTATGAGATGAGTGTCCTATCTCCAGGTTCACTTTCTAATTTTTTCTGCCCTCAGGAAAGGCTGAAGTGAATTAGAGAGGTCATACAGGGACTGCCCCTGGAGTTCTCAAAAAAAAAAAAAAAAAAAAAGCCTTCCTGGGGGGGCAGCCAGGTGGCGCAGTGGATAGAGCACCACCCCTGAAGTCAGGAGGACCCGAGTTCAAATCTGGTCTCAGACACTTAACACCTCCTGGCTGTGTGACCCTAGGCAAGTCACTTAACCCCAAATTGCCTTAACAAAAAAAAAAAAAAAAAAAAAAAAGCCTTCCTGGGGCTCTGGAGATATGGTGAAACAGTATTTGGGCCCTGGCTGCTTCAGGTCACGTAGTGGCCCAGTGGTGAAACCACTTGTCATTTTTGTACGATGCAGAAAACCTGGATTTGTTTCGTAGCCTCTCCCTCCCATCCTGGCAACAAGCAGTTGCCAGTTCAAAGGACAGACTCCTTCAACACTCCCAGATGGCATCATACAGGCCCAAGACTTCAGTGATGAACAAGGAAGGGCTGGCTCTAGTCCACCTTACCATCTGAGGACCCCCATAGGAGCTAAAGCAAAGGCCTCTCTTAAGCAAGTCTGTACCCCAAACCACATTTTCTGCTTTGTGTTTCTTTTCCCAAGTAAGTGATCAAACTCATTCGTAATTATGAATGTGTCCAGCCTTAGAGGGGATCTTATGAATTCAAGAGATCTGGAGATCTTTGATCCAAAGAGTTTTCCAGACTTTTATAGCCCAGACTTATAGAACTTGAAAAATTGACAAAACTACTCCCTAATAAAAAGATGACAATTTGTATTGTCCAAATACAAAAGGAGAGTATTTGGACAGTGCAGAAGCAAGGTGAAATATGGCCATTTGACTGTCTCACAAACTGCTTTGTGTCATTCTGATAAGATTTAAATGCCAGCCTCCCAGAAGATTATAATAGTAAGTTAAGTGGACAGATCCTCTTTTTAGTCATTATGTTAATGTGCTCTGTGAATTCATTACTTTTTCTTTAGAGTATAGTAAATAAATACCTATCCCATACCTGATTTATGTTGTATAAATAAAAACAATGAAATAAATAAAACTTTAAGGAATTTGTCCCCAGGAGCCGGGGTCGAGGTAAAATGAGTCTAACTTGTGAGAAAAGGGAACTTAATCCCTCATTAGAAACTGATCTCCCTCAGCTCTGAAAATAGTCAGAACTGAACTCCTGTGTCCAGAGCAGAAGTGACCGTGAGGGTCCAGTACTCTTGGCCCACAGCATCCCTCCCTTCTGTCCACTTCTCCTTAATCCTAGAGCTGCCCCTCAAGTTCAAGTATTCCACCATCTCTCACCTGGACTCTCTCCATAATTATTTCTTATTTGTAAGTATTTTTTATATAAATGGATAGAATTTTGTTTGGAAAGTTAACGATGATTTCATCACTAGCTGTGTGTGGTAACTCAAGGTACCCTGGAAAAAGTAGTGACTCAAGTTAGAAGTCCTGGGTTCAAATCCTGAATCTCCCATATATTTTTAACCTAGGTTACTTCAAATATGTCACCTTACTTCTCTAAATATCCTTTTCCTTCCTCTGTAAATTGACAATGTTGAATTGGAGGATTTCAGAAATGCCTTCTCGCTCTCCCATCCCATCAGCCCTCTAGATTTTTTTCATTGTTTATATTTGATTTTTGTTCCTGTTTAGTTTTCCTATAAATGCCCCGAAAGAATCTCCCCGATCTATAGGAAGCTTCCCTTTTTCTTCTGCTATGGGAATTTTGTCAAAGTCTAAAATTGACAGACACCTTTGGTTTAGATTTCTCCAGTGTAGGCCGGGTATTAACTCTTGTGGTCAGAATAAACACATAGTGCTACTTACAAGGAGAAAGGGGTGTGTGTTTGGGTGTGTGTACACATACATGTATGTGTGTGAGAGTGTGTGAGTGCATGTGTGTGCATGTGCATCCATGTTGTGTGCAGTGTATCCATGTTGTGAGCACATGTATCCATGTATTGAGCATTGTGCCATGTGTGTGTGTGCCTCAGGTGAGATCAGTCAGGACTGTGTTATTATCAACATGAAAAGCTTCCTTAGCTTCCTGGGATCCCAGAACCTCAGAATCTGGGACCTCCTGACCATCTCTCTAAAGACACCCAAGCCATCGTTCCAGAACCCAGCTCTCCAGAGCTCCTCCAGCCTTTCCTTAGAGAGGGAACCACAAGTGAGAACCTGCTGCCTCCCGAAGCAGCCCCTTCCTCGTAGGGATAGCTCCAATCGCCAGGAACCGTTTCCTTATCGTGTTTAAATTTACCTCTTATGTACCTTCTACCCATTACTCCTGGTTTGCCTCTGCAGCTAATCAGAAAAAAAGTCACCTCCATCTTCAATGAGCCAACCTCTGAAACACTAGAAGACAGCTTTCACATCTCCCTGAAGTTTTCATTTCTCCAGACATAACTACCTACCTTAAAGAGTCATTTCTGGGAAAATCAAAGCAATTTATGAATCTTAAATCACCATAAAAATGTCAGTTATCATCACTGTTGTCCAAAGCTTTTTTTTTTTTTTTTTGTCCAAGATTTGTCATGGAAGCAGTTTTCTTTTTTCTTCTTCTTCTTCTTCTTCTTCTTTTTTTTTTTTTTTTTTTTTTTTTTTTTTTTGGTCCAAGATTTGTCATGGAAGCAGTTTTCTTTTTTCTTCTTCTTCTTTTTTTTTTTTTTTTTGCTGAGGCAATTGGGGTTAAGTGACTTGCCCAGGGTCACACAGCTAGGTCTGAGATCAGATTTGAACTCAGGTCTTCCTGACTTCAGGGCTGGTGCTCTATCCACTGCACCACCCAGCTGCCCTTTCTTTTCTCTTTATGCACCATTTATACATTCTGGCTTTTGGGAGAAGCCAGTATGGGACCTGACTTCTGGAAGTGTCCTACTATACATAATGATTGAAGAAAGCAATTATCCCAATCAAAAAGCCCAATCCTTGGGAAATAAAGATAAAGAAATCCATGCCCTCAAATAATTTCTTTGTGGCACTCATAAATATATGTGAAATACACACAAACTAAACTTAGTTAATTTGAAGGGGAGAAGCAGTAGGTGAGAAAATCAAGATTTGAACCCAGGCGGGGCCAGTGTCTTTTTCCCACCACATCTGGGATTCCCATCTACAATACAGGATGAGGAGATAGTGCTCCTAGACAAGAAATCATAATTCCGCTAACATAGAAAATCCTAGTCACACAAAAAATAAGTAACAAAAAGGAAATAGAAGTAGATTATACTTCTCAGAACTCCAGAATCTCAAAGGTAGAGAAGGTCTCTGCAGTCAGTTCAGACTAGTACCTAATAGTACCATGCCTCCTGGAATGATCGTGAGGATTAAATTTTTAAATTGCTTGGAAGATACTTTGCAAATTTGAAAGTGCTATTGTTCAGTAAGGGACTGGCTGATCAATGTCTTCGTGAAGGGAATTTTAAAATTCCTTTAATAAATGTTTATTTACCCACATAGTATCATTAACAAGAGGCCAAACAGGTTGAGGGGTGTCCAGTCCAGCCCTGTCACTTCATGAATGAGGAGCCTGGGGTCCAAATGAGCAGAGTGAGTCACACAGATAAAGAGGCAGGCCTTGAACCCAGGCCTTGACCCTTACATCCAGCATTCCACCATGGGCAGTATGATATTGTCCTTCCCATGAGCTAAATAGGAAAAAGACAAAAGTTCAGAGGAGAATAACAGGATCCAAAGCATAAAAGCTAGGATGGAAGGGCAAGTCTTCTCACTCCAGTTCCACTTTTCTACCCGCCCTACAATATTGTGTCACCTCCCACCCACACCCACCCCCAGCCTAAGCTCACCAATGCTTAAGACTCCATATTCTCCGAGATCAATGAATCAGTCTATATCCTGGAAGCAGCAAGGCCCGGGGGAAGGAGTGACGAAGACTCAGGTGGGAGCCCTCGCCACCACTTCCACCTGGACATTTGGGTCAAGTTGCTTCACTTATCTGAAAGGAATCTTCCCTACAAGACAAAGGGTTTGGGTTCGATGACTTTGACTGTCTTTTCCAGATGTTAACCTGTGTGTGATCCTGTGAGAAAAAACTAGGGAGTAGGGATGGGAAGAGAGAAATACAGAGACAGAGAGGGGAGAGAAAAAGGAGAAGGAAAAAAAGAAAGACAGAGACAGAGATGGGGGGAAGAAGGAAAGAGAGACAAAGGGAGAGACACAGAGACAGAAAGGGAGGAGGGAGAAAAGAAGAAAGAGAAAGACAGAGACGAGGGGAGAAAAGGGAAGACAGACAGAGACACAGAGATACAGAGACAGAAAGGGGGAGAGAGAGAAAGACAAAGACAAAGACAGAGATGGGAAGGAGAAAAGTAGAAAGACATATTCAGAAATGGAAAGAAGAAGGGAGAGACAGACAGAGAGACAGAGAGACAGAGAATAAGAGAGAGACAGAGACAGAAAATAGGAATGTGATTTTTTTTTTTTTCATCAGACATTTCCATTCACAGTACAAGGTTCCTCTATAGCCCCCAGCCAGAAGGGACCTCAGAGGTGACTTAGTCTAAGTTCCACATTTTATAGATAAGGAGAGAGTAAAGACTTGACCCCAGTCACATGACTCACTAGTTCATGCCTGGGATGGAACTGGAGGGAAAAGTGAGTTTTTCCTCCCTCCACGGCCAGGGCTGACCAGCCCTCCAGGAGGTCACTCCAGATTTCAGCAGCTGCCATGCTGGAGCACAGGGCCATCCACTGCCCACCTCTTCCACTGAGCCGCTGTGTGACGTTGGCTAAGTCACGAGCCTTGCTGGGTCACCAGGTTGGCTCGTCTGTAAAACAGGGGTAATCTTCCTCCCAGCCTTCTCCACCTGCCTTACAGGTTCTAAGCTTTCAACGAGCCTCTGCTGTCTAAAGGTGATATTGTGCTGGAATCTTAAGTGTCCTGCTAATATTAATAGATAAATGGGGGCCTCCCAGGGCCATGAAAGGGGAGCCAAGTTCAGCCATTTTGTGCAGTCACTTTGGAGCTTCATCTGGGTCTGGTCTGAATGTGGGACCCCCGCCCTGCTGGAGATGCCCCGCTTCCTCCCACCAGTGGGAGGAGCCGTCCAGAGCATCGGCCGCAGTCTCCTGGTATGTCGGAAGTGGTTCTCGAACTCGGGACCTTCCGGACCCCAAGACTGGCCCTCTAATTCAGAGCCGCATCTTGTCTGAAGAGCTCCCATCTTGACCTATCTCAGAGTCTGTGTGTGCGTCTGCTTGTCAGAAAGCCTTGGAGGCCCCTTGCTTTGGTGATATATAATCTTCAGAAATTCCCCATATCCTTTCAGGCTTATTGTTATTATAATGCTATCCCGGAGGGATTTCGTACATGTCACGAAACAAGAGCCCTTGAAATTCATGCGATGGGCTGATCTTGCTATTCCATCTCCTCCCTAAATGTCAGCGTTTCTGGAGCTCTGGAAGACAGGAGAACGGAGAACATTATTATGGCGGTGGGTGAGTCTAATGGCTTTTCTCTGCCAGGGACAAGCCAAGACTGGAAATATTTATTGGTTTGGTCCTTCAGCAACACGGTATTAATTGTCTTGGAGTGTTTTGATAGGTAGTTAGCACGAGGGCATTAATGAAAACAACCCCACTTCATTTTAAAATTAACTACTTGGCCATTGAGCAACGGGAGCTGATAAATTATGGCAATAAATTTGTGACGGGGATTTATGTTGTCGTAACTCAAAGCCCGGCCGCGGGCATGCTCAGATGGGGTGAGAAGAAAGGGAACGCTAGAGGGGTGGGCGAGGGACTTATCGCCAAGATCCGACGTCCCCTCCCAACTCCCCTGGATCCTCCCTGAGCATCCCTGCCAGGAACGCCAGCTCCGTGGCAGATTTACAGAGGGGCCCACCTCCTCCTTACCTTGGCGGGACTGACCACGAAATCCCAGCTGGTACCCATCTGGCCCTGGGAAATCTGTCTCGGCTCCAACTATTTGAGAAAAAAATATTCTGCTACAGTTTTAGGTAGTAGCCAACATTCACCATGCATGGTACCCATATCTCTGATGGCCATGTAGCTTTATACAAAGGGCATGCCCAGCAGTCACCAGGAACACTGGCACCTGGGGCCAGTCCAGCCGAGGGGGGATCTCGGAGGCAGGAACAGGGCATGACACATAGTAGGCACTTAATAGATGCTTGTTGACTTAGAGATCTGGCACTGTGCTAGAAGGAAGATAGATACCCAAATGTGGTCTTCATGGACAGAGAACCTGGGATATTATATTGGAAAGAGAATCATCGATTTAGAACTGAATTCTTGCCCTTTCTTTCCCTGCCTCCCCCCAAAAAAACCTGGGGTGCTGAAAACAACCTTTGTTCTATTCTGATAGAGCTGCTCATGGGACATACATTTCTAGGAATTCTTAGACTAATATGGCATCTCTGGAACATGTTTCCTGTTTCTCTTTCCCCTTTACTAAGCTAGAAAACATGGCATAATGGATAGAGTCAGGAAAGACCTAGATTCAAATCTCAACTAAATTATGAGCTGTGTGACCCTGGGTAATTAATTTCATTTCTCTGAGCCTAATTTCCTCATCTATAAAATATAAATAAAAATAACACTTATTGTTATTTGATCAGAGTTGTTAAAAGGATCATATTAGATAGTAAGTGGGAAGACTTGAAATCTCTATAAATGTTAAGCTATTGGGGAAACAAAAGATTTTGGTGATGGGATTATGTTAGAGGGGTCTATTAATTATTCTCTTCCTCCTGCTCATCTATGTTTCTTTCTCAGGTTTTCATCTGATTTAGAACTTGAAAGTCCCCTTAAACCTAGCATCATGAGGTATAGTCCTAGAAATGCTAACAATAGGAATATGACAAGAAAAAGAAATTAAAAGCATAAATCTAGGCAAAAAGGAACCAAAATTATCTCTATTTGGTGGTTTGCATTATGGTCCACTAAGAAAAGCCTAGAGAAACAACAAACTTAGGGAGACAAAGTGAAAGATTACAAAAAATGTAATAACCAGATCCAAGAGGCAATACTAGAAAGGGAAATACTATTCAAATAACAACAAAATGTATAAAATAACTTATTTATTCATTTAATCTACCAAAGCACACAAAATACTGGTATAGATTCAATTACAAGTGCTCTTAAAGAAATTAATGAAGAGCCACTTAAATAGCTGAAGGAAATGTCAATGTTCATGACTGGGCTGTGCCAACATAATAAAATGACAATGCTAAAGTTAATTTATAGCTTTAATGTTATATAAATCAAATTATCAAAATGATCCTTTATAGAGATAAGTGAAATAATAGCAAATTCATTTGAAAGAACAAATTAAGTAGACACCAAGGAAATTAATTGGAGGGGGAAGATAGGAATGAATGAAGAAGTATTAATGATATTCCAGTCTTCAAGCTATATGTATTATAAAGCAGCAATCATCAAAACCATTTGGAATTGATTAATCTAAAAAGAAAAAAGAAAAGTCAAGTCACTTAATGAAATGGACCAGATGAGAGAGAATCAGAAAGAACTCAATACCTATATTTGATAAACTTCAAAACATAAATTATCTTGGAAAGAATTCCCTACTTGATAAGAATCCTAGGAAAACCAGAAAGCAATCTGGAAGAAATTAGGCTTAGATCCAAACCCTCTTCCACATTGCACAATAAATTCAAAATGGATTTGCAGCTAAAATATTAAAGATCATGACATTAAAAAATTAGAAGAGATGTAGATCATATACATTTCACAGATAAGGGCAGAGGATGGATTCTTAACCAAATAGGAGATGGAAGAAATTACAAGAGATAAAATAGATTATTTTTGATTATATGTAATTGTGTAGCTTTTGTGTACAAAATGAATGCATCTATTATAAAAAAAGAAAGTAATCAGCTGGGAAAAATATGGAGCCACATATCTATGATAAGGGTTTGATATCCAAGCAACATACAGAAATATATGTGTGTGTGTGTGTGTGTGTGTGTGTGTGAGACAAAAAGGCATTGTGTTATAAATGTATTTTTGGTTCAGTTTTTGAACTTAGAAGCTCTGCTGTTGGTAAAAGCCAATTTAATAATAATAGTGTTTCATTTTCTAAGTGTCTGTGGACATAATGTGAATTCCCTGTTGATCTGTCTTTAATGTCATGAATTTTTGCTATTTCCTCTCTGAAGTAACGGACACTAGTCCTACTTCTCTTGAAATGTTTGAAAAAATAAACAAATACAGTGTGCCAGCTTCTGGGAGAAAAAAAAATTGGGGGACTGAATCATGTTTATAGGCAGAAGGGTGATGTAAGAAAGCTGAGTGAAGGACAGAAACTTGTGAGGAATGACCGCAACTGGGGGAAGAATAAAAAAGATTGTTGGGGCAGTAAAGACTCAGTTGACATGGGAAAATGTAAATTTGTAGTAGATTTAGGCAAGGTGGTCATGTGACTTCACCAAGATCATTCAACAGCACTGGAGCAGAGAAGGTGAATGATGGGGCTAATCCAGAAAGGAAGAACTGCTGTAGGACAAGAAGAGCCTGGAGTCAGGAAGACATATATTCCTTGGTTCAAATCTGACCTCAGACACTTACAAGTGTGTGATCCTGGGCAAGTCACTTAACCCTAATTGCCCCAAGGGGCATCTACACATATGCTGAAGTCCCCAAACCTAAGGACAAGCTATGAATCTGGTTTAGAACCAGATGAGCTTGCTGGACCACTAGCAATTGCTTAGGGCAACGCATGTGAATGGACCTTCATTGTCTCCTATCTAACCTCACTCCCTACTGCCACTGTGACCACTCTGGCTCACATCCTCTCCTTTTCCTACCTAATCACCCCCTCCCAATTGGCCTTCCTACTTCTAGTCCACTCCATCTTCTTTCCTCCATGTCTCAGGTTGTCTCATATATCACTCTAATCCCATCATTCCCTACTGGAAAGACTTTGGTCTTCAATGCCTGCTGAAGAATAGCATCCTGATTCTGACACTCAGAGCCCTTGATAATCTGTCTCCAATCTATCTTTCCAGACCTTCAGTCTTCCTCCAAACTGAAATTTTCTTGGACCACATTCATCATCCACATGTCTTTCCTTGTGCCCCCTTCTAGTGGACTCTTCTCCCAATCTCCCATGACTAGTCCCAAGACTAAGTCTTTCTTAAGGACCAGCTCAGATTTCACTTCTTCCAGGAAGTCTTCCTGTACTTCCTTAATCAATCAATCAATCAACAAACATTTATTATGTACTAAACACTATGCTAAATTCTGGGATGTAAAGAAACACAAAAAATAGTCCCTGCCCTCAAGGAGCTTCCCTTCTAATGGAGGAGTGGTTTCTAAATCAATAGGTTTATATAGGATATACTCCAGAACAGGTGGGAGGGGGTTGGAGTATGGTAAAAGTCATCTCTTTATTTTTAATTCTTTCATAGCATTTCATCCAGACTTCTCTTTTATCTTAAATTCAATTTCCTTCCTATTCTAGCAATCTGTGCTCTTGTACTCTGCCTTTCTACAGATTTTTGGTTCCTTGAATAAAGGATCTGTGATGTGTCTTTGCACATAGTAGGTGCTCACTAAATTGCACCCTAGGAGTAAAGAGAGTAACATGTTGCATTGATTTATTTCTCTCTTATATTCTCTACCAAGAATTTTGTTCTTCAAAACGAAGAACAAGCAAAGTTAAGAAAAAAATTGAATCCCAAAGGAGGCAATAAGAAGATAGTAAAAGACTGCATCCAGAGCCTGAACCGAGCCCAGATCTCTACACCCATAGGACTAGCTTCCCAGAATGCCATCCAACCTGCAAAAGTGAAGATGGAGGTTCTGGAAACCATTTTGGACTAATCATGGAGAAGGAAGGAGAAAATCCAAGTTCTAAAAACTTGGTAACAGTAGAGTTAACAGTAAGAGACATTGCAGGCAATTTCAGCCTGTGATGGGAAGCTTCCTGATTCCTGGAAAGAACTCTAGATTTGGAATTAAAGGTATTGGTTTCAAATTTTGACAAGACCACTCCCTGCCCATATGCACCTGGGCAAGACACTTAACCTCCATTGATCTTAATATTCTCACTTGTAAAATTTAGAGATTGGACTAGACAAAATCCAAGATCTTTTCCTCCTCTAAATAGATTATCCTATTTTGTGGGGAGACAGAGAGAGGAAGAGAGAGAGAGAGAAATAAACAAAGAGAGAGAGAGACAGAGAAAAGAGAGACAGACAGAGAAGAGACAGAGAGACAGACAGATTTTTTAAGTCACAGGGATCCAGAGTGAAAACACAGGAGAATATATTGACATGCCCTTGAAAAGACAATTGCAGTATTGATTTGATTACAATTCACATAGGAGGAGGCAGAAGACAGTCCTAGAATTTCTAGTACTTTCTACCTTCACTCCAACAGCCTCCTTGCCCTGGATACCTCAGCCTCTAAGGCCCCCTCGGATTGGTGAGTTCCCTGCAAGGACCAATATTTCATGAAAAGTCCAGACTGTTCGCTCTGACTTTCTGGCATCTTGCACCCCTCCACCCACAGCCTTCTAACTCTGAGCCCTTTCCCCATGACCCCTCTACCAGGATTCTATGAAGAGCAAAGATCATTCATTCTCACATATCTCTTAGTTTCAGTGTTTTCTGTGTTTTCATGCTCAGGGATGATCTAAGCTCCATCATGGAACAAATTCCTTTATTTTGGGGAGGGGGATTCTGGGACAGGGAGTGCATTTGTATTGCCAGCTTTTAGCTGCCCTACATATAAGTATTTGATAAATGTTCTGTTCAGAAGGGGGTCAGATAAGACACTCCTGATAGCAGGCTGGATGACAAGATGATCAGAGGAGAAGTTAGAGCATTACTGGGACCAGCTGAATGTAAACTGATACTCAGGCACTCCCTGCTTCTGGCAGCATGGGAGCCCCCAATGGGAGACTTCAAGCTGAATGGGTGATGGTCTCAGGAGGTCTGGTCAGAAGTTCAGGAACAACATAGATGGTGAGAAATTGGCAAGATGGAAATCACCACTATTTCCTCCTTCAGAAAAGGCCATACCTAGAGATAGAATTGCAGAATTATATGACGACCAAGTTAGCTCCTTGGATGCCTTAGAATCAGCAGGAGTCAGGATAAGCAAAAGTCCTTGGTCTTTATTCTTGGTCTTTAGGGGTAGAAGTGAAGGGGATGGACGCAGGATCTTCACAACCTTCCTTCTCCTCATCTACCCCAAAGGTGACTCTGGCTTGTCTTACTCCACCTATTCCCTCCTACAATTCTCTATATACACCACAACATGGAGCCAGCACAGAATAGTGGGAAGGGCCATTTTCCAAGCATATGCTAATAGAGTATTGTCCAATGGGTAATTAGCCTTAATGTTCCGTTGTCTGATTCCAGTGCACCTACTCAAAGTTTCAGCCCTTTATAGAATTGGAATAAAACTGGGAGTTTTCCAGTCCTACCAAAATGGGATTTGACATTCCACCATTTATGTTTCCTCCTCTATAGAAGGAAAACAGTTGTGAAGGGAACACCACAACTATCACCGCCCTTGTTGGATGAATGACAATGTTGTTATTTGGGTAGGGAGAACAAAAGAGTCTGGTCCATCTGAGAGGAGGGATATGACAGGGAGTTATTGGATTGAAAACTTATTACTTTCTAGTATTTTAATTTTTTCCCAATTGCATGTAAAGAGTTTTCAACATCCACTTTTGTAAGTTTTTGAATTCCAATTTTTTCTCCTCCCTTCTCTCCCCTGCCCCAAGACAACAAGCAATCCAATCATTTAAAAAATATTTCCCTATTAATTATGTTGTAAAAGAGAAATCAAAACAAAAGGAAAAATAACAAGAAAGAAAAAAATAATAAGGTTTAAATTACATTCAGTCTCCATAGTTCTTTCTCCAGATGTGGATAATTATTGAAACTATCTCAAATCATTGTATTGCTGGAAAGAGTCAAGTCTGACACAGTTGATCATCACACAATCTTGCTGTCACCATGTACTATGTTCTCCTGGTTCTATTTACTTCATTCAGCATCAGTTCATATAAGTCTTCCCAGGCTTTTCTGAAATCAGCCGGCTGATCATTTCTTATAGAACAATAATATTCTATTACATTCAAGTACCACAACTCATTCAGCCAATCCCCAAATGATGGGCATCTACTCAGTTTCCAATTCCTTGCCACTATAAAAAGAGCTGCTACAAACATTTTTGCACGTGTGAGTTCTTTTCCCTTTTTTATGATCGCTGGGATAACAGACCCAATAGTGACACTACTGGATCCAAGGGTATGCACAGTGTGATAGCTCTTTAGGCACAGTTCCAAATTGCTCTCCAAAATAGCTGGATCAGCTCACCCATTATTTGACAAAAAATTGCTGAGAAAACTGGAAAATAGCATGGCAGAAATTAAGCATAAACCATCATGCGCCAGACTATTTTCCAGTTTTCCTAGCAATTTTTGTCAAATAGGGAGTTCTTATCCAAGAAACTATAGTTTGTAGTTTATCAAACAGTAAGTTACTATAGTCATTTTCTATTGTATCTTGTGTGCCTAATCTATTCCACTGATGCTAGTTTTTATAACTGCTGCTTTATAATACACCTTCCTTTGCATTTTCTCCCCATTAATTCCCTTGATATTCTTGACCTTTTGTTCTTCCAGATGAATTTTATTATTTTTTCTAGCTCTAGAAAATAATTTTTGGCAGTTTAGTTGGTATAGCACTGAATAAGTAGATTGGTTTAGGTAGAATTGTCATTTTTATTAAATTAGCTTGGCCTATGCATGTACAATTGATATTTTCCCAGTTGTTTAGATCTGACTTCATTCCTGTGAAAAGTGTTTTGTAATTGTGTTCGTATAATTCCTAGGTTTATCTCAGCAGATAGACTCCCAAATATTTTATATTGGCTACAGTTAATTTAAATGGGATTTCTCTGTCTCTTGCTGCTGTGCTTTGTTGGTAATACATAGAAATGCTAATGACTTATGAGGGTTGATTTTATATCCTGCAACTTTGCTAACATTGTTAATTATTTCAAGTAGTTTTCTCAGTTGATTATCTAGGATGAGAATTTCTTTTGGGAGCAAAATCAATAAGAAAGTAAGAAGCTATCATCAACTCCTTCATAACAATTCAGAGCTTTTTTCAACTCTGTGACCACCTTTGGACTTTAGGAAACTCTCACTTCTTCTGCAGAAGGAATGGGATGTATTAACAGGGTGAAACCTTTTAATTTGCTATCCTGGAGTAAAGCTTTGACCACCACAGGATTTTCCCTTTTTGATAGACTTACTTATGCTATTAGATTTGGAAAATTTCAGAAACCTTCCTTCTCTATTTTAGTAAAATATGTAATCATCTTTCTCCATATTCTTGTGGGCAAGATGCAGAAACATCAGCTGAACATTTGTATTCTCTTTGATGAAACAACTCAGTCCAAAGGTTCTAGCTTAATCGTTTGGTATCACCTTGGAAGAAGGCCTTTGTAATACGTCCTGGAGCTTTTAATATGACTCTGTCCTAATTAATAATTTTATCAACAATTGGATAAAGACACTGTAGATGACATTGCTTATCAAATCTGTGTATGACATAAGCCTGGAAGGGATGGTGAGCTCATACTACACATGGTAGAATCAAGATCCTACATGTTTGGGCCACGGAGACTCTAAGAAGATGGCAGGTAGATGGAGATATTGAGCACAGAGAACCATGTCTGCAGCCAAGAAGACTTATTTCCATGAGTTCAAATCCAGCCTCAGACATTTACTGTGTGACCCTGAGCAAATCAAATCACTCTATCTGCCTCAGTTTCCTTATCTGTAAAATGAGGCTAAAAGGAGCAACAACTACCTGACTCTATTATCTCAAATGATATGATATTTATAAAAGTAACTTAATACAATGACTGGCACATAGTAAATAAATTTGAGTTCCCTTCTCTGGGATGGTGAACAGTTAAAAACAAAACAAAACAAAACAACAACAAAAAAAAACACTATAGTATACATGGATTGGCTGAAGGATTTGTAATTGTTTATCCTGGAAAAAAAGAAAACTTAAGAAGTGGGAGGGGACGCAATGTCTTCAGTTATTTGAAGGGCTATCCACCAGTAGTACCATGGGACCTTTTAAAGGTCACATTTTCCTGACTTGAAAATCCTGTGCTCAATCCATTCTTCCACCCAGCTCCCTTAAATAGCCTTCTGTCACATTTTGTGGTTTGCAAAGCACTTTGTTTATATTATTTCATTTGATGTGGTCTGATACAAGAAGCAACAGGAAGGTAGATTTTGGTTCAATATGAGAACAATTTTCTAAGAATTTAAGGTATTCTGCGGGATTACTTATCTTGTAAGGTAGTGAGCTCCTCAGTATTCAATGCATTCAAGCAAGAGCTAGACACTCATGAATTAGGGATGTTGCAGAGGCAAGTTATAGATGACATAGAAGTAAAGTTATATCACTATAGAGGTCTTCCAGCTCTAAGACTTAATGTTCTTATTCAATTTTGTTTTTGCTTGATATTGCTCCAAAATTTCTATTATCTCAATGAAGATTT